>NW_017728947.1:71437872-71440752 GCF_001723895.1 Crocodylus porosus
GCTAGGATCTGGAACCAACTTCCAAGAGAAGTCGTACTGGCTCCTACCCTGGGGGTCTTTAAGAGGAGGCTGGATGAACACCTTGCTGGGGTTGTTTGACCCCAGTACTCTTTCCTGCCATGGCAGGGGGTCAGACTTGATGATCTGCTCAGGTCTCTTCTGACCCTACAAACTATAAAACTATGAAAACTTTACTGAGCATCCCATGGCCCCACAGCTCGGTGGGCATTGGCCTCTTGTACACTGAGGAATGCATCAGTGCCAACAGCAATGTCCTTCTCAGCTGTGGGGGGCAGGGGCATGTAGTGCAGCCACAGGTAGCCCTTCAAGTGGTGGTGGAGGTTATGGGGCAGACTAGGCTTGGTTTCCCAATGTTGTTGAAGCTCAGGGTCCTATGCCAGGTATGCAGGTGCACCCAGGGCACCATGGTGATCAGCAACAGCAGGGTGTAGAGCGTTGGACACCCCTTAGTCCATGCAAACATCTCCTTATGCACTGCCTGTGACATGCAGAGCAGGGCTATGCTCGGGGTGCAGTACTAGCATGGGAGGGTGGGAGGTTGACCCTAGGGTACCTCTCCAGAGAGGCTCCCTGTAATGAGGGTGGGGGCATGGGCAGCTTATTGTTCCAGTCATCCAGGAGTCCCAAGCCTCCTGAGCCTAGGTGCTGTGAGCTGGGTAGGAGCATGAGCGGCTGGCCTGCAGGAGAAGGAGAGGTGGTGGGATCTGGAGCTATGGCAGCAGATGCTACTAGGAGCCTGGTATGTCCCAGCTTGGGAATGGGGCAGGGGAGGCAGGCTGCTCACACCCAGTGGCCCACTTGCCCCTGGGGAGTGAGTGGGGATGGGGGGCTCAGGCAGCAGCTGCCTGGCCCTGGCCCTGCTTGGCTAACTTACCATGGTCCCTGGGCACTCATGCATGCCCAACCCCCAATCTGAGGCTGGGCAGTCCACAGTCTCTGCCACAGAGCATCTTATCTGAGAAATGCAGGGGGTTGGACTTGATCTATAGAGGTCCCTTCCGACCCTAACATCTATGAATCCATGTTGCAAGCTCTCACAAACAGCTTCTTTCTTATGGCTCTGCAGGTCCTGTAGCTGAATGCAGGGGAGAGGCCACACTTGGCAGACTGGATTCAGGCTCAGGATTGCTGCTACCCACAGCCAGGGTCCTACTGATGTGTCAGCTCTGCCAGTGGCAGGTGTGCAGCTCACCCAGCACCTTGGCAGGGGGAGCCTGCCACTGTTGCTGCCACTGCAGGTGGTGTCCCACTGCCAGGTGGCTTCTGTCTGCCATGCCTCCTCTGCCCAGGCCTCATGGAAGAGCTCCCCCTGGGCTTTGCAGATATTATTTAGCTTGGAGGCTGTGATGATGACCTGGGTGAGGTTGTCATTGGCGAATTCAAGGCAGATGGTAAGGATGTGTCAGCCTCCTTTGGGGTGCCCAAAGGTGCACTGCACCAGGGCATGGGTCCAGCCCAGGCACCGATTAAAGTAGGTCTGGCTAAGGTCCAGCTGGGTGACAGGAGCCAGGGCAGGAGCAGGTAGGTGGGGTCCCTGTTGAGGAGAGGTGGGACTACCACAGTGCCCAGCTTCAGGTCCAGCACCCCCAGTACAAAATGGCCACTCTGCACCAGGCCTGACAGTGGACACCATGGGCACTGCCTGCTCAGCCAGCACTCACATGTGTGAAGGTACCACAGGGTTCCACGAATGGCCTGGAGCACTACAAAGTGAAAGCCCTCTCTGGCTGTGGTAGGGCCGGTTGCTGTGGGTTGGGCAGGTGATGGGGATATGGGTCCCATTCAGGGCACTGATGCACTGGGGGAACCCCAAGGCATAGAACCCTGCCACCGCCACCAGGGGCTCATGTACATGGAGCCCGTGTACCCCAGCATGTCTTGGAGGATGCCACACACCTCCAAGACGGCCTTCTTGGAGGTGGCCTTGCCCACCCCAAAGAGATGGCCCACAGAACAATGGTTAGTGGGTGTGGCAAACTGGGCCTGCTGGATGACATGCAGCCACCAGTCCTGGCTGGCCTAGTGGGCCCAGAGGCAGTGGGTCTGGAGGCCCAGGAGGGCAAGAGCAGCCCCAGGAGTGGCATCCAGCAGTATGTCAGCATCCCTGCCAGGGTCTGGACAGCTGGATGGGGCCCAGGTAGCAGCTGTGCAGCAGTGGTGGCCCTGGGATGGTGCAGTGGGGCCAGGCAGGTGGTCACTGCACAAGGGGGAGCCAGGAGAGGCCAGGCAGCTGTGGGCCGCTGTCAGTTGGCACAGCAGGTTAGCATGGTGTCCAGCAGGAGCCCAGTGTGCTGTTTGTCACTGCCAGAGTCAGGGACTGGAGCAGCCATGGTGCAGGGAGGCAGAGGTGGTGAGGAAAGATCTGCCATGTGCTGCCCCTGTGCTGTGCACACTGCTCCTTGCCAGGAAAGTGGCTGGTCAGGGAGCAGAGAATGGGACTGGCTTTTCAAGTGGGATTCTGGTAGCTGCAGCCAGAGCCTGGAGCTCCCTTGGTGGCACCAGGAGACCATTGCAGGGCTGCAGAAAGTGGCACTAGTTTGGTGCCAAGAGCAGCAAATCTGCTGCCTAGTCCTGGCATGTGTAGATGTCTGCCCGGGAATGTTTACTTGCAAGTAAACTGATCTCAGATCAAATGCATGTGTAGATGCACCCAGTTACACCTGTTTTACACTAGAGTCTGTCCATTTAAGTTAATGGAGCTGCTCTTGATTTGCACCAGAATAAATGAGGGGACCCAGTAAGTTTAAACTCTTGCTTTTAATCAAGTACAGGAGGGATTGTGTTGACAAAAGGGGCGGGGGTGTAGCTCTCTATGTGAAGGAAAGCTACATGTCCCTGCAAGCTGATGTTGGCGACCAG
>NW_017728947.1:71440763-71452226 GCF_001723895.1 Crocodylus porosus
CTACATTGAACATCTTCAGGAGTAAATTGGATGCTTATCTTGCTGGGATCCTATGACCCCAACTGACTTCCTGCCCTTTGGGCAGGGGGCTGGACTTGGTGATCTCCCAAGGTCCCTTCCAGCCCTGATGTCTATGAAATCTGTGAAATCTAAGTTAATACATCTAAGGTCTCACCATCAAACCCAATACTGAAGCATGCACTTCATTATTTAAAATAAAGACACTAGCGTTTGTAGCAGCTTTGGTGTTTCTTCTGCAGATGTTCAAATATGAATTTGCTGTCTGAGTTATGTGGAGATGGTAGGTGATCTATCTATATAGTTATATGGCCCCCACATGTTTTGAACACTTAAAAGGCAGGCCACCACTTCTTTTTTCTGGCTGTACTTTAAAAGAAAGGCACGACCTCTGCTGAGGTTTTGAAAGTCTGTGCTTAGGTGCCTGCCTTCAGGACAGGGTTATGAACCGTAAAGCCCCAGTGAAGGAATACATCTCCCAGGAATGCTGAATGGACCATCTATGCCCTGGGAAACATGTCCATGTCCTCAACACTTCTAACTGTCCCCATGCACTATATAGAGACCTTAAGCATGTAACCAAGGGGGCAGAAGTTTTTAAAGGGTCAGAAATATTTTAAACTCTTCTTCATTATGTCACCTCCTTTTCAGTCTAGGCCAGAGAGATTCAGACGCATGTTCTTCAAGGTATTTGGCACCAAAGGTGCTGTTGGGCACCTACTGCTATTTTCAAAAGTGCCTGCTGTGCTCAGTCAGTTTTGTTTTGAGCCTTTGAGTTGGTGTCCTCACAGAAGCAAAGAAATGTGACTCCAAAAAATACTCCCCTCAGAGCTGAACGTTTGCCACGTCCCGCTCCGGCCCACCTGCGGGCGAGCAGCCTTCACGCTTGGGTGCTGCCTGGGCCTGACCCAGCTCTTTCAAGGTTCTCCTCATGACACTAATTAACAGAATAAGAAAAAAGCAGGATCAGTATTTGTCTTTCTTTTGGGGGGATTAAAAAAAAGGTCTGGAGTAGTTCTAATTAGCAATAATTAAAATTTAATTAAGAAGCTCTCTGCAATCCCCACTCCCACAGGCCTGGCGGCTCTGGTTTGCGGAGCTGTTCCTGTCCCTGTGGTGCTGAATCATTGCTTAATCACAAAGCCTTAGATCACGGCTAATCCAGCATGCCAGCCTGAGCTCTAATCAGGGCTGACCTCCAGCAGAGACGAGTAAGCACTCAGGACGTTAAGAACAAGGGCCAATTAATTTTTAAAATACATGATCACACGTATAGATTGCAGTCCTTCCTTATTTGTAGGCGGATTACAAATGTAATTGCTTTACTATGTATGCTTCCCATAGCCTCCCCCATATTAGGGGATCACAACATTAGGAGACCACAAGAAGACTAATTACTTAAACCCTAAACTTCAAATTCCAGGTCTTAATGGCAAACAGGGGACTTAATGCAACAAGAAGATTCACTCCAGGATAGCTGGTCAAACATATTAATTCAATATGCACACCAAGCTGCCTTGGTTAACAACACTCTTTAAAAAAGACAACACTAAAAGGATGATTTTATGGGAAAAAATGAGGTATGATTCAGTTACAGATTTAGTTTTTTTTAAAAGACAGTGTAAATCTTGCAAAATAAATAATATGCTTTTTTGGGCACTGTTGTTGTACAACTTAATGAAGACTAATAGTTACTCTGGAAGCTGGAACAGTTGTTTAAATTATAAAAAATAAAAGCTAAACTTTGGCCCCATTTTTATACATTATGTTTAATCATGTATTTTTCAGGGGGAAAAGGAAGAAATAAATACAATTAATAATAACAAATAATAAAGTAAATTATTCTATAATAATTCCTGTAACTATGTTGCCATTAATAAAACAATAAATATGACAGTGAGACGCATTCAGAAAGTGGTTGAGGGATTTTTTTTAAAGGCAAATGGCTAAGAAATATAATCCTACTGTATCTCAGTAATTGCAAAGGGAAGGGCCCATTATCTTAATTATGCTTCTGGAGCAAACATTATTTCAATGTGATAAAAGATGACATGACACTAAAGGTAAAGCTCGAGCAGATGTTACATGAGTAACAAGCCAATATGCCCACATTCTGGTAATTTCTCCCCCTCTAGACATGTTCTCATTAATCTCTGATTAATAGGATTTGAGTATAGTAAATGATGATGATCTATTGTCTGTCTTTGTCCAACACCATGGAGAGAGCAATTTGTCAGCTCAGCTTTTGTGTGACTATTTAATAGCAAAGAGGGAGAGAAAAGACGCTAATCTTCTAACTGGCATCTACAGAGAAAGGTCTAAGAACACTGTCTGCCTGGAAATAGCTAGTACGCAATTCCTATGCCTGTAAGGCTGAGACAGACACACACATAGAGGGTACCACATGCATCTTTTACATAAACACATCTTGTCCGAAAACAGCATGGAAAGAAAGAAGTGCCATAGAAACATGAATAGTTGCATGACTCTTCAAAGTCTGTTGTGTTTCAAAGTCTGTAATGTGTCAACCAAGTACTTCTTAACTAGTTTGTCTTTAATAAAAGCAGAAAGGCTTCTCCTGTACTGGGGATGGGTGGCAAGAGAGAACAAGAGGGGAAAACAAAAAGCCCCAAACCATTTTTTCAGTATGAACATCAAATATACTTGAGTGAGTGAGAGCACATGTACAGAGTTCCTAAAATCCTAGCCACAGATGCACAGATGTCAAGTGCAACACTTCCTTCAGATAAAAACATGGTGTGCTGCATTATTTCACTGTGCATTTAGGTGCCATAGTTACAACTGCAGACCATTGATTGTGATCCCAGTTTGGCAAAGTATTTAAGCACATTCTTAAAACTGAATGCAGGTAAGAGCTTTGCTGACTCATAGCCTCTATGGTATTTCACCTAGATATACTCACAGCTGTGTCTGACGTAGTGTTCTCCAAAACACTTAGAATCCAAATGTATCTTTGGAGTGGAACTGGTGAAGTGACCCTTTCCCTACTCTGCTTCTGGGTCACACTGTTATTTCTGCCCATGTCACACTTCTCTTCTATAAATAACACAGAAAAAAATCATTGGTGCTGTTTGAATGTTAGATAACTGTTGACTGCATTTAGTGGAATATGTTGAACAGTACATATTGGATTTGGAGGCAGTTTGCTAGGGGAATAGCAATACTGCAGACTAACGGATTAAATATAAAATGGAGTCTAGTTTAAAACAGAGTATGTTTTCAGGAAATGGAGACTACTTACTGGGCTGAATATTCAAAAAGTGACCTTGATTTCTATGGTTTCAACTTTATATGGAGAACACCTTCAAGTAGTGGCAGATATACATCTACAATGTACTGGAATCTATTAGAGAAGGGCATAGTTATAGATTCTGCATCTGCAAAGGCCATTGTGACAGTTGCGTTTGACTCTGAAAATTATGCCAGAACTAAAAAATAGTGCACAGTCAAAGATGTGCCTGCCCAAACGTGATGGAGTTGGGTCTTCCTTTGATATTTGGCCTAGAACATTTTATTGGGCAATAATTTTCTGTACTCACTGTCTTAACTTTGGGAGATGCATGTTCTTAACTCAAAGTGCAAGACTGACCTTAACCAATGGCACATATTAATTTTTTTCCGATTACTTCCTATCATCAAGATATTATTGTAATGGGACTAAGGCATAGGATTTGTGCCCTACTGATTAGAGCTATAACCTCAGACCAGGAAGTGAGCCAAGGGGCCAGGACAGCCCCTTTACAGAGTGGGATGTGATCAGCTTGAAGACAAGGGCTCGGACACAGGCCAAAGGTCAGGACAGGAAGCAGGTTGCAGGGTCAGGGCTACAGCCAAGAGGGAGCCAAGACTGACTCATTTGTAACTGTGTAACTCATCTGGGTAACTAGCCTAAATTAGCTGGGAGCTGGGCCAGAGACTGACAGCTGTATAAAGCTCATTCCCTCACTGATATCCTAACCCTCAGAGTACAACGAGAAAAACCAAAAAAGCAAGGGTGCGGATCAAAATGAAAGCAGACTTCATTCAGCAGAAACAAATACCACTGAATTGTACAAAGTCACACAATATCATGGGCTCATTGCTGCAGCATGCTCATTTATGCACAGATCCAGTGGCTGGAAACAGAAAGACGTCTCTTCTAAGTGCTTTGAATCAAGCCCCAGGCTATATTAATCAGTAGTGTAAGAATGGGTTGAGGAAGAAACTGAAAGGTGTCATTCGATTTGTATGTATTTGTGTAGGTAAGAAGTATACACTTCACCTCAGCAGAGGCAGTCTGCATAGGACCCACTTTTGAGCCCAGTAATTTCCCTTAATTGACCAGAGGTGCCTGCACTGGTGATGTGTAACCGGTGCACGCGGGTGCACACGGACCCCCTGAGATTGGCAGTGCACCTCCTGTGATTGGCCACTGCTGATGCTGCCTGCAGTGCCTGTGGGCAGTCACCGCTGGCCACCCTTCCCTCCCTCACCAGCGACACGCCAGCAGCCTCTGCGGGTGGTTGCCAATTGCCACTAGTCACCACCGCCACTGCTGGCAGCATCTGGGAGTGGTCGCCGACTGCTGGTTGGCGCTCGCCACCCCCTCCCTCCCGCCGATACCGCCACAGCTGCCTGCATGAGCTCCCTGCTCACCGCTGCCTGCAGGCAGTCACTGTGCCCCTCCAGCTTCTGGGGTCACACATTGTTCATGGGTGCCTGATACAAAGTCCTCCTTTTCCAGCAGGTAATGAAAGCACCATCACTTCAGCACATGCCCCCAGAGAGCAGAATGTGAAGATCATACAGAAAACAAGTCTGCCTGGCTCATGTCTTCCCTTTGGGGTATGTATATGAGCTCTAGAATGAATGTATTTCCATCTATACTAAAAATGTCCAGTCCAAGGGATCTTTTCCTAATGTTGAAATCACCATAATATCTAAGCTGCACATACTTCAATATTTAACAAATGTGAAAGTGCACCAAGGCTTCAGTGAACCTGAATTCCAGACTCTTGCTGTCCACCTCCCAATTGCATCCTGTTCACCTGGCCCTGTGTTTGATACCCATGGCTGGGCAATGCCAGCTTGAAAGCTTGCTTTGGAGCCTTTATTTTCCTGGGTAGAGTTTTTCTCACTTGATAAGCAGATTTCCACAGTAAAAAAAAAAAAGAGAGAGAGAGAGAGAGAAAAGAAAAAAATAAACATTTGTATTTCACTGCTAGATTTGAAACTGCTAGTGATAGGCACTTGCTGTGAGAAAAGATATTCGTCTCTCCGGAGACAGTTAAAGGTAACAATGAGAGTATTCAGATTTATATACAAGTCAGCCTCCTTGCAGATGGAACTAGCAGCTTTCACATCATTTGAAGCCTACCTATGTTTACAAAAGAAGAAGTTTTATAGCTGCTTAGTGACCTTCCTCCTGGGTGTACATGCCACACTGTGACAGCAGCTAACAACACATGTGGAACATGGCTTTTTTTCTTTTTGGAGGGTGCCATAGCATCTAAGAACTCCATATTCAGCTTCCCACTTAGCTACCCCATATTAAAAAAGGCTGAAATCCTGCTCAGTTGTCTTCTAACCTGAATTGTCTCCACAATCCATTGATGGTTAAATACAAGGGATCAGTCCAGGGAAACACCAAACACTTCTCTGAGTTTTCTGCCTCTACCATGTTCTTGGCTCCAGTCACCACAAGGTCTCATGCACAAACTCTGATTTGATTGTATTATATTTGCATCAAATTGTCCTTATCTACACATGTCTAAGGCTGCCCCTGTAGGCTTCTGATATATTGCCCACTGAGTGCTGGTATGTAGTAGCATAACTAGAGGTAGACGACCAGGGCATCCAGCCCTGGGCACCCACTTAGAGGGGCCGCAGAAACAGCATGTGTTGTAGGGTGCAGAACCTGGTTGTTTCTCCTCTGCTGGCAGGTAAAAGAGCAAATACCCTTTTGAGAAGCTATGGAATATATCTTGGACTAAACAAAAGAGAAAAGATCAAATGTCTTGTGGGCAGTGCACTCGACTGGGGCTCAGTCTATGGCTGGGTTACAGACTTCCTGGATGAGTTTAAATAAATCACATAATCTAAGATATGCCCCAGTTTTCTACCTGCCAAATGGTGATATAGTTTATCTACCTTGTGAGAAGAAAATCCATTAATGGCTGTGATGTGCTCAGAACCTGTGGTGATGAGTAGGTAGAACCTGCCTCTGGCAAAAGTGATGGTTACTCTATTGATTCAATGGAGTTACGACTGCTTTTCCCAGTAGTGGATTTGCCCGGATGTCTGTATTATGCCAATAGTTGTCTCCAGTGATAATCTATGATGAAGGGGCACTATGTGAGAGCTCTGGGTGGCAGTAAAGGGGTGCTGAACCAATCCAGTTGCACCCCTACATGGGAAGTGATGTGGCTGGAAGCAGTTATTAGGAGTATGCAGAAGTATTCACATCCTTTAGCTATGCCTAACATTATTGTTAAATAGATGAACATCCCAAGTAACAGTTCACCAAACTGAGTGATTTGGTTGGCTGAGGATGTGTTTGTTTATTATTTATGTCTCAGGCCAGTGCATGTTTCCCTTCCTCCTGCAGAAAGGCCTGTGGGAGAAAAGAAAATCCCAACCCTCCATAACATTAGCTTTGTAGGCTACTCACCAGTGCCCTGTGCAGCGTTTGGTCCATTCCTAGTGATCAGGAGTAGAAGGACTTCGTACAGCCAAAGCTCTAGGCAGCCAAAAGCTACTGCTGATTTGGTAGCAGCTGTGACAGGATTAAATCTGAAGTTTTTGGTGCTGAAGGCAGAGGGTGAGTGATGCTGATGAGTGGACTCCACTCCTCCATGTAGCAGGAAGCCCAGCACAGTCCTTGGCAGACATGCCAGCATCCTCATGCCTCCATTTCAGTACAGGAATTGGCCTCCTTGTTTGAAATGCATGCCTCAATTTTGGAGAGCTAAGTTTTGGGAAGAAGGTGTGTCACATGCAAGTAAACCTTGTAGTAAAATAATAATGCAGAACATTTAAGTGCCAAGGGTGATCTATATTGTAAAGTCAGTCCCAACTAGGAGACTCAACCTAATACTTACTATTTATGTGAGCACCTGACATCTATTGTAGAATAAGGATTTATAAATGTATGTCATGTGGCCAGTCCCAAACTGTGCAGATTTAAAAAAACCATGCGCCAATTTAAAAAAATGTTCAGAACCCTGATGACAATGTACAAGTTTGCAAACTTCCAAATGAACCAGCTGCCTTCTAGTGTACACCTGTAGCTCCCTCTGACTTTAATGGGAGCCACAGGTCAGCAGCTTAGCTCAGGAGTTTATTTGCTGTCTGGTTCTCTTAGTTCTCTTAGTCCCGGAACAGGAATATGTTGCATCTTTCCATCAAACTCAGTTTTTACATGAAATTGAACTTAAGCTGTCACATATTTTCCAAATGATGTATTTCTGCCTACTATGGGAGGCTGTTGCTAGAGTTATTTATTGTTTGATATTTCTTGTTCTCATGTTTGAAAGCTGCTGAGTTAAGGAAGATCAAAATGCAGATTGACGTTGTGCCTTAAAAGGCCATTATTGCAGAAAGACTCGAGACTGCTGTAATGTGAGAATATGGTAGTACTAGCAAGTGTTATAAAAATGTTATTTAGAAGCATGACCTGCATTATGTCTGGCCCTTAAAATCATGCAGTTTAGCAAGTGAGAAGGAGGTTGCATTGGAAGCAGTTATCTTCTGCACAGGCAGTAACATCTGGTGATATTAAAATATCATCAGATCAAAATATATGCAACAGTGTCAGCCTCATTTGAACAGGAAACACAGAGACTATTCATGGTCAGACAACTGCTTGTTTAGTCATTAGTTTGAATCCAAAAGCTGGATCATCAATAATAGATTAAGGGTTTGATTGTTGTAAATTAGAAGTTGGTCTTGTGTTGTTGTTTTGTTTTTTAATTATTTACACTGCTTGCAAGACTGGACGTTAGAGAACACCGCACAGCAAAAATGTAAAATATGAAGTGGGAAGAATTAATTTTAAAATCTGGCACTAGAATAAAGCTTCAAAACCTTGCATCAACTACACTGAAAATTAGACAGTAACATTCTGCTAGTTCTGTCAAAGTCAAATACAGAAGCAATTGTTAAGTGTTGATAGGCAGTAGATAGAAGGTGTAATCCACTGGGAAGGTTTTGATCTAAAATGAAACAGTTTTCTACCCCTGCTAGTCAGGCAGAAATCTAATTACTGTCTTTTGATCTCTATGGAGAGGTAAACCAAAGAGTTATAGGTTATGGACAGTTTTATTGATTTTTATCTCAGAAATCAACAAGTACAGACTTTACACTTTACACATACTTGCTTAACTGGTGTTAGGAATCAAACTGGCTTTCTCTGCTACCAAGTCAATAAGCATTTTGGTTGTTTTGCTCAAGTTGTATTGTTGATGCTAGCATTACAGAACTTTTTTGCACTTAGAAGCTCTGGGAAGAAAGAGGTTGATTTATATCTCGGCATTTTAAAAAAAATCTCTAGAGTTTTGTTTCTCAGCCTCATTTTAACATCTGTAATGAAGTGAACTGGTCAGTACCAAGCCTACATTACTGCATATGTGCACATGCACATTTTTAGCTGCATATGTCAATGAGACTACTGCATAATAGGGTGGAGACTCCCCCTGCCTGCATGGGGAGGGGATGCTCGTCTTTTGAAGCTCAGTATCTGCTCACTTCTCCATGGTGAGATCACAGGCTGCAACTCTGATTACAGCCACATTTGATATCACTTTTCAGGTCCTCTCAAGGTCTTGTTCATGTTGTCCAGCACCAAGAAGAAAGAAAAGGCTTTGTAAATGCTAATGGTTGCACTTTACCTTTAAGACACCTCAAAATATTTTAGTACTTTTTTGACTGCAGTGAACCTGATTAAACACCTGAAATATACTCCTCAACTTTCTCTCCACTTTGACCTGGTACAGGCTCCCACATCAATCCTTACCCTCATTAGTCCCAATTTACTGCAGTATATAATCTTCACGCTCCTCTACCAAGTTGATTACCTTAAATCCAGTTATGCCTCTTGATGCCCTAAAACCACATTGAGATTCTGGGAAAAGCTGTTCAGCAAGTGGAAAGAGGTGGTTCAGGAGGATTCTCACAATGACCGTTTCTGTGGTGGACAGCAAGGTGATCCCTCTGTAATTTCCACAGCTGGACCTGTCTGCCTTCTTGAATATTGTCATGATTGTGGTGTCCTTAAGGTCACCTGGGATTTCCTCATCATTCCAGATCCTTCAGATGGGGGCATGGAGCTGTGATGGGATTTCAGTGGGGATTTCATCAGCTCCAGATGCCTTGTTGTTCTTTATCTGTTTGATGACTTTCCTCATCTCATCCAGGGTTGATCTTCACTGCTCACCAGCTGCAGGAAAAATGCCGGGAACAACATAAGCCTCTCTAAATGGCCTTCTTTGACCTCATGAAAGCCTTTGGCACCATTCTTTCCCTGCTCTGTGACAGTATGCAAGCAGTGGCTTTCAGTAATGGATCTATCACAGATCCCTTTGAGGTTAAGACAGGAGGTAAGCAATGCTGTGTCATTGCTCCAACACACTTCTCAATATTCCTTACTGTGATGCTGCATCTGACCACCAACAAGCTTCTAGTAAGTGTGGAGCTCAACTACCAAATGCATGGTAAGCTGTTTAACCTCAGCTGTCTCCGAGCCAAAACCAAGACCACCCCAACTTCAGTCACTGGGCTTCTCTATGCTTATGATTGCTGTAGTGTATGCTCACTAGGAAGCAGTTCTTCAGGCAATCATTGATGTCTTTACTGTGGCATACAAGAAAATGGGATTGATGCTTAACATTCAGAAGACTAAGGTCCTCCATCAACAAGCTTTTAATAAGCAGTCCCCAACTCCAGTAATATAGATTCACAGTGAGACTCTGGAGAACATTGAGGAATTCCTGTACCTTGGAAGCCATCTCTCACATAAAGCCAACATTGATGAAGAAATCCAACATCTCCTTAAAAGCACAAGTGCAGCCTTCAGATGCTTGAGGAAATGAGTTCAAAGATCATAACTTCAGATCCAAAACCAAGCTCATGGTTTATCAAGAAATTGTGATTCCCATCTTACTGTATGGAGCTGAGATGTGGTCAATGGACACCTTAAGTCACTGGAGAATCTGCCTGTGAAAGATCCTTCAAATTCCAGTGGTCAGATAGATGCACCACCATTAGTGTCCTCTTGCAAGCAAACACAAGAAGCCTTGAGGCAATGATCATCCAACATCAATTTTGCTGGGTTGGCCATGTCATCTGGATAACTGACTCCAGACTCCTGAAGCAAGTTTTATTCTCCCAGCTCAGTCAAGTTGTACTCTCAAGATGAGGGCAGAGAAAGTGCTTCAAGGATGTCCTCAAGGCCAACTTCATAAAAAAGTATCATCAACAACAACTTGTAGGAGGCTAACATCCAGGACTGCCCCAAATGGAGGAAGAGTCTGCTGGAAGGATCTTTGTATGTTGAAACCTTATGATGACAACAGGAGGTGGAAGAGCAGGAGTGGCAGAAACAGCATGACGTAAACCAAATCAAGAATCCATAGCTACCCACTCCATATGGAAACACATGTCTGAGTTGCAACAGAGTCTGTTGATCTCAGATTGGTCTCATCAGCCGTCTTTGGACCTACAGATAAAGCAGTCATAAAAGACAATGATCTTTGGCTGTGAGGGATTGTCGATTACCTTAAATTCAGTATAGTATTGCACAATACTGGGCCAATGGAGAGATAAATCCATGTTTTTCCTGTGAGCCTCCTATATAAATATTAGGCCTGTGCAAAGTGGCTAGTATTCACTTTGGATTTGGCCGATTCAGGGGACAGTGAGTCGATTCAGTCATTTGAATCACTGTCCTGAATTGATTTGGCCGAATCTGATTCAGAGATTTGGCCGCGGTCAAATCAGCTGAATCTCCAAATCACACAGGCCCCGTCCCCCACCCACTCTCCCAGCCCTGCCCGGCCCTAGCTTCTGGCTCTTTGAAAAAAGAAAGTCACCACTCACCGGCTGCTGCCAGGCAGGGTGGCGATCCCCGCTTCTCCTCACTGCCCCATGCTGCTCTGCCATGAGCCCCCAGAAGCCCCAAGGTCACTGCAGCAGCCAGTGAGTTGTTTTGGTTTTTCTTTTAAAAGGCTGGGAGCTGGGGTGGGTGGGCCAGCCATGGTGGGGCTCGGAGAGCAGGCGGGAGTCCAGGAGGGTCATGGCAGAGCCCCTCACATGGTGTGGGGCCGTGCAGGGGCAGTGGGGATCCCCCCCGCATGGCAGCAGCTGGTGAGTGGGGGCTTTTTTTTAAACAACCAAGAGCTGGAGCAGAGCAGGACAGCCATGGGTGGGGCTGGGAGAGTGGGTGGGGGT
>NW_017728947.1:71452326-71467999 GCF_001723895.1 Crocodylus porosus
TGGAGTTCAGGTCCAGCTTCTTGTTGCAGTGGGCAGGGACTGCCTGAATTGCCAAAGCTCCCCAGATCTTTTCCAGATTGATTCAGAGAGCTTCAAATTGATTCATACCTTTTAATTAGTCCCCTGATTTGATTCAGATTTCGAGATTCGACTGCCAAATTGGGCTAAATCTCCTCCGAATCGATTCAGCACTCAAAGCTTCACACGGCTCTAATAAACATGCACCTAAGTGTGTCTCTTTGGGAAAGAGCTCATTCCTCCTTGAATAACAACTTTGGATGAAATTCTGGGCCTGTTGAAGAGGTTTGTCATTAGGTTCAGGGGTGAAGATTTCATTCTGGCTACCCACGGCTATCTTTATTTTGGTTCCGTTCTTGTTAATTTTACACTTTCCTGCAGTATAATTAGTCTTCAAGAATGTGAATGTTCATTCAGACAAGCAAGGCAGCAGCTCATATATAACTCAGCTGTCAGTTCCATAGACACAGACATACAAACTGGAGTGAGTGTAGTCTCAAGATTATTTTCATAGCTTCTCTTCCCCATGTCCCAGGAGATAAAGCCGTTTCTCCCACAGCTGCATTTTTCCTGCATGAATGACAACACCTCTGGAGGAGATCAACCCCTTTTTGTGCCCTTTCACTCACTCAGAGGTTATCAGCTAAAACTGCACTCAGCATTCAATCACATCTTTCCCCTGTGGCTGTAGCTCCTGTTAACACAATTAACCTTCTGATGGGAACATAAAATGAATCTAGGGAGGGAAAAGGAGCAGGAATACATTCCCATGTTACAGACTAAATGTTCGTGTTTCTTCCTTGTGTGGTGTTTCACTTCTGAAGCTTGTCCCATACGATGTAAAAGGGGCAGTTACAAGGAAGTTACTTTTCACTGAATTCTTTCTAGTGGTACCAGCATTCTTTGTTTTCTAGGTAATTAATTGCATCTAGACCTGATTGGTGAAAAATGTTTGATTTGCTCCAAAATTTTCTTTATTTTAAACCAGGGCTGTTCAGCCCCTGGCTTGTGGAGCCTTGCTATCTGGTCCACAGGCCTTCCCAGGGGTCCTAAAATTTGGCAGCGGGACAGTGGTGGCAGCAGTTGCTGCTGCTGCCAAATTTCTGGACCTGTGGGGGTGCCCACATGGCCAGGTAGCACACTAGATCAGTGCATGGAGGTGGCCTGGCATCCAAACCAGTCACACCAGTGCCAACTGGAGGCAGTGCAGGGCCTCATTCTGTAGTGCAGGGATGATTGGAGGCAACCCAGGGCCCAAGGAGGCAGTGCAGAGCCACAGTCCTGTGGTGTGGGGCCAAAGGAGATGGTGTAGGGCAGGGATTCAACAGTGCAGTCCCTAGGACATGCTACAGGGCTGAGGAAGATGGCATAGGGCCTTGATCTGGTGGCACAGGGCCTGATTCAGCCTGCAGACGGGCCCTGTGCCATGTGTCTGGTCTGTGGCACCAAAGGTTGAGCACCACTGTTTTAAACCAGAACATGAAACGTTGGCTGACAGTCCAGCATCTCCCAGTTGTTGGCATTGTTTTGCCAAAAGGCTTGGGTTTTGGATCACCGTATGGTCTTGAGACACAATTCTACTTCATGTACCTGAAAGGCCCAGCAGGATGCCTTCTGGGAGCTGGCCACGCGCTTCCTTGAACTGTGGTTAGAACGGGGCAAACTGCATTCCAGTCAGCAGGGAAAGGACGCGACTCTGTTCTGGCTCTGAGTCACTGTATAGCTTAGGGTAAGTCAGTGCTTTGTGCCTTGATTTCTCTAACTAAAAATACAGCTAAAGCTCCTTCATTTTTTTAAAGTGCTTTGAGATACACTACAGAAAAGCACTATGTAAATGCTGGCTACTTGTTGCTACAAGCCAGTCAGTGGCTTCTCACCACTGTCATTATGCCAGCGGGTGCTATAGGTACACAGTGCGCTTAACTATGCATCTATACATATGCTTACCTGCACAGTAGACTAATCTGCTGTGGTGTAAAGCATCACAGTCTACACATGTGATGTTATTAGAACACAGCAAACTAATTTTTGCCAGTGTAAGGTAGTACCGTTGGGGACTGCTATCCTATGATGGCAAAAACAATTGCACCTAAATGCATGCGTAAATGCTGACCTGGACATAAATTGCACCCAGTCAGGCCAGGCAGCGGGGGGGCAGACCTTTGCCTGCCACCTAGCCACTTGGCTCCACTCTTTGGGCATGCTTGGGATGCAGCCAACCCCTTTGCTGCCTGACACCACAACCCAGAGCCCAGGACTGACCCCCTGAGCTTACTGCCAGCCTGTGGCTGCTCCGCCCCAACTCAAACTGCTGCGGTCCCAGGTGCATGTGTGGACACTGCACCTGAGAACTGTAACTCTGGCATGAACTGTGCTGGAGTTTATTGTGCTGTACTAATTGAACATGTAAATGCACCCAGTATATCTTAAAATCAGGCCCAGTGTGTTAAGTAGGATTTTAAAACTTTGCTTTAAATGAGTTGCCAGGACACTGCAATATAGCAAGTAAAATTTGGGATTAGCGTTCAAAAGGCTTCTGCTTCTTAATGTTGGGCTCATTCCCATACATCTAAATCAGTAGTTCTCAACCATTTTAGATTCTGGTGCCCCTCCATAACTTTTTTAATTTGGTGGCATTCCCATTTGAGAACCACTGTTGCTCTGCCTTAGCTCAACTTCAGTGGTTCTCAACTAAGGTACTACTGCCATGGCAGCCAGGTGGCACAGCCAGCCAGAGGGAAGGGCTGTGGCGGGAGTGCACATTCTTGCCTGCAAAGCACTTCTCTGATAACCCAAAAAGGGCAGGAGTGCATGGTCTGTTGCAGCCCTTCCCAATCTGGCTGTGTATGAAGTGTGCAAGGCAGTTCCACCTGGCAGTTTCACCATAGCACAACACCCCCGACTGAGAACCATTGTTTTGAATAGATACTTGTCATGGGGATACAGTGATTGCCACACTTGATTTCATGCATAAACCTAAATAAAGGGACTTTATTAACTTGGTTTAGTATGTAACATTTCAACAACTTTTTACCATTTAAAAATAACATTCTGCATATAAAAACAGTAGACAGTGTGACAAAATCTAAATGCATTGTCATACTGACTGACTGAAGTCTGTCACCACAAAATTGTGTCATGCAAGAGAGAAAGGATCAAAATATTTTTGTTAACTGTTGCTGAGGTACAGGCTTAAAATCTTGTCTAGTCTGGTTCTGTTTGACTCTCAAGTATAATTTGAAGAGTCATGTGAATAGTTTGCTAGATGAACTTGGTCTCTTTTGAAATTTATTACCATGCATGTTAGCATGATGATATCCTAATGATGCTGTCCTTATGAACAATTTGCTCCAAGGAAAAGTCAAGCTATGTGTATTAGGTTTGGTCACTGAAGTCATATGATATTGTTTCTGTTCCCTGATTGGGTTAATACACTGGCTTCCTGTCCCATGGGCTGGGTGAGCAGTGCCCAATCTCTCCACAGGCTGGATTTGGCTGACAGTCCCTGTTTGGTGCAAGGGGAAGGTTAGATGGCACCTGAGCCAGCTGTGCGGAAGGACAGGGCACAGGTGTGGCCCAGCTCAATCCAGCCACAGGAGGGGAAGGGAGCATGGTTCAGTCCCAACCTGGGTATGCAGGTCTTGGAAATTTGGCAGTGAGGGTGTCAGTGTTAATTGCCACTGCTCTCTGCTGCCAAATTTGTGACCCATGGAGAGCCCTGTGGGCCAGATGCCATAGTTCTGTGGGTCACATTTCACCCACGGGCCAGGGTTTGAGCACCCCGAGTTAACATAATCCTTACCACTAGAAGGAGGACTCGAAGAAGGCAGTGAGGCTTTGACTGCCTCAACCACTGTTTATTCTAAATAATATTTTGCCAGTTGTCCAGCCACAGGGTAGTTGTTTCTGAGCTGGTAGCTGGGGCTCAGGCAGTTTTAGCACAGTGTCATGAAAGCCAGATTCAAGGAGGTTGTACCAGTAAATGTGAACCATTAATGGAAACCAGATAAAACATTTTTTCACATAGGCATGCCCCAGTGTCTGTGAATGGGTTGAGGAAAGGTGGTATATAAGCAAGATGAGGGCTTTTTAAGTTTTTTTTCCATCTCAGGGCTACATATGCCTTTCCTGGCAAAATCAGGTAACTGTCAGGGTGGCTTGTGCTGACTTTACATGTAACTTATTTGTCAGAGCTGGATAAATTAATTGAGTATCCAGTATCTAGTTGTTAGAGCACAATCAGATCTTTGGCCATCTGGTTTAATTGTGCTTGTACAAGGTTTCTGCTGGGGGGTTTTGGTAACCCCACCCACTGCTGTATCCAGTACCTTTCCATCCATATAAAATAAGTTCTTGAGTAGGCAAGTGTCAGATTTCCACTTTGATTGTTTGAATTGGAGCAAAAAAAAAAAAAGAGCTACAAAGTGGGGGAGGAAATGTTTAAATACTCATACAAATGCTTCTGTTAGTTATTTGCATTAGCTATTTGTTTCTATGCAGTCATGTGGGGAGCTGAGTTCTGATGTTACTTACATTTTGCAAACAAGTGGATATAGCAAAGATTCTGATTTAGGACTTTGGGATACAGTTCCCCAACTTTTAATTTTTTACTCTGCTGTTGTAATCCCTGAGTTTCTTAATTTTTTCAGTCACTGTCCTTTTCTTCTCTATTATGAGACAGTTAATGAATGGTGTACAGGACTTTGTCAAACTCTTGTGCAATCACTCTGACTTCGGAAAAGTCCTGCCAGGTTAAAACTTGCATAGAAGAACTATATTTAATCATGCTGGAACTCTTCCCAGACAAAAAAGGATTGTACAGCTGATGCCAAGTGCCTGGTATTGCTGCAGAAGAAGAGCTAATAGAACTCTGCCAGTCTGTCAGTTTCTAGAAGAGCTACTGTCCAGCTGGGCACCCAAGAGGAGAAAAGTAGGAAAACAAAATTTATGGGAAATGGAAGAATGAGAGGAACTCCTCTGACAACAGAAGGCTTAGCCCTTGATAATTGTTCTTTGTTTCACTTCATTTCATTCTTCTGTCTCTCAGTTCAGATTTGTTAGCTGTTCATCTGTCTTTGCCACAGGAATTGATTGTTGCATCCATAGGAATTTGTTGGCATGAAGAAAACACTATAATTAAAGTGGGGAAGGCTGACATGCACATGTGTCAATCTGACTTCCTCTTTCAAAAGAACCGTGAACTTGAACAGCCAGAAAACAGGTTGATTTCAAAATAAACTCCTCCAGTGCCACTGTACTGGATCATCCATACTGACTCAGTTGAAAATGCAGCTCATCATAGTGATGCCCACAGTTTCCAGAAAGATACAAGGACAGAGTTGCAGAATTAAGGTGACGTGCCTTTACAAACAAGTGAATGGTATGAGAAGTATGACGTGCCATTAGCTAGAAAGAGACTAGCTAGTCACCTGACATAGTCTGAGGTTAAAAATGGTTAATAGTCTTTGGCATAAATGAGTATTCACTAATTTCAGTCTCACAAGAGAAAATAATTTGGCAATCTCTTCCCATTGTAGCTGTCTCTACCTCCACAGTCATCTTACAAATTCTCATTCTTATCTCTGTACGGTTTCGAAAGCATATGGCTGTGGAGTATGAGATCACAGGGCCTATGTCGGGGCAGAGGTTATATCCAGGACAGAGTACAAGGCACTTTCTCCTGGCTTGAACTGGCTATGAAGCTCAGAGCATTCTTTGATATTAGGCAGAAGATACCAGTTTGTATTCTGGTAGGTAAAACATTTTTTCTCGCTAACAAAGATATAGATATAAAAACTGTTACTGCAAAAAACATGAATTCAGGACACACTAAGTGGCTCTTATGTTTCCAAAGACACATATGTTTGAGTGTTATCTAAATCCTGAAAGGATACAATTCCCAGCTCATCCCTTTGTTGAAAAAGATTAGCCGCTGAGAGCTCTGGGCACACTCAGGGATTATGCACCACAGCCCAGAGAAGGATGCACCCTGATGTGATTTATGGTGTTTAAGGTCTTTGTGCTAGATAACAGTGCAATTCTTCCAGCACTTAGACCTAGGAAGATTTCTTTTGCTTGTGATAAAAAATAATATACTCTTAACTTTGCAAAGGTCCAACGACTTTTGAGTTACAGAAATGCACAGATCCACCTTCTCCTCCTAAACTTGAGCAATGTGCAAATGAACTACTCTAAAGTAGTAGTTAGGAGAAGGAACTGTAAGCCACCTACTTAAAGATAACTGATCCGTTCACAGATTGTAGGTACCAGTGTAAGGCCACTCCTTTACTCCTTCACTGGGCTCAGGCAGAACCAAGCAGAGCTATGAAACATCCTCTCTCAGGCAGGCCACGATTTCAAAATAATTTAGAGTCAATGGTGAAAACATATTTACATGTAAGAGTTCAGTGCCGTAGTCCAATCCCTGCAGAATTGCAATGTCTTAGCTAGCTCTCCAGTACAGGAGATGATGCGGTTATTAATCCTTCTGATAAGACTGGAGCAGTTACTGTCTGTTGGAAGATCGTATGTATTACTGTATGATACATCAAACCTCTTGCACTGCTTTCTTTTGCAGCTCTTTCAAAAAAGCTGGTACATTTTCAGCTGGCTCTTGTATGCATGCCCTGTCTATCAAGGGCTTGTTATCTCTACAGGAACAACTGTATGAAGTGACATGGTTATAAAGGGGACTCCAAACTATTTATCTGAGGATTTAGTTAAAATATAGTTGGGTTAGTTATTTTGGTAAATTTTAAATATTTATATACCACTTGACAAAACTCTTGTTTTCTGTTTTGTAAATGAATTTCCTGACCCAGTTCTTCTAGTAATGTATATGTATCTTAACTTGGAAATAAATGGGAAAATATTGACAAATAAAGAGTAAAATAAATCTCTCACCCTTCCAATCTGTTTCTGACAGAGGCAATATGAGTCTGCTCCTTCAGAGACTGGGTAAGAAAGCTTTGCTTTCACTAAATCTTTTACTTTTTTCTTGAGATTTGCCACTATTGTTACTGCCCACGACAACAGTGGCTGTGTCCATGTAGGTTGGTTTGTGGTTTTACCTGTTGTCTAACCTGTTCAGAGATTGTCCACATGACTTGGTGGTGAAAATGCTGGCAGGCAATTTATACTATTGCTTTCATCAGTGTTAGAACAGGCAGAGATTTCAAAACAAAAGATTAGTGGACACCAGACCAATATAATCCAGTTTTGCAATGTAGAAGGGAGCATATAAACTGTGGTGCAGGGACATGGATGGATTGTGGTTCTGTCTTGTCTATATTGCAAGACAGAGCTGCATATTCACTGTGCCTTTACACAGTCGGGTTTAACCATATCCTCCAACGTAGCTGCTGTTACAATGCAGATGAGACCAATGTGAAATGTAAAGCTCAGCTGGGCCACGCTTACTCCTACACTTCGTTTCTCCACCAGAAGTCCTCTGAGATTAATGGAACCATTCAATATGACTAAGAGAGCACATCTACATGTTCATGAATGTAGCAGTTACTGCGCATTTAAATTAGTATTTGCTTAATGAAGTACTAACTAAATGTACAGTAACTAGAGTTACTGTGCAGTAGCCTAGTAATAATACTGTGCAGTAGTGTATTAGCACTGTCCATGCTGTGACATGCTACTGCAGTGTTTTTGGGCTATTGTGCATTAAGCATCTCATGTAAACACCATACCCCCAGAGTTACAGAACTGGGCACTTAAATTTTTCTCTTGCTGAAATCTGAGGCTCTATAGAAGACATTGTGGTAAAATGCTAATACTAGTATCACGGTATCTACAGGTTTTTTCCACCTGATGTTTTCCTTCTTCCTTGGCTGATGCCTCAGGGATTATGCACCATAGTTCAGAGAGGGATGCACCCTCTCTGGAAGAGGCTCATGCCTCCTGCTCATTCCCTTCCATTAGATTTTTCAACAGGAAATAGAGGTAAAGTATTGGCCATATTTCAAGTAACCTTTAAACTTCCAGTCACAAGAGACACAGTGTTATGCAAGCATTTTTTAAATCCACATTTTCCAGGCCCAGCAATATTTGACCACACTTAGCGGCCTGTTTGAAATTTTGATCTATTCAATAAAATGCATTTCACCTTCTGTGCTAAAAAACTGATTTCTCATCCAAGTGAATTTCTCCAGTTAAGTACAGTTCTTTTACTTTTTTTTTCCTATTACCCATTTTTCTCCATGGGGTCTTATTCATTTCCATTTACTTCTGCAAATATTTTTTTCCTGTTGCAAAACCATTACTGCTTTTCCCAGCTATTTCTTGTTATTTAAGTGGTTGGTCCTTTACCTTTTGATCACTAATTACAGTTGTCTTTTTGACCTCTTTTTTTATAAGCCAGCTTGCCCTATTTTCACTTCATATCCTTTGGTCCCATTTTAGAACATTTTTCCTTCATGATTCCTCTCTTAATAGCTTTGTTCTTGTTTTCTTAGTCATTTCTGAGAATGGCCATACATCCAAATCTTTGCCCTTCATCTCTTTTTTTAATTTAATGTCTATTCTATTGTGACCTGTTGAAAAAAAACCCCAACAAACCATGCTTTACAGCATAGTGAGGCCATGCCACTCTCAGTCTTTATAATCATGTTGACTACAATTTAGGTAGTTATCTCCATATGCTTTCACTATGACTGTGAGCCAGGTAGCTCCTCTACAAACTTTTCCATTTTCTTATACTGAGGCCTAGTGTGGCGGGGGAAAGAGGGTGCTTATGTAAGACTAATTTCTGAGTTGAGGATGAAATGTAAGCCTGTAAAAGAATGGCAGAATGAACTGAATTTGGTGGGTGTTGGACTGGGAGAGGTTTGGGTTGCAGGGTTGAGATTTGTGTTCAGAAAGCTGATCTGACCAAGTGTGCAAGTGCTTCTGTGACAGATGGGAGAATCTGTATTAAAATGGGGACATTCCATCCTGTCATTATGCACCTGAATTACTCTTGCTGGACGGGTCCCCATGCACCATTTTACTGTTCTGTACACTGGGTGCCTAATATGCTTGTCTGCTCATCTTTGATGCATGTGTGTGTGTGGTTTTGTTTATTCATTTATTTATAAGGATTTAATAGTGTTCCATACATTAAGCAATGACAGCTGATGGCATAATCTTTTAATACCCTTATTTCCTTGTTCAAGGACAATGGCTATGAAGGGAGACCAGTTACTCTTACAAACTTTTTATAACAGAAATCAGACCTCTATATTAAATTATATCTTACAGATACGTAAAAGGAAACATGACTAATACACGGTGTTTACTGATGGTTTTTTCTTTTTAAACAAATAACCGATTATAAGAAAATTCTCTATCACAGAGACTATAATGAACCACCAAAATAAATGATGTTTGAGGGCAAAATTTGCCACTGAGATAGGGATCGTTACAGAAACAAAAATACTTAGACTCCAGAGGGTGAGATAAGAATCTATTAAAGGAATTAATAGCTAAGATGATTCATCACACATTTCTGCTTATTTGTAAGAGACACATGAAAGGCAGAGATTTCAAAACATTTGTGTTAGAAAAACATCAATAACAAAGCCTGCTGATTTAATTTTTCAACTCTTGGGCTTCAAAAGAAGTTGTGACTTGTCCACATTTGCCTTGGAAAAATACTGTACTGTAAATTGCCAGTGCTTTAATTGTCTAAATGTATTTCATTTTTAAATTAGTCCCATGTACATTATATTAACATACATATTTTATGCTCCAGAATTGAGGAATTGTTTTTTATTGCATGAATCAGATTCTGAAGTTATACAAAGAAGGTAAATATTTCTCTAAATGCAACAGTTCAGTATGCTGTGACTTGAAGAAAGAAAAAAAATGTGTCATACTTCCTTCTGTTTCTCACTCATCTCTACAATTCTGTTCCATGAACTACTTTGCAATCTGAAGCTTGGACAAATAACAAAATACCTGCTTGTAACAAAGATCAGTGTAGTCATTCAAACACACTCTAATAATTGAGCAGATATATTAGGGTAACATATTTTGCTCTCTGTTGGTATTTGTTTGAGGCCATTTTAGTGAATTATTGCATAGATTTTGGTATGATGCACTGCAATGGATTCATTTTACAATTCACTCTTTAACAGGCTACAAGTTTGTTGTCATAATCGCTCATAGCATAGCTATTGTTGTATAACATTTTTATTGAGATATTATCTGTAACAGAAGAGAAATAGTATTGAACTCTAAAAACACATGATTTATGAGATTTTTATATCAATACAGGTTACAGGAGTGAAAACACAGAACACAAGGAAAAGAAAGAAGGAAAAGAAAGAGTAAAGATGTAAGCAAGGAAGTAATGTAAGTAATGAAGTAACGCAGCTGGGATCCTGTGACTTCAAAAGAAGAAAACAGGAATTGCACGTATCAATTCCAAATGCATTTTGTTACGGAGTCTGGAGGTTTGTTTAATAATTGTTTTGAATGTTCCCCGTGGGAAAAGCATCCATTACTTTTATACAGTAGGGTGCCATTATCCATGGTTTGCATTATCTTCTGCTACCCAAAAACAGGCGGCAGGGTCCCTAGTGGTACAGACTCTTTGTGCTGTGAGTCTGGGGCAGTAAAAAGGAACTGTAACCTTTTCAGGGCTTCAAGGAACCAGCACAGCATAACGCATGGGCAGAGGGAAGACATGCCAGGGAGTCTTGGGGAGGGGCCAATTCAGCATGTCCCTTCTGGGAAAGACTGTGGAAGGATTCCTCTGAAACCCACAGTGGAGCTTAAGTTGCCCTCTCGAGTTTTACAGAAGAAAGAGATCCAAAGGTTCTTCTGAGTGCTCTTGAATCCCCAGAGCCAGATGGGAGGCAGGAGCCTATCTATGTGCTTAAGTCTTTGACTCAGCCTGGCATTAGCAGGCATGTAATGTTAAGTGTTTGCTGACAGCTCATTGACTCCAGTGGGACTCAAGCACATTCTTAAATTGAAGAGCTATGCTGAATCAGGGCCTCCATGCTGAGAGAGGTCTGAGCTCCCAGGGGCTCTGTTAAACTGCAGAGCTTTTTCACTCCCTAGGAACAGAGCTGGCACAGCAGCTGTGTGTCTTCCTGGCTCCCAGCCTTGAGCACATTCCCCAGGGTAAGGGAGCATTTTGGTAGAGGAAAGAGGAGCAATGAGGATTGCTGGTTTTCCGAGGCCATTCTAATATATAGGCAGTTTCCTGCAGAGCGAAGTTGCTGCACATACAGGTCTAGCGCAGCATTCTTCAGCTATGCACTTAACACACAGAAGTCCCTGCTGCACATGCTCAGTACATCTCAGTCCATTCAAAGTCTCTGGTCCAAGGTCATGCATTGCCTTTCTGTAAAATCTGTTTGCCATGGAAATTGCAACTTTCTAAAGAAAAATAAAAGATAAACTTTCAGCAGCTCTGATTACTGTAGTCCTATTTTTTAAAAAATTACAATAATTTGTTTTTATAGTGGGAGATATTTCTCCCCATATCTCCTGACATTTAAAACTGGCTGAACTATTTTTATCCCATTTTAACAGAAAAAATCACACTTGTGGGTAGAGAACAGGCATGGGAAATTTCAGACCAAGAGGTGAATGTCTGAAAAAGTCTTTTATAATAGAAAATGCCATGCAGAGCCTTCAGCTATATCAGTCACTACCTTGTTTGCTACAATGCCTAATACTTACAGTAAGCATTAGCTCAGCTATTTTTTTATTTCTATTTTCATTTCAAATATATTTTGTGTATCTTCTAACTGAACATACCGTACTTCTGTTTAACAATCTATTTATACTCATAAGAGAAATAAACATATAAAATAAATGCATCTTGATGCATAGCTGTGCAGGAGTACAGATGTTTTATTAATGAAAATGAATCCAGCTTTTTGTAAGTCATGGCAGCAATATAACATATCATTGTTTGGTTCTGTACTAGACAGTCCCTGCTGTTTTTACATAGAAATTCCTGTAATACTTAATGGACATCTGGAAGAATTCAGCCAATTAATCGAATTCACGCAGGAGCTAGGCTAATGGCTGTCTGAAAGGCAGATTACATTAAATCAAACTTGCAATATGAATGAAAGTACTTAATCATACATGCAACATTCATTAGATGTGCCACAGCAAGTGTTTTGATTACTTTAATGAAAGATCAGGTAAAGTGCATCAACTGAACAGATTGAAGAGACAGCATGCTTACAAATGTTTGATTATGTTGACTATCAACAGAAACAGTGCCAGTAATTTATAGCAAAACATATTTGTAGGGGGAGGAGTATGAAGCTGGTGAACTTCATAGAGATAAGTGAAATTTGGGCCTTGCCGTCAAACACTTTGATTAATAGACAGTATAGCAACATTTTAATCAAATGTCAAGAAATAGGCAAAACAGATGTATTTGGAGATGTTTGCATAGTATCTGCCAGTGATCACTTATGTTTTCAGCTCTATTGATTTGACTTCTTTTTTAACCTCCATGTTTTATTTTGAAATGACCATATAGTTCTAGACAGATGGTGTTTTTCAGAAAGGTGAGACCAGTACTTCCTTATTCAGTTTGAGACAGAATGATTTCTGGTTTGGGCTGACATTCCCTTTTTGTTCACCTTGGAAATGTCTTAGCTCGCAGGTAGCTGCCCTAAGGAACTGCTCCTCTGAAATGTTGCCCAATTCCTATTTTAGGATTAGGCCTGAGATGACATGGGGGTGGGGGTAAAGATTTAACTTTGGACCCTTCTCAAATACTGTAGCATTTTCTTTGTCCAATAAATTAAAGTTCTAACTCCCTAGCTGAAACATCATCTGAGCATCTCTCCATAACCCTAGCTGCAGAAGCCCAGTATTTCCCATGCCATATGCCAAAAACTTAACCAAAACCATCATCCAGTGATGCAGCAGAAGAAATATGCAACCTTAACTGTTAGGGAAAGATGGGAATCTCTCAAGACTCACTCCCACTGGACCTCCAAGTGTCAGATTTTGGGAGACATCATCACCAAGGACATGTTCAAAGTCCTGCACTTAGGACGGAACAATCCCATGCACCACTGCAGACTGGGGGCTGACTGGCTGGGCCACAGCTCTGCAGAAAAGGACCTGGGGGTTACAGTGGACAATAAACTAAATATGAGCCAGCAGTGTGCCCTTGTTGCCAAGAAGGCTAACAGTATACTGGGCTGCATTGGTAGGAGTGTTGCCAGTAGGTCAAAGGAAATGATTGTTCACTTCTTTTTAGCACTGGCGAGGCCATATCGGGAGTATTGTATTCAGTTTTGGCCCCTGCCCCCCTACAGAAAGGAGAGAGTCCAGTGGAGGACAACAAAAATGGTGAGGAGGCTGGGGCACATGACTTATGAGGAAAGATTGAGGGGACTGGGTTTATTTAGTTGAGAGAAGAGAAGACTATGGGGGGATATAGTAGCAGCCTTCAATTACCTAGAGTGGGTTCAAAAGAGGAGTGAGCTAGACTGCCCTCAGTGGTAGCAAATGACAAAACAAGGAGCAAGGGACGTTTAGGTTAGACATTAGGAAGACTGTTCTTGCTAGGAGGGTAGTAAAACACAGGAACAGGTTACCCAGAGAGGTGGTGGAAGTTCAATCCTTGGAGGTTTTCAAAACCTGGCTAAACAAAGCTTTGGCTGCAATGATCTAGTTGGGGATAGTCCTGCTCTGGGCAGGGGGTTGGACTAGATGACCTCCTGAGGTTTCTTCCAACCCTAATTTTCTATGATTCTATGATATTTCTAATTCACTCTAAGTTATCCCCTCCCATGGTCCTTCTATAATGTGTTTTGCAGTAAAATAAATTGAATTGTCATTTGCTTCCTGAATGTAGGTTATTCTGTTATTCTTGCAATCATCTGATCTTCTTGGCATGCTTTATTTTCTTTTAATTTAGTTCTAATTATTTTATATAAGCATGCTAATCTATACCCTGTTCTACTTTTCTTTTCTCCTTATGATCCTCCCTTTCTTTTCCACTTCCCCCGCCACTTCCCCTCTCTTCTGTATTCAGGTTTGTGTGTTTTTTCTGGTTACAGGCTCAGTGTTTCTGTCTGTACTGCGGCAGCAAGGGGCTTGCTTGTTTGTGGATTATTCTGCTATGTGGGTGAGAATTTTCCTCACTGGGAAAGACAAAGTGATGTTCCCCCAGCAGGAGTTATGTATAGCTCAAGCAATAGAAAGATCCGTGAGACTGATGAAATCTAGATAAGATGGGGACATGATGGTCAAGGGCATGGCAGAAATCATGGGAACAGCCCCTTTGCTGTCTGCTTCTCATCTGAAGTGGAAGACTCTTGCAGAGAAAATCAGCTCTTCTAAAATCCTGAGAGTTTCCACATTAACTTGCCCTCCATCAGACGGCACAAGAGCACAGAAGAGGCAATGGGGCCAGCTCATGACAGCACAGGGCAGAAAAAAACCCCAAAGCTGGCATTGGGATTCTTGGAATCATGTGGAGACAGTCAGGCTATACAGGTCATCCTTACACAAACAGCAAAGATGGACGATTTATTTCAGTTTGGCCAAACAGCAAAGGAAGAATAAGTATAAAGTCTCAGTGTCAGGGAGAGAGAGAGACCAAGGGAGCAGTAACATGGAAGACAGTTAAATGTGTGTGAGGATCTGGGTCTTAGAAATAAGACTTATACTTCCAATCCAAAAGAGGACTTCTACATATAACAGGGGACTTAGATGGGATTGTTCTCCTTTGCCACAGAGAGCAGGGCACATGGAAGTGAGTTTTAAATTATGGCAAAGTAGATTTCAATCAAACCACAGGAAAATATTTCCCAGCTGTAAGAGCAGTAGGGTAGTGGAACAAGATGGCAAAGGAAGCTATGGAATCCTCTTTGCTGGAGGTAAGGAGAGGCTGGATTGACATCTGTTGGGAAGAGTGTAGGGATAGAAAACATGTTATCTATTCAGGGAGTGGACTAGATGACCCTAGAGGTACCTTCCAATCCTATGATTTTGTGACCTAGTTGTATGACACAGTTTTGCTTGGTGGTCCATACATCTAGTTATTATCACACCTAACTTTCAGGCATCTTAATTTCGTTCTGATACATTCCTTTAAGCATTTGATTCCTGAATCTAGGTGGTTCACTTGTATTGTTCTTGACGTTTTCTGTGGTCCATATGCCTTGTTCATATGCTGGTAGGACTAAGTTGTCTGCTAGCCAGTCCCTGCTGTTCTTACATAGAAATTCCTGCAATACTTAAAGGACATATGAAATAATTAATCTGTTTGAGTAAATAAACTGTTGCTGTTCCTAACTGGTAGACACTCTGCTGCCTACTAGTGTTCACAGCCCTAGGTTAGACATCATCAGGCTTCCTAGATACGCATGGGGAAAGTTACCGGTATCTGCCTAGGAACTGAATCTACAAAAGCCAATAAGTAAAATTGGGAGCTATTTAAGCTAGTTAGTAGGAAGCACTGGGTGTCTCTACAGTGAATTTAAGTGCACTTAAATTTAATGTGCATTAAGCTAATGCACATTAAGTTTCATAGTTTCATAGTTTCATAGTAGCTAGAGTCGGAAGGGACCTAGGTAGATCATCTAGTCCGACCCCCTGCCTGAGCAGGAAAGAGCACCGGGGTCAGATGACCCCGGCAAGGTGCTCATCTAACTTCCTTTTAAAAATC
>NW_017728947.1:71468010-71476939 GCF_001723895.1 Crocodylus porosus
TTTTTGGCAGGTGTCTACACATCCTGAGATTTGGGACTAACTTTAGTTTCAGGTCATTCCAGTCCTGCCATGTGCCCCTGTGGCCAGTGAGGGGAGATTCATCCTCTGAACACATGGCTGCCAGGACTTGGCAGCCATGCTGAAGGCAGAGCTAGTTGCCAGCAGTTGGCAGCCATCTTGAAAGCACTGCCTCAGCACAGTGATCTCTGGGCTGATGCTTCTTGGGTCAGAGCAGCAGCATGGCAGAGACACAGATAGCATGTGCCTGCTCTGCTCCTGTTGCAGCTGTGCTTCCCAGCCCTGGCTGCCCTAGCTCCTGGCCCTGGCACCCAGGGACAAAGTGGCAACCCTGATGTGGGACTCCTGCAGGGCCCTGCAGCCTCTCCCCTGCATCCAGATGTTGGCCCTGCAGAGGCAAGAGACAGAAGCTGTTTGTCTGAGTTTGCAACATTGCAGAGATAAAATGCTCTGCACCAGGGGCTTTGCACTGCCTGGCCTCAGATTGGAGGTTGAGTGTGTGTGGGTGCCCAGGAACCATGGTAAGCTGTCCATTCAGGGCTGTGCCGAGGTGGCCACTGGCTCAGCCAGGGTGCTGCTGGCAGCCCTCCAAGGCCAGCATTGTAGGGACAGCCACTGGGGGCTCAGGGAGCACTGGGCCTAGCTGGAGGCCCTGGAGCAGCATCACGTGGTGCTTCAGCCCATCATCCCCATCAAGCGCCAGCTTTGCCTGTGTGCCTACGTCCATCCTGAGTGCCTGTGCCCTCAACTGGACCCAGGATGCTCTGAGGCTGATGTCCAGAGGCACTTCATGTGGGGTGGGTGCTTGAATGCCCACATTTATGAGGCCATATCAGGTGAGATGCATGCATGAGGCCCATGCATGCATGAGGTTGGTGTGACAGAACCTCATGAAGGTTAAGGTCTTGTGGGCGCAGTGGGTGGCTGTGACCACATTCACCCATTGGTTCAGTTGTGCCCAAAAGATCATGCCTTTCATGTGGGAGCTGACCTGCATTTGGCACCCTGGAAGACAGGTCATGCCCCTGATAGTGCCAGCAGAAGGGGCAGCAATACTCACACGTGGCCAAGGAGCAGCTCTGGCTAGGGGACAAAACAGGCAGAGCCTGCCTGCATCCTATCCAGGGGGGCACACAGGGCATGGTGGGCTCCTGCAGACATCACTGACTCCTTTAGGCTCCCTGTGCTGCGTGCCCCAAGGCACAAAATGGCTGAAGGCTTTTATAGCCTGCAGCTAGGGGTGCCAGAGAGTAGCCCAGCCCTAGAGGAGGAGAGGTGGCCAGTCAGGAGCCCTGGAGCTGGGCTCTGGCCAGCCCCCTAGTGACTGGGCAGACACAGCACTAAAAAAGTCTCTACATTAATGAACATTAATGCACATTATTGCATCTACATGTGTATTAATGCACTTTGACTAATCTCACCTAAATTTGATACTTGTTTTATGCAGGTATCAAATTTAGGTGGGATTAGCCTAAATTCATCACTTCTAAAGTGTATTAAGGGTGTGCATGTGTAGACATTGCCCTTAATGCACCTTAAATTGGGCTAATCTGCTTTAAATGCGTATGTGAACCTGTTCAGCCTCCACAAGAGAAGGCTGAGAGGGGATCTAGTGGCCTGTTACAAACTAGTCAGAGGGGACCAGCAGGCATTGGGGGAGTCCCTGTTCCCCCGAGCACTACCAGGAGTGACCAGGAATAACAGTCACAAGCTGGCAGAGGGTAGGTTTAGGCTAGATATCAGGAGGCGCGACTTCACCGTCAGGGCGGCTAGGTTCTGGAACCAACTTCCAAGAGAAGTGGTGCTGGCTCCTGCCCTGGGGGTGTTTAAGAGGAGGCTCGATGAACAACTTGCTGGGGTCGTTTGACCCCAGTACTCTTTCCTGCCAGGGCAGGGGGTCGGACTAGATGATCTGCTCAGGTCCCTTCTGACCCTAGAAACTATGTACAGATATGCCTGTTGAGGAGAGGAGCATGGCTTAAGTCCTTCTCTCCTTATCTCCAGGATTTAGGCTATAGAGGGTGCATCTTCATGAGATGTTTACTGTGGAGCTGTCTCATCAGCTCCTCAGTAAAATCTCTGCAAGTAAAATATCCACATCTACAAGTCTCTGTTTAAATATAAGTACTATCCTGCTGCAGAATTTTTTTTATGCACAGCAATGCATGTGTAGACACTGACCTGGCTGGGTGGGGGATGAGGGTTCCTCAGTATGGGGCCTGCTTGCCAGCTAGGACTGCACTGGAACACCCTTGTGCCTCAGCCACCCCCTCCACAGAACACTGAGCTGGGTCAGAGCAGCCCGGGACTAGGAGTCTGACCCCCCAGGATATAATAGCAGCCTTCTCACCTGGCTCAACATGCTGCGGTCCCAGGCACATGTTCAAATGGTGGTGCCTGGGAGCAATAAACTCCAGCATGATATGCACTGGAGTCTATTGCTGAATATTAATAGCATGTGTAGATACGCCCAGAGTGTTCTAGAGTAAGGCTCTCTAAATTCCTCCTGTTGAAGCTGTTCTGCTTTACATGGGGAAAGTAAATATTCAACAGGTCAGAGAGAGTGGTGAAATGAGAAAATGTGACTCAATACGCTTTTGGCTAGGGTATTCAGTTAGAAGCTCTGAGACAGGGGTCCCAGTCTGTTCTCCAATTATTTCTTAAAATATGAAACCAAATTAATTATTGGAACAAGGACCGGAATCCATCTAGCTCCCCTCCATTAAGCTATGGAGTCAAAACACTTTCAATAGGAGGAGCTGAGAAGGCCCTGCTCCAAAATACCTTGTCATAAGGAGCTTCCACCATTCATGTGTGGTAGATGTGGAATCCTCTCCCACATTCTGAATCTGGTCTTCACTCTTACCACTGACATTTTGAATAAAAGGGTGGCAGTGGCTTCATCTCCACCAGAACTTTGTGCAAGACAGGGTATGTTCTGCATCTGAACCCTGCAAACATGTGAAGGGATGTCTAGTTTGAGATTGCCCAGAATAAGACTAAGGCATAAACTAGGCAACTTCTCAGCACCGTCAGAACATGGGTGATATTTTAGATATTCTCTCTTAGGCTCAATGAATCTTGAATTATTTTCTGCACATTGGCTCAAGTTCATGAGATGTGGAGAGTGGCTGCACCCAGAAAAGTATATAGGCTGATAGTTAGGGTTTTCTCAAGGGAGTGGGGAGCTGTGGATTTGAGTTTCCTTAGGCTGAGAAGGGCCTGGTCTCAATTTTTTTCTTGGCTAGAGTTTTAGTTGCTAAGATGTTACCTAAAAAAGGGAGGGTGGCACCACCACCCATCTCTACCAGTATTTTAAGAGAAAGTGGTAGCTACAACTATATTCTGTGAGAAGCCCAGTCCTATCAATGACTGTTAGATGCACTGTGAGACTCTCTAATGAATCAAGACCCTGAGGAGACTTATGCCTGCTTTCTGAATTATTTGGGGGCTTTGTCAGGAGCCAGGTACTAAGCTGTTCTTTACTTTGAAGACTGGATGGTCTTCCAGGCATGCAGAGAACTTTGAAGTAAAGGAATTTTGGCATCTATGGAGTTTAGATGTTTCCAGAGTCAGGCGGTAGCTGAGCAGAGGGTTTTCAGCATAGCAGTTTTGGATTTAGGCAGCTAAATTCTTCCTAGATTCCGCTTTAGGCATGTAAATCCTTTATTGGATATCTCTGTTTGATCTGTAAAATGGAAGTTCATTTTCTCCCCCTAATGATTTATCTTGACAACTGTGTGCCTTGTCTGTTTTGTATTGGACTATGTGCTCCTCAGGGCAGGAACTGTCTCTTACTCTGTGCATATGTCTGCACCAAGTACAAGGAAACCCTTGCTATTCATGGGTTTGGCATTCACAGTTTCAAATATTCGCAAATGCTGAACCTGCATCTTAAATACACTTACAGGAGTTCCTTGGGAGCTCCGCACTTGCCGCCACCGGGCTCCCACACTTGCCACAGCCATGCCCCCTCCCTCCTGCCCCCAGCCGCTGGGCGTACTGTGTTCATGAACACAGATGGCGTTCATGAATGCAGTGCCTTATTTGTGGATTTCACCATTCGCGGGGATCTCGAAAACGCGAATGGTGAGGGTCTCCTGTACAACTTGGCCCTGCTGTCAATGATGGCTTCTATGTGCTATATAACAGACACAATAATGATAATCTTTCCGTGAAAGACATTTGCTTATTCAGTGTATTGTGACATATTATGGTGTCCACAGAAATAAGAGCTGAATGTCTTATGTCAAAAATATGCCAAAGCACTCTCTCCATGATTTTCTGGAATCAATAAACAACTTCATTATAAGCAAAACTGCAATTACAAATGGCTTCAAATTCTGTGTTACCAGTTGTGATTCAACCCAGGTCAGAAATAATATAACAAATGTCATGACGATCTAGTCTGAGCTGTTTGATGGCCCACATGAGTGTGGGAATATCGGTTCCCTACCTGGAGATGGAAGCTTATACCATAGTAATCATTAGCACTTGTAGCACCCTTGTTACCAGTTTCAGTCAAGGTGCCAAAGAATCAGTGACCATACAGAGTAACAGAACCTTTCGCCCCATCAGTTGCTCCCAGATTTGAGCTAGGGTTTGTCAGTTAGACGATGGGAAGAGGGCTGCACTGTCATTGCTCTTGCTGAACCTTCTTGGTGCTAGGTATCAGGCGCTATTAATAGACATTAACTTCACTTCAGACAAAAATTGGAAAAGATCTGCAGTATTTAAAAGAAAAAACCTTTTGTTCTCCAGTCTGTGCACTTCGAAGAAAGGGTTTCATACCAATCATTATGCTAGCATTTTCTGATTTGTAGTAGAATTTGAACAATAACAAAAATAAAGCAGTTGTTAAAATTCTTCCCTGAGATGAGATTACATACCCACCACACTGATGTGAGGTGGTATATAGAACCCATTCTGAATCAACAATACTACAGAATTTCAGAGGACAAAGTAAGAGTAAGCTTTCTGTTTGAAGCCACAGGGGGAATTTTCAAGATGAAGAACTTTTACCCAAGTTGGCAGAAAGTGAAAAAAAAAATTGTAAATGTTTGGACAGCCACAGGGTGATGGGCAGTAACACTGTGATGGCTTTGTAAAACAGGATCATACCAGGGAAAGCTATTCTTTAAAAATAAATGTTCTATAGGGATGGGAAGCACAGTGAATACACATATTATATTGTGGAATAAATTTTGAAGCCCTTACTCAAACAAATTCCATGGCTTCTGGTTTTTAAAATGCAGTCTTTGAAAAGCTCTTGTGTAAGTTGCTATTATCATTTATGTCTGATGACACCATGATGTGCTAAATGCTTTCCAGACATTCAAGAGAGGATAGTCCCTGACCTGTGGACCTCCATAGTCACTAACTGAAAACATGGAAAGTTGTAGGAGTGGCAGTATAAAAAGGACTAACAGATGGAAAATAGAAACTGTTCATGAATTTCACATTAAACTGGGATGAAGTTGTCCCAACCTGGGACAGTTTTATCTGTTGTGAATAGATCCAGGTGCTAGATGCCACATACTTCTAAGACTTCCCCAGGTCACTGTCCCTAGCTCAGTCTCTCTCAAGGATGCTACCAGAATCAGATCCCATGTCTGAACCACTTCTTGGGCAGTAGGATGCTTCAGCCTAGCTGCCTTGATCCTATAACTAATGCTGTAACCTTTGCAAGCCCCTAGTTGCTTAGTTCCATTGTACCACTGCTGTCAGTCCCATTGGGTTATGTAAGGAGAGGGAATCTCTCATACTTTCACAGGTGAACACTTGGAGCTGGGTGTTCATTCCTTGAGTCCACCTGTGTATGGAAGCTGCAGTTTTTCAGTTCCGTGCTTGCAAGACCACATGGTAACAAAGCAATAGATTCTGGTCTGGCAAAAGATTTTTGTAGACATATATTTAGACATTGTGAAATCATGATGGAGTTATAAATCCATGGAAAAAAACAGCTGAATGCAGACAAGCCTGGTCTGATGTTACCAGACCCTTGGGAGCAATGGGTATGTTCTGAACCCTTGGCAATCCTTCCTGCCTCCTCAGCCTCTTACTTGAAGCATTGCTTATACCCTTTAGAAAATGATTGGGTGGAGAAATTGAAGCCATGCCAGCCACCTGATTAGAGCAGCAACTTTGAACCCATTCTCCTGGGTTTCAATTAAATTTAAAATAGACTGGTTTCTCTGTAAAAAGTTCAAAGAGTTTTTGTTCAAAGACAATGTACTCTACTGGCAATGGTCTCTACAGCAAGCCCATTATTCTAAGAAAGTATCACTCAGAACTGACAGCTCTCTCACACCAAACTACATATAGTCTGTCAAGCAGGGGTCAAGCCTCTGCAAGAAAATGGATACTCTAGTCCAAAATGAAGGGTACAATAACAAATACGATCCAAAAATCAAAATGAAATTCAGTAGTTTGAAATTGGTACATCCCCAAACTGTTACAAAAGCATCAAGGAAAATCCCACAAGGTTCTTCACTGGAATCAGTACTATCAAATATCTTAGTTAACTGGCTGGTTGTATTTTGCTGGGGGTTTAGAACTATTTTGCTGATGATACAAAATTAGGAAGGAGGAAAATTAGGATGGTACAAAATGAAAGACAATAATATCAAACTAGAACAATTCAGAGAGCCTGGAAATTCAACAGACCCCAATTTAAAAAGAGTCAGTATGAATAAATCCCAAGCAATTCACTTGTGGTTAAGGAATTGGAATCATAGAAAACAAAAATATAAAATGGAGGTCAGCTGCTAGGAATGAGGAATGCAGGAAGGGCCAGGGTAGGGCATAGCAATACTTACTGAGGTAGACATAAGCATGAGATATGAGGCAGGGATAACATCCCAGGGCCCAGCCATTAATTTCACTAGTGTATTGGCAGAATTGTCTCTTATAAACCCACTGAATGTGACAGTTGTAATGGGGCAGTTAGAAAGACTGTGCTGTTCAATTTTGGATCCTATAACACGAGCTGCTCAAACTGAAGAAAGCCCATAAACTGAAGGAAGGAGTGAAACAGTGATGTAGTGTAGAGGGTTCTCCGAAGCAGCTGGGAGACCCTTTTGACCACCAAGTTACAAGAAGGTTTGAGATATATTCCCTAGCTCTAGAGGAGTCTCTAAAGAGTGAAAAAAGTCGGTCCTGACCTAGACCTAGGGCTCATTGTAAACATCTTCGAGGAGTAAGTTTTGCCCTCAGAATGGATCACATAGCACCGAAGTGCTAAGAATCTAATTTTAGTAATTTCACATAGGGAGGTAACTGCAGACTCCTTTAAAGATGTTTCAGCTTATAATGAAATACATAAGCTGAAAGACCTACACAGCAGTAGTCCCAAAAGAGTTAATGTAGGGTCTAAGTGCCTCCTTCCAGCTATGACCAAGCTGCTAATGAGAAGCCGGTGATATAAAAGATAGTAGCCCAGAAAGAATAGGGGCAATAGGTGGAGAAGATGGGAGGTGTTCTGGAGCGACTGTAGAACAAGCAATGTGTGTTTCTTTGCCTCTGTTTTCTTGAACAGGGACCGGGACATCACACCTACCAGAGGTAGGGACAATCTTGGGGATAGCTCTGTCAGGCCTTCAGTCAGCACAGAGGTAGTTAGGGATCTTCTGGAAGGGCTAGACATTTTTAAATCTGCAGGTCCCAGATGCCTTCCACCCAAGGGTGTTGAGGGACCTGCAGGGGTCATCGCGGAGCCCTTGGCCCGGCTGTATGAGCATTCGTGGTCATCTGGCCAGGTGCTGGGGGATTAGATACTGGCTAATGTGATCCCAATTTTCAAGAAAAGGAGGAAGGAGGACCCAAGTAACTATAGGCCCGTAAGCCGCACCTCAGTTCTCGGGAAGATCTTGGAGAAAATCATCAAGGAGCACATCTTTGGGGGGCCTGCAGGGGAGATCATGCTCAGGGCAATCAGCATGGGTTCATCAAAAGCAGGTCCTGCCTGACCAAACTAATTGCCTTTTATGACAAAGTAATTAAATCCTTGGATAATGGTGTCACCATGGACGTTGTCTTTCTGGACTTTAAGAAGGCCTTTGACATTGTCTCTCACCCCATCCTCATCAATAAATTAAGCGACTGTGGCATTGATGCCTCCACAGTTGGATGGGTAAAAAATTGGGTGATGGGGTGCACCTAGAGAGTAGTGGTGGACGGGTTGTACTCAAACTGGTGAGATGTGAGCAGTGGGGTACCCCAGGGCTCAGTCCTTGGGCCTGCACTGTTTAACATCTTCATCAGTGACTTAGATGAAGGAGCAGAAAGCACGCTGTACAAGTTTGCTGATGACACTAAGATGTGGGGCAAGATGGACACACTTGAAGGGAGAGAGAGGCTGCAAATAGATTTAGACAGACTACAAAAGTGGGGAGATGAGAATAGGATGGGGTTCAACATAGACAAATGCAGGGTGCTGCACCTTGGGAGAAGGAATCCACAGCACAGAGGTGGAAAGGGATCTTGGAGTCATTACTGACTCCAAGATGAACATGAGCCGCCAATGCCAGACCGCAGCCAGCAAGGCCAGCCACACCTTGTCATGCATCCAAAGATGTATCTCAAGCCTGTCCAGAGAGGTGATACTCCCCCTATGCGACATTGGTCAGGCTGCAATTGGAGTACCGTGTCCACTACTGGGCACTGCACTTCAAGAGGGATGTGGCCAGCCTGGAGACGGTTCAGAGGAGGGCCACCCACTTGGTGAGAGGACAGCAGCACAGGCCCTGTGAGGAGAGACTGAGGGACTTCTGCTCAGCCTCAGCAAGAGGAGGCTGAGGGGGGACCTGGTGGCTGCCTACAAACTCATCAGGGGAGATCAACAGCAAATAGGTAGAGCCCTTTTCTCCCCAGCACCACCTGGGGTGACAAGGAACAATGGTAATAAGCTGAT
>NW_017728947.1:71477129-71478572 GCF_001723895.1 Crocodylus porosus
GCCCCTACCTTGGGCAAATTCAAGAGGAGGTTGGATGATCACCTGTCTGGGGTCTTGTGAACCCAGGTCTAATTCCTGCCTGTGGCAGGGGGCCAGGCTAGATGATCTGTTCAGGTACCTCCTGACCCTAGCTACTGTGAAACTATGGAGAAGGATTGTTAAACCAGGAAAGTAAGAGTCATCTGAGGAAGTGGTGAGATCTAGGAAGGACTTATTCTTGGTGGTGTCCTGGGTGAGGGCGAGTTGGGTTCATTTATCCATTTCTGCCAAAGGGAAAGGGGCAGTGATGGCCTTAGAGCCAGAGAGGCAGAGTGACTGAGGATTGGTGAGCTCTAGGCTGAGGACAGGCCCAGGTTTTGAACTTTGTTGGCCTAAAAGTGATAACCCTGCAAAATTCTCAAATCTGGAATGCCAGAGATGACAACAGAGCCCTTTGCGACATCCTCCAATACAAATACCACATGAGCATCTGAGTCTCTCTGTTGATAGAGTCAGCCCAGATTACAAGAATAGATAATACACCTGCTTAGCAACTGGTGTTAACTCCGTCTGTGCTTATTTATGAGACAGCTTTGTTTGTATAAACAAGTGAACACATTAGACTTCCCAGCCTTAACCTCTGTCAGTAGGTTGCAGCCCAAGGGTACAAATGCTATTTTATGCCTGCTTACTATTTTAAATACATTAAAGTGAATGAATGATTACAGAGGCTCTCTTTGTAAGTAGAAGCTGAAGCGCTTGTGTGTGTGTGTGTGTGTGTGTATGTGTATACACACACACACACTTCGGAAGAAAAATGTGAAGTAGAGACACTGTATCAGAGGTGTATTCCATTAGCACTCTTTTAATGCATGTATTATTTATCACTAGGGTAAAAGGAAGCAATCCCAGCTAAGAAAAGAAAGCTGAAGTATGTCTGCATGGAAGTGATAATTCCTGTTGAGCAATCAACCTATTTGTATTCCCAGAGTGCCTTTGCTCCCAATTAAGAAACTGCTTGGTAGTTTTTCCTACAAACAATTTAGGAGACCTGACAACTACTCCCACAGAAATTGCAACTTAAAACAACACTGCAGCAGCAGGACTAATAAACATCGGAGAGATAGGGAAGGGAGAACTAACTTAACAGTTACAAAAATATTAATTGTACTATATGTCTTTAAATTTATTAAAGAGAAATTGAGTTTAATTACATGAATGGGTGCAAAAATCGTTTATGTTTGCATGAGGCCTCAGACTGGATGATTCTCTGTCTCCTTCAGTCACTTTATCCAAGGTTACAAGTTATTAGTCTATGTGCACACTTTACACTGAGCCACTTCACATAGAATCATAGAAGTAGGGTCGGAAGGGACCTTGTAGATCTTCAAGTCCAACCCCCTGCCTGGGCAGGAGAAAAACTGGACTCAAATGAGTCCAGCCAAGTAGGCATCAAGCCTCTTC
>NW_017728947.1:71479067-71480580 GCF_001723895.1 Crocodylus porosus
CCTGCACTTGTCAGTATTGAAACGCATCCAGTTTATGTCAGCCTACTCCTGTAACCTATCCAGATCTTGCTGCAGTCTTTCCCTCCCTACTAGCATGCTCACCTCACCCCAAATTTTGGTATCATCAGTGAATTTAAACAGGTTGCTTTTCACCCCGTTGTCCAAATCGCTGATGAAGAAATTGAACAGCGCAGGCCCAAGGATCGAGTCCTGGGGGACTCCGCTGCCCACTTCCCCCCAAGTCGAATCTGACCGTCCACCACCACCCTCTGAGTAGGACCCTCGAGCCAATCTGCAATCCCTCTGACTGTGTAGGCATCAATGCCACAGTCGCCTAGTGGCTAAATAACTTTCTGGGCTGGAGCACATTCAGCAGGCAATTGTTGTATTTTACTCTCTTAGTTAATGTATCGCTCCATGTTTTATTTAGATACATGCCTGAGCCTTCATTTTTGTCGTGCTTTTTGTCAGCTATTATCACGGGGGTTACTAGAAAGTTGTGGGGGCGGGAGGGAGCATGCAGAGAGCTGTGGGATCCTGCTGGTGAACCCTCTAAATCAGCCAGGGCTGGTGCTCATGCACCCTGTGCCAGGTGAGCTGTGTGTTAAATGCTGCACATCACTGCATGCAGAGCTAGTTCACTAGACACGCATCACTGTGGAGGTCTGTCTCCTCTCTCTCTCTCTCTCTCTCTCTCTCTCTCTCTCTCAAATGATTTTATATTAAATGAGTGATCAAGAAAGTGGGGAATGAAGCATCAGCTGTGGGCTGGGAGAATGACAACAATTGCCCATAATGCAGCTCAGCAACTACGCTTTGTATCTTGTGCTCTATCCCAACAGCTTTTTGAGGGAGAAAAAGATCAGTGACTTCCTGGATGGCTGGATTTGCTGTGTGCACGAACTGCTCACTGTCCACCTAACAAGGCCATGAATAAAGGGGGTGGGTGAGCTGCCCAAGAATCAGCCCCATGAGGGGAAATGGAGTAACTCAAAGGAGCAAAGCTGTTTTTTGTTTAGGTTTTTCTGCCCCCCTCCCTGTCCATCCATAAGGCTGGGGCAGGCCTCTGGGGAAAGCGTATGCAGCTGTGCGGTGGCCTCGCTCTGGTCGGAGAAGACCTCTGGGGGCGGACAGCCTTGCCTCAATCCTGCCTCCTACCAGGCAAGGAGGCGCCCCTGCCGTGGCTCCCCGCAACACTTCCCTGCCGCCGAGCCCTGCCCACAGCCCGGGTGTGCACAGCACAGCGCCCGCGCCGCCGGGGGCCGCCGGGCTAGAAGAAGATGATGAGCTTCAAATCTAGTGAAGAGAAACTGGGTTTGATTACACGACTGGGTGCAAACATCGTTTCTCTGCATGAGAGTGTGTGTGTGTCTCCTGCCCCCGGTGTTAGGCTGGCGCTGTCCCCTTGCTCTCCGCTCAAGTCCGCTGAGCAGGCTCCGCTGCCCGCAGCCGCACGGGATTCACCTCAGGAGGTGGCTTGGGAGCCGCCCGGCGCGGGGCCGCTGGCCGGGAG
>NW_017728947.1:71481637-71503730 GCF_001723895.1 Crocodylus porosus
GACGAGCTGCTGCTGCCGCCGCGGGGCCCGGCCGAGGGCAGCGCGGCCGAGGCGGCGGAGCCGCGCGGCTTCCCGTGCAAGCACTGCCCCGCCGCCTTCTTCAGCGCGCCGGGGCTGGCGCGCCACGTCAGCAAGTGCCACCCGCCCGACGGCCGCGCCGGGCCCGTGCTGCTGCTCCACGTGCCGCTGCGCCCGGGCTGCTGAGGGGCGCGGGCTGCCGGGGAGCGAGGTCGCAGGAGCCGGCGGGCCCGCTGCCGCGTGAGTCCCGGCGTTGAACGTCCGCGCCCCGCGCCCGAGAGCAGGTGACAGCCGCCCGCGCCCCTCAGAGCCGGCTGCAGCTCCCCCGCGCGCTGCGCTGGACACCGCTTCTCCTGCTCCCGGTACAGAGAGCTGCGGCTTGACAGAGGTTTAGGATGCTGGGATTGCTCGAGTCTCACATGGCAGTAGCTAGAAGTGAGGAAACCCAGGGCCAGGGCAGTGGCTGTTCCTTAGCACACGTGTGCTGGGCAGCCCAGCACCTCGTTAAACCCTAGCACAGCAAGGTGGAGGCACTGGGCAGCTAATACAAAGATGATGCAGGAGCTGCAGATCTCTTCGCTTTAGCCCTAGGCCCAGGAAGAAGCCTAGCTATAAAGCAGCCGGAGGAGTCCCATCCTCAGGCAAAACCCAGGCCCAAGGGAAAGGGACAGCTCCCCAGTGCCTTACCATGGAGCACCTCTGATGCGTGCTGTTACTCCAGTGTGCGCATCTTCACAGCCAGCTGTGGAGAACCTGAAGGGGCTCCTAAACCAGTGTCCAAGGAAGGTTTATTAAAAGCCCATACCTGATGTTTAAGGCAAAACTCAATTCTTGAAAATAAGTTCTCCCATGGAGAAGCAAGAGTGCATTGCGCCCTCTCCTTGTCTTAACTCTCTTCCTACAGTCAAACAGGAAGGCAAGACAGGCTAGAACCAAATAAACAACCACCGCCTCATCAGGGATCAGGGAACATCTGCCAAGCAGGATGTTCTAGGGCTCTGCGTTATCCCAACCACTCTAAAAGTATGATGAGCCTACAGGTCCCAGGAAAATTTTTTTCCGTAAGGCTTTTATTAGAAGCCTTCCCAGGCTTGGGGTGAGAAGTAGAAGTGATTGAATAACATACATCAACGTTAACTAAAAAAATGAGAACTAAGCGGCACCATCTGATCTGGAAACCTCCAAACTCCTCCACTTACGGACCAAACTATTCTTGTACTCAGTGGAATAAATCAGAGCCCAAACTCTGAGGTGGAATGAATAATATACAGAAGGTGGTAAGAATAATTTTATTGTATTATTAAATAGCATGTCTTCTCTTTAACCATTACAAATCTGTGGATACTACATGAATGACAATACATAATTTATATTTCTATTGTTGCCCGTATGATATATTTACACATGCAGTTAGTACAGATGCCATGCTACGTTTCGTCATAGCAGAATATGCCCGACTTAAAATGTGAGCATTTCATCATCTATAGGAAAATACCTCTTGATGGGTGGAATGTGTGCACTAACCCGTGCTCACAAAGTCAGGATCATCAGCATTTCAGGCTGGACTCCTAGAGTGTGTTCCCTTTTCTTCCATAGTACACAGCATTGGAGCAATGAATTTACATTGGAAAAGTGCTTCTTTATGTAAGAATAATATACATCTAGATCCAGCAGCCTGATGATAAAAGGCTACATACTCAGAGCAAAAGAGCATTTACTACTGATACCACATTAGAAAAATATTTGGAAGCCAAGCATAATCAGAATTTCAGCACAGTGATTTTTCTTATTTCCGGTATAGTTTATGGCATCACCTGCACAGTTATGAAATAATATATTGCATTGTGAAGGAAGAGTTGGTGCTGATAGCAAGTTATGTTTTGTTTGGACTCTGAAATGCTAAAAGACTGTTTACTTTAAGTATTTTATTCTTATAACATAAATAAATCTGTACACATCCTGTGCATTAACATATGACCTTTGACGAGGACTTTACAAATGCATCTTCAATTTAAAATTGTACATTCATTTTCAAATTGTACATATTTATTTCTTTGTTACAGAGAAAATTGCGATGGGACACAATAAATATAGTGTATAAGACTGCAGTCTCCAGTTCCGTGTATGGCTTGAGGTTAACCACAGCATTAAAAGTGGCTACTTTGATATCTTTTCATCCTGGAAGGTAAAAGGTGCAGAGAAGAAACTGCACTAAAAAAAAATATGGCATCCTGCAATTTGATAAAAAATAACAAAAGCTAAAATATTAAGATACAAATAAAATTCCAGTGTCACTGTCTAAAATAAATGTACAGGAAAGGGCCATGCTGGGGACAGGACACGCACTTCAGGGACATTTTCCTTTAACTGATAGTTGTGGGTCAGCCTATGAGAGGCTGCTGCTAATTGTTTATTAGAAAGCTGCAGGTTCTCAACACTTAGGACTTGTTGGCTGAGCCAGAGGAGCGGCGTAGTTTCATGGACATTCGGCTCTTGCTAGTCCGAGGAGACATTGGAGAGGCTAAGTCGGTCCCGTCCACCTGCGCCATTGCTGCTGCTGGAGTGTCTCCCAGCTGGGTCTCTGGGCAAGAGCCTGAAGGGGACAGCAAGAACCAAGCTTGTTAGTACAGCTGCCTTGCTCACAGCAAGGGAATCTATACACAGGGGAACAGTTAGGAACCAGTGATGCCACCAACCCACAGCATATGCCAGCCCGTTATTGACTGTGGGAGACTTTGTTACACATGGAGGCAGCAACAGATACAAATCCACCTTTAGAGGTGAAAACTAAAAACTTTCTAAACTACAAGGTTGTATAACACTATCCTATTAGCCATGAGGACATATACATGTGAAGTTTCTGAGTGGGGATGGAGAGAGTTATTCAAACTATGACTAAAATTCAGTCTGTGGTAAGAACATGGAGGGTTAATAGCATGGTGAGCATGCAGGGGGTATCTAGACATGCAGCTGAAAAGGTGGAGTGGGAAAGGGCAATGGAGGGCCCCCAGGGATAGCATCTAATACTTAGTCAAAGCTCCTGAAGGCAAATGCTTACAGGACCCACAAGGCAGAAGCTTGAACAGATTACATTAATTAGACAAACTAGGTGTTTCATGTTCTTTGTAAAAGGAACAAGATGAATTTGAGGTTGCAGTATATGCGATCCATTACATGAGTGTTCCACACTGATCTACAGTGGGTCCTGAGTTTTTATGTTGGAACTCATAAGGAAAAACATACCAAATCCTTTCCCATAAAAAGAAGCCAAAGGAAACGGAGCAAGTACGAAATCAAAATTATGTTCTAATTCTCTCTGTGCCCATTACGCTCCTTTGCACATTTACAGGAGATACACACAACTAGTTTATTGTCACCTATTTTAATTACAGAGCTTGGTACATTGAACGTTACTGATCACTCTGGCCTATACAAATTATGGATGAAATCATGGCCCTACTGAAGTCAAAGGTAGCCCTTTCAATGACTTCAGTAGGGGCAGAATGTCACGCTGTATTTCTTCCGTACCATGCTAGCATGGGGTCTTCCCTAAGATAATGATATATCAAAACCTAAGCTACCAATCTTCAGCACAAATTTCATTCATGAAATAACTTCATTACATGTTTAAAAGTCTCTGAACACCATTTACTTTGAAGGATCCCCTAAAAGGGTTATTGAATCATGGATCATCAGAAGTTTAGCAGTGCATCTCACACGTACTATTACAGACCAAATGACTTAATTACTTAGACATTCTACGTCTCTGGGCCAGCACCTGCCTACTCCAAAAAGACTGCACAATTCTTTCCCTCTTGTTTGAACTGAAGCAACCCACCTAAATGATAGGGAAGGATAAATACACTGTTACATCTTCCCCAGCAGGTGACAGTAATTTAGTTCACAAACTAGGTACCACATTGCCAAACAATCTGGGAAAGCATGATAATGCCTGACTCTCAGAGCCTTCCAGAAGGCAAGTGGAAACCATGCGCCTTCCTTCCTTTTCTGAAATTTTATCTTGTTCTAATTTTACAAGGAATAAAAGCATTTCAAATGGTGGTTAGAGAATAGAAAATAATCATTGTTCTTTTGCACAGCATACCATTCACAGCTAGCGTGAAAGACCTTCCGTTTCAAGCCTTTGCCCTTTACCTTGATGTGGCCAATGCTTTCTAGTGGAGGTTTTGGAAGGAGAAGAAATATCACAGCATTTCTTTCTTTGTTGAGAATGAAGTGATGAGGAAGAAGTGGACAGAAGTGAGGAAGGGGGAAGAAAGATAAAAGATAACAGGTGTCAGATATGAGACACGAATGGCAAAGACTGAAGGGCATTAACAGGTGAGGTAGACCAGACAGAATTTAGAATTTCAATATGCAACTGCTGTTCATGCTACAGGTTAAGAGAGTGATGGGTTAGTATGTGTATGAAGCAACAACACTGAAGTTATACTTACCGACTAAATGTTACAAGGAGAAAGGAAGAAAGAGAGAAAGAAAAAAGTTCTATAAAATAATCTAGATCCAGCAGCCTTATTTAAAACCAATGTGATGCATCTCAACTGTTCTGTCTAAAGAGCTTTCTTAAATTCTGTGAAAATAGTTAAACACACACATACACAAACACACAAATCTAGAAGGAAAAACAAATGGTAATTTGATACTTGGCTTCTGCTCACCAGCTAGGTTTCATATTTTTAAAATGCTGGAATTATTCCCAGCCTAAACAAAGAATCCTTGAAGAGATGTTATAGAAAAATATCCCAGCATAACATCTGAGCAGTATAGTGTTAAGTCAATGAGTAAATCAGACCTTTGGGTTTCACCCAAAATGTCAGAATGAATTTAAATTCATACTCTTTCAAACAAGCAGCAACCACACTGGATAAAAAAGTACTTGAAAAATAGCCTAGTTTTTTATTAATGTATAGCTCTTGTACACACATTTTGTATAAAATTACTCAAGATAACCATCAGAAAATGTAAAGCTATCTATTATCTAAACTCTTAAGCACATGTATCAGACTGGCTTACTGAAGAACAGAAGTCATGTAGTGTGTATTCCACATCTGAACAGTTTAGACAAGAAGAGTGACGAATAAATGGCACTTAAAAATATTTTAATCTGACAACAAAGAATGCATTGATTAATATTCCAAATCTCCTGGCAATGTATTCCATGCACCTCATATGTATCAATTTGTAGTTTTAGTTTCTGTTTCAGATTTTGTACATTTTCAGTGCAAGTATTATGTCTTTATATTTCTATGCAATGAATGATATGTTTATGATTACTCAAACTATAAAAGTAAAGTTAAGATAAAAAGACTTAGAAGACAGATTAATTCAAATTAGAAAACCTCACTCATTATTAGGACCGCCCATCACATGACAGTATTTTAGTAGCTTAAGTTTTGACAAACTTTAATTGTTTGGCATCCCAGCTGCATGCTGCAGGCTGATTTCCTTAATGTTTCAGGCCAAATAGTTCAGTCCTTGCTGACAAAGAGGATAAGGAAAAATGTTCTGTTCACGTTAAAAAATGTTGGTGAGTTTCACAGAACCTCTAGCATTCCCACACTTTGAAGGAGAGATCTGAAATTTGCCAGGGCAGTCACCTGTGTCTCATCCCTGTAAAAATCTGCCCACATTGTACGTCTTTGAAAAACTATATTCACATCTGCTCAACAGAGGATGACTAGCTAGGTCAGGGCTGTCCAACATGAGTGGCCTGTGCAGGCACTTGCTGCATGGCTCTTGGGCTGCACTGTGCTCTGTATGGGGTAATCCTCTGCTACACCATGTGGTAGGCACCCCCCACTACACTGTGCCAATGCCCCTGCTCCTTACACACTGTACCACATTGTCCTCTGTTGCTGCAGTGTGTTGGTGGTCCCACTTCATGTTAGTCCCTGGGTCCTCTGTATGTGGACTTCCTCTACTGTGTTGCCCCACCCCTGCGGGGCAGAGGAAGGGGGAGGGAGAAACAGGCAGGGGAAGCTGGAAGAGGGAGAGGGAACTCTGGAGACTGGTTGGTGCCAGCTGGAGTGGTGGGGAAAGCAGCACCTGGACTGGGAGCCCTGGGGTGCAGTTTAACCCTTTGGTGGCTGCATGTGACCCATGACCTGTGTCAGTTGGATCACCCTAAGCCAGGGATTTAAAATCTCCAACAATTCTAGCAATATTAGGCATGCTCCAAACCAGGAACTGACTGGGACCATCCCTACAATTTCTGCTCAGAGCTGCTGTTGCAGGACAGACTTGTTCAGGGTTTGACCCTGGAACTGGCAATAGGGAGCCTCTCTCTCCTTTGCTCTCTAGACCCATTCAATCAGGAGGAAGATGCTTGTTCTGAATGCACAGGAGTCAATTGCCATACTAGAATGGAGGGGTAGACTGAAACAGAGCAAGGCAAGAGAGAGGCACCTTTGACTGGAGGCTGATAATGTGGGGAGAGGTTAAAGGAGGAAGGGAACACAGCAAGTCAGTCAAAAAGGAGATGGCTACAGGGAATGGAGTCATATCTAATGATAAATCAGGTACAATTAGTTGAACAGAAACTGGGACTGATACCTGCTGGAAGGAGGCAGGGGCACATTGGATTAAGAACCCAGAGGGGGATATTAGAAATCAGGAGGAGGTGAGGAGGGAGGAGAAAGGAAACTAGTGAAGGTGACAGATCAGACAAGATATTAGGGGCCCTGGACTGGGAACTGACTGGGCAAAGAATGGAATGGAAAGCCCGAAGGAAAGGAGACTGGAACTACGTAGACAAGGACTAGAAAAGCAAGAAAGAAGAGGCACGCATGAGGAAGAGAGAGGATCAGCACAAGGCAGTAGGGGTCAAATTCAGGGAATATGAAGAAGAATCTGTGTCCAATAGTGAACACTCCCTTAAGCAAACCAGATTGGAATCCAAGATTCCTGGGTCTAACCATTCCTTTGTTATCACTAACTCCATATTAAAAACTCACTGGGCAAAGTGTCCCATCCCCATCTACTATTGGTTCACATAGAGGACGGTAGGTCACTCGTGCTACAAATTGCTCTATTAATGCTGAAGCCTGTGTGGTGTACCTGAAGGATCTAACTTTTGGGGTGAGTCATGTTGGTGTCAATAGGATGCTACATTGTGGAAGGTATCTATATAAGTTTACTTTTTTAAAAAGGAAATTACACATATAATTTTTTGTTAAAGGAATATTAATGTTGTGAAGTCAAAAGAACACTAAGAGTTAGGAAATGCCAGAGCTTGATAAAATCTGAATCTGCCCTTTGTGGAGGCTAAAAAAATTTATGAAAAAAAATCGACTTCAGTTCTTTCAGAAAGTGTGTGTGTGTGTGTGTGTGTGTGTGTGTGTGTGTGTGTGTGTGTGTGTTTATTTATTTAATAATTTCCATTCCACAGGGAACTTTGCATTTTTTACTTTTTGTTCTGATCTGAAATGAAACATTTCAATTCCAGTTGTCAAACAGTTCTAGTTATGATCCTTGCAAGGACTCTGACCTGAAACAGGAATAGGAGAAACTCCTAAGGCCTCAGCCTGGTAAACCATGTAGCTTTAATAAATAATTCTCAAGATTTTTACTAAACGTTTGATCCTAAATTTCAGACTTCACAAAAAGGGTTCTCTCACAACCCATCTCATAAGATGAACAAACAGCAAGATGTACAAATGGAGATGAGGATCATACAGGTCAAGGTACTTGCCCAAAGTTAAACAGCAAGTCAACTGCAGAACAGAGATTAATTTTTCAATGCTATAACTAAACTACTAAATCTCATGGCTTCTTGTGCAAGTCAGACAAATAATAATTTAGATGATCTGCTGTTCCCCTACCTGTTGTTTGGGATACATATTTATTTCACCAGGAGGAGTGGGGTTTGCAATATTTGCATGAACAATGTTTTGAAAATAGAAGCACAGGACCAAAATGGGTCCTAATTTTTTCACAGACGAAGTAAGCAGTTGTGAGATCCCCAAACTATCCTCATGACATTATACTGTGCCCAAAAGCACTATTTTAGAGGGGACTTTTGTTTATAGGAATTACTTTAACAATACAGTGCATGTCCTGGCACAAAAGGGAAAAAAGATACTAACAAGTTCAGTGAAAGTGCTACAAAATGTCACCTCTTTCAAAGATGACCTTGGACTATGCTTGGTAGCTCCCCTCCCTTTGCTCCCTGTACAGGGTTTGAGCTGTTACCTGGTTTTACCAATGAGTTGATCAATGGTGGGTGGCTGGGAGCTTTGCCAGCTGGTCACTGACAGTCTTCCTTTTTCTCAGAAGGAAAGAGAGCAGGCTGTCAGTGATCAAGCTCCTACCTGGGCAGAGGTATTGAAGAGCAGCCTCCTATTGACCCCCAGCTGGAACTTGCCTTTTAGGAAACATTCTCACTCTCCAGCTGGGGGACTCAAATGCCTGTATACCCCCATAGTACTGCATTTCTGTAGAACTACAAAGTGACCTCACACTTTGTAAAAACACATTGTCCACTACCCTTAGTGTAGAGGCTGTATTAGCTAACTTCATCCTCTGAAACCAGGGCTCTGCAACTGGCAGCCTATAAGGTGTCAGTGTGCAACCCCTGGGCTCCCACCCAACCCATTGCAATGATGGCCGCATCAATTATTGCTGCTGTTGCCAATCTCAACCCCAGGGGCCAGGTGACATTGCTCCGTGGTCTAGTTCAAGCCTGTGGGACTAGAGGAGTTGGGCACCACTGATCCAATCAACAGTAGCAGTGACTCTAATGAAGGTTAACAGTTCCCTTTAAAATTTTAATCTCAACTGATCAGTATGCTGAAGCAGTTTGACCATTAAATGGAGCAGCGTTCAACTTGTTTTTGATCTACCTGATCAACTGCATGATGGGTGCAACATATTTACAATAGCTGGGGATATTCTGTCATGGTTTTGCAGCTTCCATAATATTGAATTTTCTCACCCTAAAATGATAAAGTGCATGTATCATCCCCTTATAAAGTGTAAATAACATCAGCAATTATAATAGAGCTACTGTCTTGGAGGTCATGATCATATTTCAAAAGAAACTTACCATAAAGGTTAAAAAAGGGTGGGGAGAAGGGGGAGGAATGCCTAATAATGTAAACCTAAAAATATCTTGTAAAGTTTTCCAACTCCTTCCCCCTCTGGCTACAAATGGATAAACTGCTGAACCAGCATTTTAAAAAACCCAAACAAATACTTTAATAAGTTCATCATTAGAGTTGGTCAGAAATGCTTAGTTGACACCTCCACTGGAAAATGCCCATTAATTGAACCTAACATATTACAGTTGTAACATCTTGGGTGTGATGAACTACTGCTGAATCTAAGTATGAATCCAGCAAAACTTATTTAGATTCCTGATGGATTCTGGAAGCTTTGGAGTCCCTTGCTCTGAAGTAGTCTGTGTAACAGGTCTGTGTGATGGCTAGGAACCCAGAACTTGCAGGTCCTCCAGTTCTAGGAGAATCTACCCGGCAGGAAGACAGGTTTACATACTTGTCAGTGGGACTGCCCCACAGCTGGTGACCCTGGCATTTCTGTAAATTCCAGACTAATTAGGACTGCCACAGCATTTAGGTTCCCTACTGTGCAGCTCAGCTTCAGAGCCTGGCTGGGATCTGTGACTCCCCAGCAGTGGATGGGACAAGCTGAGAACCAAAGACCCCATGGAGGGTCTCTGCTGTTTGTTGAAACTGGCATTTTTGTCACTAAGATTAAGATTATGTTAACAGAAATATAGGAACTGCCATTCCAAAACAGAACGTTGGTTTGCCTAACCCAGGGATGTCAAAGATATAGCCCAAGAGGCCAGGAACATGGGGGCAGGGCAAATGGAGGCAGGGCTTGCCTTGAATTCCCAGGCATGGAGTCCTGTAGGGGATGGGTATTGGGGTATTGGCAGTAGGGAAAGGTGAGTGAGTTTGTGTGTGTGTGTGTGTGTGGGGGGGCTGTTAATCCCTGCCTCACCAACACTTCTACCTAACCCAATATCCCATAACTCAGGGGTGCCAAGCTTGTTTGGCTCCATGATTGGACCAGATCATGGGCTTTCCTGTGGACCAAGCCACCTTTGAACAGCAGTAGCAGTACTAATCTCTCCAGTTGCTAAAGCTGCTGTTTCAGTGTGGTTCAAGTGCTAACAGTGCTGCCGTTCACCTCCCTTTTATTCCTGCTGCCAAGTTTAGTCATTGGGGTAAATGAAACCCCTGATTTCAGTGGCGCTAAGGGGAGAGGCGAGGGCAGCTGCATTAAATTCTTGGGTTCTGGAGTCGCAATGAAACTCCATTTCTGGCAGCCATGGAGATTAACACCATCACCCCAGGGATTCCAGCAGCCACAGTATAAACCCCACAGGCCAGACGACCTGTTTTTGTGGGCCATATCCAGCCTGCATGTTTGACACCCCTGTCATAACTGATTCTGGGAAAAGTGGCCTTGCTCGCCAAAAATAATGATGCAAATTGTTGAATTCTATACATGTTAGTGGATGGATATATTTGAAACAGAAATGGTAAAATTATTACAAAATGTACGGGATTATGCTAGCTACAACAGCAAATAAAACAGTGGGCAACCACAACCATGTAGACTATCCACTGGATATCACAAGGACTGGCCTCCCCTGTAATTTGTAATGCTTCATGTATAAACATATTATTGATTTATAACCTCATATAGCTCAATATACTCTGGGAATGAAATCCATGGGATGCTTAAAAGATGTGGGAAAACATGGCCCTAACATTTTGTTGTTTTTTCATTTCCTGCATTTTGATTTGGTTCCCCCTAGTTACTGAGCCCTTGTATTCATGTTTATGCCATTTTACTATACTTTGTACAACCACCATGCTCCTACTTACTGTTCACTTTTACAAAAAAATTCAGTGCTTTTTATTTTTCCCAATGTTAATTCTTCCTCTGGCTCCAATTTGGATCTTTTTAGAATATGTTTTAGAACTTTTTCTGTACATTTCAATTTACCCCATGTAATGTGATCTAATTTCCAGTAACTGTTTTCAGACTTTAACTGATATTCCTCTACTCTATATGTATGAATACAACTTTTCATTCACAGCATTTTTATTTAATTTTAATGCAAAGTAAATTAAGGTTTAGCAATAAAAAATTTAGTTGTTATGCATTCTTATCTTTCTCTCCTATATCATCATTGCAGAAGATCTATCAACATCAATGCAAGACATTACAGGGTACAAAACACACCACTGCCATCCAGTACTAATTATTCATGCTGAGAAACAAAAGGTCAACATAATAAAGTGTTACTTGTTCAACAGTTGTCTCTAGCATTAGTTACCTTAATCCCAGAACCAGTGTTAGTGTTTCATGCAGACCTGGGGTTAGTAAAAGACTAAAACTTGAAGAAAATGTAGTGGTAATTTCTCAATCAGTGTGAAATTCTTTTTAGTGTGAACAAAGGCAACAAGGAAAGTTCGCATATGACTTGGTTACAAGCTTAGTGCTCTAGTAAAAGTAACAAGAACATAGGGGTTTTTTGGACACTTTGTCTTACCTTCAGATAAACAGAACTGATATTTAATGATCTAAAAAGAGGGGAAATAAAATAAATGAAATAATCATAAGGAGTTCAAGAAATTATCAGAACAGGAAGGCCTTGAGTTTCATTTTCTCACTGATTAATATTTTTATTAGTAACTGAAAATGCAGTAGCCTCTTATAAAACAGGTTTTAATAGCAGTGTATTAGGAAAATACAGCCCTGAGAAAATTTTTTGAATATTTTTTCAATATTTTGAAAACGTAAAAATTGATTGTAAAACTTGCTTAGCTTCTCAAATTGACTCTCTACATTACAGCAGATTAGCATCTTAAGCACCCTTGCAGAGAAACAATACTTAATGATCCATCAGCCTGCACTAGCATAGATGAAATGTTGCATGCGTCTAGAGTTTTATAGAGATTTTAATATTGAGATTGCGTTAAAATTTAGGATAAAAATACAGGAACAGTTTTCTATACTAAAATGCTTTCCCAGATCTTCCTTCAAGACACTAAAAATTGCGCCAGGCAATCAATTAAGAACTTAAAATCAATTCCCCGAGAGTTAAGTATTACATAGTTTGCTAAATATGTACATCTAATTCAGGTTGTACATGTTCAGATTAATGAACACAATTATGCATAAAATTTGGAAGTATAGTCTTTATAAGTAAGGATACTGCATTTTAAGTGTTGCTCTGGAAAGACAGTTTTTAATTTCATTTCTTACCTGTGTCAGAGGGCAAATGGTGGTAAGGCGCTGGACAGAAAACCTGGGCAGCAAAATCCTCAAAAGTTGTAGGTTCAAGATGGTGCTGAATAATTGTTTGCAGATAACGTGCTCTCTCCTCATAGCTGATTTACCCAAGAATTAAGGATCAACTTAAAGTCAGATCATACATTCCCTACTTATTAGGACTGAGTAATTCAGCCATACTATTGCCTTATATGTATTCATAATTTATGGGCACTGAAAAATAGCATTTATGAAGTTATCCTTAACACTTTACATAACATTTCACATTGCTTCTGCGAAATGAATAAAATTATTTTCCATTATTTAGAATTTTCAAAATACAGGCCTTGCTATGAACTAATTAGAGATAAATCTGAACTGCTTTTGAACAGAATCTGAAGCAAATCTCATGGTTCTGCCTACTTGTAATGATAACAGTTCAACAGCTGGATGCAGCTAAGGTAATTTCTCTTTGGAGAAGGCTACATGCTGCTTGAGGCCAATATTACCTTTTTTCACTTACACTCCCCAACATCTGTAATCTCCAGTTGAAGACAAAAAATATTTTCTAAAGTACCAAACTACCTTGATTATAACCCTGTTTAAAATTAGGTTTGAATACATTTTCAACATTTAGAGAGATAATGTGAAAAATACTGATCATTAACAGCAAATTAGATTCTGTACCTTTTCAATAAAAAACTACTTCCATAAACCCTAAACAATTTGATGCAGTTAAGATAAACAGCTAAATTTCTGCATCAGAAAAATTACCTAGTCAATTATGCCATTAAAACAGGCAGCATATTTACAAAGAGTCTCCACAACCCTTAAATACTAGCTAACAGAGTGTCGGCAGGGCATTGACAATAAAACACTGTACTTCTTCCTTTTCACCACATTCTCCCTCTCTGATATTATTGACAAGAGACCAGTATCTTGAAGTGTTGTTGCTTTTGAAGAACCCTCTCCAGGCTTCTTGTTCCAGCAGGCCTGATTGTACTGTTAGCACGGAGAGAGCGAGAAAAAGAGAGAATATTTCTGTTGTTCGTGAAAGCAACTATGGAAATGGCTGTCAAAATGTAGAGCAGCAGGCAGCAACATACAATTATCAAGAAAGACTACCACGCTGACTTTGTGTCGTATAGTTTCTGAACTGAGAAATCAGTTAACCTTTTCTCTTACAACTTTTAAAGTTGTTCAGCTGGACTCAGTAGGATGACTTAGGCAGGCTGTATTAAAATATTTTTTATAATCTTATAATAATATACTTAATAATAAAATAAAAAGAAAATTCTACTAGAGTTTACTCCTTCGAGAATGATAACATTTTCTGGCAAAATATGTTTATTTGCCCATTTAAAATAAGAAGGTTTATGTTATATGCAGAGGGTTAGTACCAAGGAAGTCCTGGGTTTCCAAAAGTGAATTTGCCATGAGGCTGTCAGGAACTTATTTCACTTTTTTTCTGCCTGCTTTTCCACCAATAGAATGGGGATAACTTTTATCTTTGCATGCCATGTGAGTAATTAAAAATGTAAAGAAAAAATGCTATATAAGGGCTGAACATTAATAAATAGATGACCCTTGCCATTTTCACTAATCATTAAAAATCAGCCCTGAGTTAGGACTGGACAATACGTTTTAAGTACTTTTTTGGCTTTCAAGACTATAATTCAGCCATTAAAAGGAATACCTAGGACAACCCATGCCTATATTATCAAATATGAAACAATTATAACAGATTTATAGTATATATGATTAAACTCCTTTAAACAAAACAAAAAAAGTCAAAAAACTAAAACCATAGTAGACCATGTAGTTAATCTAAAATAATTTTTCATCAGGGGAAATAGGCTTCATAGCATTCTTTGATTAGGCCACAGCTTGAGTTTATACTAATACTGAAATAAAACTGAAAAAAATAATTCTTTGAAATTCCTTCTGAATACTAAGATGGTTGAACCTTATAAGAATTCTACCCTGAAAACACTACAATAGAAACATTAGGACAAGAGAATAGATAAAAAAAAGTTTCATTGTAAAGGTTCTTAGGTTGGGGGACATACACAGTATTGAGCTTTAACACAGGAGAGTAATATAGCACAGGTTTTAAGAGGCTATATATAAGTAGCAGAGGATGAAACCGATGGCTGAAGTCTAAATAATACTACATATCTCACAACTTGTTGAAAAGCACTTTTTTCATTGGGGGAGATTCACAGCTGCTGAATTTTCTGCAGTTAATAGAGTCCTTTGATTCACAGCAGTGCCCCTTCCACAAAAAATACTGGCCTTTGTGTATTACCAGAAACTAATTTTCTATTTGGCTGAAAAGGGAAAAATGGGGTTATTGCTTCTCCCTCCTACAGAGCTTTTCATTATGCCTGATGCACTCAACTTCTAAGCTCTTCTGAGAAAAAAAAATAACTGAAGAGGCAAGAGGTAGAAAAATGAGCTTGTTAGCACATTAGAAGTGAAGTATCTTGGTGGGTCCTAGAAATTCCCAGTGGTGTGTTAACTTATCACTCTATGCATGCTGGCACTGATAGTCTTTCAATTGATCACTCTCTTTTCGCACCAAAGGTGCTGCCAGGAAGCAAAGGCTGAAGGCCCACAGGAGAACAGGCTGCTATCAAAACAAGCTGTTTTTAAAAGTCTGCTTGAATGGGTAAAATGTTTCATGAAAAAAGTAGGGTGGAGACACCTAGCTGCTTTTAAAATGCTCTACTTTTAGAGGTCTCTAAATGAAACCTTTTAGTTTATCTTACTATATCTAAAGCTTACACACAGATAAGGCAGAAATGTAGGAGTTACTACTCTGAATGTAACCAGGACACTCCCAATCCCAAATCTGAGCACATAACTCCCAAACAAAGGAAAATAAAAAAAGTCCTGATATGGCTGCTGATTAAGGACAATACTAGTTCCATTGCAGGTAGGGAGAGGATGGACTCACTAGAGTATTTGTTTTTAAAAAAATGCTGGTTCAACAGTTTATTCCTTCTGTAGTCGGAGAGGGAAGGAGTTGGAAAACTTTACAAGATATTTTTAGGTTTACATTATTAGGCAGTACTCCCCCTTCCCCCCCACCTTTCCTTTTTTAACCTTTATGGTATGTTTCTTTTCAAATACGATCATGATTTCCAAGACAGTATCTCCATATTACAATTACTGATGTTATTTAGACTTTATAAGGGGAATATAAGCATAAACATTGATCTGATATTGCCAGCATATTACACCGTATGATGATTGCTCAACCTGTCTTAAAGGAGTAAGTTTCATAATTAGGAACAAAGGATCTCAGAACATTTGAGTTTTATGCAGCTTAACAGAATAGGAAACGTGTTAATATTGTTTACTAATTCATAGTTTGAAGGCATTTTTATATTTTAAACCTCCAAACAAGTAGATTTTCATGACTGACGTGATCTAATTCTAAATTGGGTATGGATGTGAATATCTGTAACAGCAACTGTAATGCTTAATTTTTCTACATTTCTCTTAATGGGCTACATATTTATTCCTTAAAAAGGCTGCTCTCTAGAGAAGAGTTATTAGCACCTATAAATTGAGTGGCACATATAAACTCAATGGCTAATAATAATAGGGCAACTCAAGCAGTACTTTCACTGTGAGTAGATGTTGCCACTGGTGTGAACAATTAAGAATGGAAAGGACAAACAAATAAAAGAAGTTTCTGGAACAAAAAGTGGCTAAGTGTACAAGCTGACAAATTAACATCTGGAAGAATGGGTAGCTATATTATTACTACCACTACTACTGCTGCTATGAAGAACATGCTAAATACAATGAAAGAAAATGGATGAGCTTTAAAATAACTATATTCATCAGTCAGTGTCTCAAGTTTGTCACCTGAATGCATAAAGGACTACAATCCAACATTTGCAATATAGATTTTGCAGCAACTATTAAATCATATTTATTTCAGGAGAAGATCATAATCTTCAAAAATATTATCAATACAAGATGGAAAACACTAACAATGCTTTCATATATTTTAAATGCCCCTTGGACTTTAGTCACTACAATTAACATTTATTTGAAGAAATAATTTATTTTGCATCTGTATTCATTATCTCCACATTACATGTATTTTGTTAATATAAGCACGCAAACAATTTTAGGACTATTGATTTGCACAGGGGAACTACCACTGAAGTCCTGGTTGCCACATTACCTACTCATACTTAATCTGTTTGAAAAGTAACCTCTCATGTTTCCTCCTAATTGCCCTCCATTCTCTCCCTTCTATCACTGCTGACAAGTCCATTATCTTCATCTTTAACTCGGACCTCTCTTTAGGCTCCCACCTCCAGCTTATATCTACATCTTGCAGATTCTTTCTGCATAACATCCCCTGTCCAATACATTTTCAAAATCAAGTTGTCTGAGATCTTATCTTCCCATATCTCAGTTACTACAACAGCCTTTTCTTTAGACATGGAAAATGCAGTTTTCTTCTCAGTTGTCTGCTCAGAACGTTGCTGCACAGGTTATTTTTCTAGTCTGTTGCTTTGACCACATGACCCTTCTCTTTGCACCCCCCCACCATTCTCTATGTGTCTTCACTTTCAAGCATTTTATGGTCAATCCCTGCCCTACCTATCACCCCATCTGGTTATGGACATATGAATGAACATTTTACTGTGTGGCAAAAAGCAGCAGGGCTTTATTACAGGTCAACTCCTTTGCTACCCATGTGCGTGCTCTCATTCCAAAGTCAGTGGAAGGTAAACTGCAGTAGCTTAGTTTTCAGCAAAATTGGACTAAAGTGCAACACAGCTTCCAGTTATCATGAGGTAAAATGTACAAACTGCCAATTACTGTAAAAGCAGGTGACATATGGTAAAATCCAGTACTGTAGCAACAAAGTTTGGCACTCCGGGCAAAGTCCGAAGTGGCAGCTTGCCCTCACCCTGCACAGGTCCAGGGGGCACACAGTCCCCCATGCTTGCCAGGGAGTGCACACAATGCACTTTCCCCCTGTCTACGTGCCCCCCTTCCCAAATGAGCTGCTTGTGGCTGTCCCATGCCTCACTCAGGCTGGGCAGTGCCTGTTGATGCCCCTTCACTTCAGTGCTCAGGGAGGTTTCCCTGCTTGCCCCCCACTTGCTATGGCACTGGTAAAATCTCATCTCCATACACTCCACAATAAACATGGCAAGCATTTGCTCATACCTCTGTTCTCTCCCGTTTTCTAGTTGGCAGGGAATATCTTTCTGGTTTGTAGTTATATAGCACCTAGCACAATGAGTCCATGATTCCTGCTCCCATGAACTAGGACAATACAAATAATAAATAGTATCATACCTTAGTTGTATGAGGGGTGATCAAAAAGTTCTAAGACTTAGCCTTAATTTTAAAGAATAGTGTACAAACAACATTTTTATGAGCTGTCCCCTTCAAAGTAATCTCCCCCAGATGACATGCACTTGTCCCAACGTTCCTGCCACTTTTGGAAGCACTGCTGGAAGTCTTCAACTGTGAGTTTTTTTGAGTTCCGCTTTCACATTCTTATGGATGGTTGGAATGTCATCAAATCTCCTTCCTTTCAGCTTCATTTTGATTTTTGGGAACAGAAAAAACATCACATGGGGCAAGGTCAGGTGAATACGGAGGGTGTGGTATAACAGGAATGTTTTTTTCAGCCAAAATTCTTGAATGTAGACAGCAGTGTGTGAAGGAGCATTGTCATGGTGCAGAAAGCATCAACCATTTTCACACAGCTTGCGGCGGTTTCTTTAAACTTTAACCCTCAATCAAATCAAAACCTCTTTATAAAAGGCCTGATTGATTGTTTGACCACTCGGTACGAACTCCTGATGAACAATACCCCGAACATCAAGTCTTAGAACTTTTTGATCAAACAACGTATATCCTACTTCCAATTTCTGCCCTGCCTTCTCCCTTTCACATCTAAACTGTTTTCTCTACAGAGTCATCAAAATACATTCTTGCTCTGCAAGGCTAAAACTTTTATCATGCGATGAGGATATCATAACCCTTGTGAAGAAAAGACTGATGTGGAAAAACAATTCCTGTAATTCAAAGTTCAGATCATGAGCCTTAGGTGAGAGGTTTTCAGAGCACAGACTTGAAGAGAATACTAACTCAAGATTCAGGAAAAAATTCCTCAGAAAGATCATGCATGACATTGCATGTTTTCAGCACCTCTTGCTGTTTTTCCTTCCCTGTGCTGTAGCCAGCAGCAGCAGCAGCAGCAGCAACTCCCCTCGCCTCTCTTCCACCACCCTCCTGCCCCGCCTGGCCTCCCTGCTCCCATTGTACTTTCAAGGCAGGGAGCGCTGAGCTCCTGGTTTCTAACTGTGCTCATGTGGCCTGAGGTGACATGTGGGAACACAGTGTAGCACTGGCTTGGTTTGGCCGCATGCTGGGGACTCAAGGTGAGAGAGGGAGTGCAGGGAGAAGTGGGGAACACAGCATCGCATTAGCCTGACCAGGCACAGATAACTTGCAGCTTCAGGCCCCCTTCTCCCTGCATACCCTTCCCCACCCTCAGTCCCCGGCATGCAACTGGGCTGGACAGGTGCCATGCTGCATTCTTGTGCGCTACCTCAGGCCATGTGGGTGCAACTGGCGTGGCTCCTGCCTGACCCAGCTGCGTGCCAGGGACTCAGGGCAGGGGAGGGGGTGCAGGAAGAATGCAGAAACAGAGGTTAGGTTTCCCTAACCCAGGGATGGGCAATTATTTGGGCCAGAGAGCCACTTAGGGGGTTTTGGTGAGTTGTTGGGATTGGAGTGGGGGGAGGTGCTGACTGGACTCGTGGAGGGTCACCAAAACTCCTTAAGTGGCCCTCTGGTGCAAATAATTGCCCATCCCTGCTCTGGAGAGCCAAGGTTGGAGTCTCACCATACTTTTTATGCTGGAAGGACAAAAATTGCCTATAACAGGAAATGCAGACCAACAGCAAAGCATCCCTAGGACACTGACAAACTGACCAGATTTGAGATGCCAGCAGTAGAACTTTTCACATATCTTTCATAGCAAGTTCAGCAGTATGAAAAAGAAGGACTGCATTTTCTTAAGATGCATACATGGACAGAGAGATAATAGGTTCTCCTCGCTATTTTTTCCTAGCACTGAAATCAACTTGAGTTTAAAAAAAAAAGGCATTTGCAATAAAAGACTGCTTCCTAAAGTTCTTTTAAGTTGATTTACTAATCATGTGTTACATGGATTGGGAGTACTAGAGTCTGCTGATTTTACTGTGGTTATAATTTAACCCATACACATGTGCCATGAACATTTGGAAGACAGAAAATTTTTGCTGAAATTTGAGCTACTGAATAGAAGTACTTCTGCTTGTGCGTATACGTGCATGCACATGTGTGTTTATTCAGACTCACACACTTATAACATACTATCACAATTCTATATTTGTATGATACCTGGTCCTCTTTGACCACACTGCCCTAGAGGAAAGAAGGTCTTTTGATGACAGCCCTAGAATTATCCCTCTGAACAAGGGCCATATAGGTTAAGTGTAAAGCGAGGCACTTAGGCAAAAATAGCCCAAACTAGTCCTATACTATGTTGGGCTCTACATTAACTGTTACCACACAGGAAAGACCTGGGAGTCATTCTGGACAGTCTGCTAAAACATCAACTTAGAGCTCAGCACCCATCAAAAAGGTAAACAAAATGTTAGGAATTAAGAAGGGAATTGTTAAGGGAACAGAAAGTACCATTATGCCCCTTTATAAATCTGTGACACATCCACCTTATGCACCGTGCCCAGTTTTGGTCCCCACACCTCAAAAAAAGATACAGAAGAACTAGAGAAGGTACAGAGAAGGGCAACAAGGATGACAGTTAGTGGCATGGAGGGGCTTCTGTATAAGGAAAGACTAAAGAGGCCTATTCAGTTTAGAAAAGAGACGTAGGGGGTGGGGGAGACATGCTTGGGAGGTAAGGGTTTACAAAACTCTAAATGGTGAGGAGAAAGTGAACAGTGATTTATTATTTCACGGTTTCACAATACAAGAACTAGTGTCATAAAATGAAACTAGTAAGTAGTAAGCTTAAAACGAACAGTACGTGTCTACATGGGCCTCAACAGCACCTTTTGGAAGTACAGAATGACAGTGTAGTAACAGCCTGTACTGTGCTGTGCCAGTGGCATATGGTTATTTTTAGCTGCTACATCACCATCACAACACGTGATAGCAAGGAAGCGCATTGCTACAGCAACACCAGGAGCCAAAATTACCATCATCATGGTTTTTATGCAGGATACTTTGAGGACAACAGTTTGTACTACCTGGACCCTGGTTTGGAAGGGGCTGACAGAACTGCAGAGACAGTCTGCATACAGATGAAATAGAAATATTGGGCCTTGGAAAACGAAGAGGTTGTGCCAATTTATTGGCTGTATTTCTCTTCATAAATTGTTTTTGAGGTCAAGGAGATAAAGGATTATTCTAACAGAAATAGGATGAGAAGCTTTTGTACAGAGTGGCGATTAGGACCAAGATACCAAGGATGATGATGGAAAAACATCGCCATAATTAAATTTGGCTCCTGAAGAACAGTTTTTCTGGGAACTGGGAAACCTAAAAATGAAGACTGGCCAGTGATTGTCAAACCAGCTGAAGTCATACCGAGTCACTGCAATTTGTACTCTTTGTTGGCTCTTGGAATCAAAGATGAAGGGGTGGGTAGCGATTGATCCAGTGTTGGAAGCCCTACAACTAAATAGTTTTTTGTGTGTAGATGGGTGATCGGTATCAACCTGCCATACTGAGAAGGGTAGTTGAAGTCCTGTTCTATTTTGAAAAATGACTCTGTAGAAGTGGCATCATGGTGTTCTCTATTTATTGTTTCTCAATGATTGCTAGATCTTGTTTGCACAGTTTACAAATAGAAGTGTTTTCTCCAACTGCCACTTCAGCCAACTCAAGTCAACCTGGAGTCTGAAAGTCAAGCTGGGTTCTTTTCTGCTTCTTCATCATTACCAGCGATGAAAATTGTGTACAACAAATTCTTCCCTGTGCATCTTTTTTTAGGGGGGCTACACAGATGTACTATACAATAAATGCAGAATCTGTATCTTCAAAAGAAGCTTATTAAACAACTTTGATGATACAGAAAACAGAATTCAGTTCATTCTCTGTCTGCAATACTAACAAAAGTAGAAAAAATAGTAAGTTAATTTTGTGACAATCAAAAAGATACACAAGGATCAATCTGTGAAGTAAGAACATACACTGTACTTGCAAAAAGAAACATTTTCAGAATAGAGATGTACTTTATTCTGCCCAAAGGAAGGTACTTTATTTAAGCCCAAAGGAAAGTAATCCCAGCGAGGATCAAAGGGAGCAGGAGGGCACACAAGCCTCCATAGCTCACCAAAACCATCCGGGAATGTCTCCTTGCTGAAAGGGAGGCGTACACCCAATGGAAAGGAGGGGATATCACCAGGGATAACTATACTGCAGTCGCTTGGGGATGTAGGGGGGCAGGCAGGAAGGCCAAGACAGAGATGGAATTAGGGCTAGCTTCCCAGATTAAGGATAGGAAGAAGTCCTTCTTCAAATACATAGGGGTTAAAAAGAAGGTTCCGGGTAACATGGGGCCCCTGCAGGATGTGTTGGGGAATTTGGTCGTCACACCAGATGACAAAGCTAACATGTTTAACGATTTCTTTGCTTCCGTCTTCCTAAGTAGGGACCAGAACAGTCACCTCTCTGCTGGGCCCCCCTCAGGCCCCAGGGGAAGCACACCTGGGCCAAGGGTTAATGAGGAACTAGTTAGGGA
>NW_017728947.1:71504667-71547043 GCF_001723895.1 Crocodylus porosus
GAGGCGCTACTTCACAGTCAGGGCGGCTAGGATCTGGAACCAACTTCCAAGAGAAGTGGTGCAGGCTCCTACCCTGGGGGTTTTCAAGAGGAGGTTAGATAAACACCTTGCTGGGGTCGTTTGACCCCAGTACTCTTTCCTGCCATGGCGGAGGGTCAGACTAGATGATCTACTCAGGTCCCTTCTGACCCTAGAAACTATGAAACTTTCAAACAAGAAGTCTTGTTTTGTTTGACAACACTGGACAATGAAGATCAACAAATTAACAACTTTATAACTTTCTAGGGCTTTGTTTCTTACATATAAATGAACTGCACTTTCAGAATAAGGGACAAGAACCTTGCCATAAGATACAATGATTTCTTTCCTTAACTCATTAAAAAAAATGAACACAAAACTTGGGAGAATCAATTTGGTCATTGATGGTTAGTCTCTCCTAGCTATATTTTTTAAAGATGTTAAGGTAAGATATAAGGCAGACGTTTCCAAATTTTTTCTTATTGTGAAAGCCCTTCCACATTTACCAGCTGCCCACATACTCCTACCAGCATACAGTTTATATTTAACCCCTTAAATGCCAGTTGTTATTATTATTATATAATTAAATCAGTCATTACACAACTTCTCCTGCATACTCTCCAGAGATGTCTTGTGTACCCCAGGGTTATGCATACCAGTTTGGGAACCTTGCTATAAGGAAATCTCTGCCCAAGAAACATTTTTATTTTAAAGCAAATCAGCTTTAATGTTTGTATACATTATATAAGCACCTGTATTCATAAATCCAATAATCCCCTGCCCTAATAAAACTCAAAATTTGCAGGTAAAACAGAGTACATACTGTTGAAAGCAAATGGACATTCAAACAGAATGTCCTGATTCAAAGAGATTACACGTAATGTCCATCTTTTACTAATGAAGGGTCTGATTCAGAAGGAGCTCTCAGAGGCAACCTCTGGAAACTTAAGTATGTCTCTCTGTGAGGATATTAGTAAGTGAATATATATGACAGTTTACACACAGGTGTTTAAATCTTAATTCCAATGTTTCTGGATTTTTTTATACTATTTACCTTTTTAATCATAAAAATAATATTAGTTACATCTAATTATTGTCTTTGCTCAATTCTTTTTTCAGTTTCTTTCAGTTAGTTAAACAACACTGAGATTTATAAAAAAAAATGTGCTACTTGGGAATCTACCTGTTGTCTTTTACTGTAGAAGGCCTTGAGATTCCTATTAGAAAATCAACCTCATGGTACAAATGACTGAAAATACTGAGGAAAATAAAGCCTCACAGGAAAGAAGGTTATACCCCTGAGCCTTCTCTAGCTGCTCAGAATTACTCCTTATCTGATTTACTGGCAAAGGATATACTGAAAGATATTTTCTCCATATAGGCATAAATTATACTCAGATTTATATAAATGGTTAATGGGGGAGTTTTTAAAGTGTTTTGTTTCACAATAGCTTAATTCTTGTCAGAAATTATAAGTAGAATTTTCTGTTTTATAGAGTTCAGTACTGTTAAAATACTGAAATACAATCCTGCTAGAACTACCATGGATATTTTACAGGTTGAGGGTAGTGTTTATTTTTTATGTTATTTCATCAGATCTTATACCTAACTAAATCTTTTAGTGGTTTACAAGGTCTTCCATGAAGGAAAGATTGTGATTTGTCAGATGAGAAAGCTGGGCTTTAATCCATCCCTATAACCATATTGCCAAGTCTATATTGTTTACATTGCGTCTCAATTAAGAGACAGGCAGGACACCTGGTACTTCTTTAGCTAAGTCCCACGGGCTGCCAGATGACTTAAAATCCATAACAGGTGCTAAGGCAGTGTGAGCATAGCACCATTAATACAAGATGGAGTTGGATAAAATTTGGAATATGCTTACCCACTAACAACACTCAATTACTAAATGAAAAATGTAAGCAGTCTGTAGCAAGCTCTAACTCCTCTGCTTTAAAATTCACACAGACATCTTTTAAAGATGCACAGAATTATAAATTTAAGTCCACAAACTTCATCCTAAATCCTCAGTTTATCATTATAAGTAATTAAACTGTTAAAATGACAGAAAACATCACTTTTAGGACAGTTGTAGAAAACATTCAAAGAAGAATATTTAATACAATGAATGACAGAAATTTAAACATTTTTTTAAATTTCAAATTTAAAAGAATGATAACTGAATCAGCAACACTGAAGCAATGTTTCCATTCTTTAAAAATCTCAAGTACTTTACTTAAGTTCATAAGCAAATGGAAACATTTTTGCAAATTTAACAATTCAGGTGCCCAATTCAGTTTTAACTACATTGTAAAACAAACCTAAGTGAAAAACTAATGAGTAAGAAACATCTTTTTGTCCTGAAGTAGTATCTTATAGCTGACTTATCAATACAGAGATACTTTATATCAGCTACCTTAACTAAAGCAAGCAAACAGTATTAGTATTAAAGTTAGATACTGATGGACAACTTTCTAAACAGAAAAAATGAATATCAGAAATTTTACAGCGGGCAATTACTTAAAAGCTATCTGTATCTAAATGTGCAGTAATCAAATTAAGTTTCTATTTAATATTGTAATTGTTGAGAACACAAAATAGTGATTTTATTACCAGAGCGAGCAGTAACAAAGTACAGTAAACTGACATTGAAGACAGTGTCATAGTATCTATGATAAGTGGTGTATTGGTTTAAACTAATGCACTAAATGCCTCTAGGGAATGACAGGCTTACAGACTGGTTTTTAACATCAAAATCTATCCATTAATCTTGACTTAAATACAATCTACTCTGCAGTAAGAGGAAGAATGGTCATTCAATGAATTATCTCTTTGAAATATAGCAGGGGAATATTTATGTAAGCATTTAAATATAAATTCTCAATTTTACTATGGTTTATACAGTGTATTTCTCATTCCATAAACCCTGAATAGTTGAGGAATCCCACTGTACCATTAAAATAACTAACCCACACTGGTATGCTAGTCACTGGATCTCTAAATCAGAGAAATCAATATCTGAAGTATATAATGGACTACCAATTAAATTCATCAGAGGAGAGGTTTAGAGACTAAGTTAGTGTTTACAAACACTTCACAAGCCCATGTTCTAGTAACAGACTATAATGGTGAAAACAAAACTGAGACAGAGTTAAATAAAAATAATAGGTCTGGGGCTGAAGTCCTTCCTTGGGCAAAATTCCTATTTTGACTTCAGTGGAATGTAAGGACTTCAAGATGGGAATAAATGAGACTATAACATCTATTGTGTTAATTTCTCTGAACATTATTAAAATCAGCACCACAGAAGCTACTCTTTGGAGTTTACATTGATGAATGTACACAGGCTGCCTTTGTGCGCTGTAGCAGACGGTTTATCAGCCAGGAACTGTTTCCACTGAATCAAACTTTTTTTTTTTTTTTTTACTACATAAGTGAAAAGACCTGCACTCACTACATCCCCCAATAAAACGGAGCAGATTCAAAGGCAGAGGTGTGCTGAAGTCCCACTTCATGATTCCAGATATAGGGTGAGAATTTAATTTTCTCCAGGACTGTGTACTTTACCTGCTTAAAGTTAAATACTCAAACTTTACATTCTTGAAAGGAGCTCATGAGTTTTCCCCTACTAAATGAAGTCTGTAAAGACTTTTGCTTGATGACAGTAGGACTGGATCACAACTTATTTAAAATGTCATACTCTTTTTCACAGGCTACTTTTTTAATTGGGCTATTTGGAAGCAAAACTGGCTATCCTGTGGTACTAGCATGAACACAGAATTCAAATGATTCTACTCCGTCAGAAGCGTAAATTTATCTTTTCCAAGTACTTCATGTGTACATAAGCATTTTGTTAGTACATATATTCACAAACAAGAGAAAAGCTATTGGAAAAAAACTTCTGTGAAGACACCGTTAAAAACTGTAAGACTACATAAAAATAGCTACAACTGAAATGCCGAGTAGAAAAAAATATCACACATGCATGGTTTCTAATTTAATACTAAATGGAATAAGTAAACTACTTTAGAAAAAATAATTGTAACTAACTCCAAACTATATATTAACTGTATCTTCCAATATACTTTTAATTCTTCCAGAAGAAAGAAAAAATGTTTTTGAACACAGTATTTTTGCTTACATATGCTTTTAAACTGCCAAGAGCATGTAAGGCATGTACCATTGAACCATTTCTGTTTGAGTTTGTGTTAAATATATGGAAACAAATATTAATTCCCAGCTATTTCCCCCCCTCATTACTTTGAAAAGCAATTAGTAAAGCCACCCTTCACCCCTCCTCCCTATTGCTGTCAAGCTGTTGAGAGCAGTTTGCAACATTACAATGGTACTATTGTGAACACTGTCTGGGCTTCCTTCCCACAGAGAGTTAAATGGGCAGTTCCTGCTGCCCATGATTGGTGTCCAGTAAAACAATACTTAAGAGCCAGGCTTTATCAGTTCCACGCCAAAGAAGTGAAGCCAGGGAACCCAAGCCTTCATATCATGCTGAACCATATGCCAACCCTGCTGGCCCCAAAGGTTTATCACTAAGAATCAGGATCCATCATGTCCCCTGTGAAATTTCACTTCACATACCTTCTGTGAAATTCATGGCTTTCCTGAAAATTGAACCTTTTTCACAATTGGCAAGGACAGATGGATGGTAACTGTGGCTTGGCAAGCAGAAATTAAAAGATTTTTAATAACCTACATTCTTGTATGTTTGAGAGAAGCAGTCGGAAGGAAATGGATATATCTGTGACTCACAGCTTTATTCAAATGCAATTAAACAGCAATTAAACTACTTTCTAAAGTCTCTAAAAAGTATATCAGGGCTAATTTATCAGCAGAGCCAAATCAGAATTTATTGTTTCTTAATTACCTCAATTTAATCTAATAATGACATTTAAATATTTGTTTTATGTTGGGCGGCTTTAGTTCCTACAATTTCTCAGATTTCTTGGAATATATGTCTTTCAGTCTCTGTTGATACATGACAGTATGACTAACTCTTTTGATTATCATATATGCAAAGATGCAGAAGATTTGTCAATATTTCATACAACTCCTTTGAAACCATTATTTTACCTCATACAAAATTACAGTCTGTCAATTCTGATTGTAACAAATGAAAAATTAAATAACAGTATCACACAAATTAGCATATGCACACCCTTTGGATACCCATTTAGGGTTTTTCCAGTATACTTTTAATTCAATCATATGTGAAGCCTTTCCTCTCTTACTCCTGCCCTGTGTTTGTGACCTGCAGAGGTTTAAAGAAACAAAACAAAACAACCCCTTGGTTTAATATGCTCATTTACTTTGCTATAATATAAAAATAAACCTTGAATGATTTTTTTAAATTCTGTTTTTTTCCTACTTTGTTCTTGATATTCTTGTTATGTCCAATCTTCCCTAATTTTGTTCAGGGACTTCTGAGAATTAAAAACCTTAAAAGGGTAAAAACACTATCAAAAGGCTTGTTACCCAAAATGTTTAATTAATTAATGAGGTTAAGTAAGTATTAACAAAAACTGTCATTTCCTATTAGTGATAATGAGTCCATACTCCATAAAACTGAGTTAATCAATTTCACTCTTTATGTTACGAAGAAAAACCCATATTTGTTCTTAGCATTGCAAATACAATTAAAAGTACCATTTCATAATTAAAGATTGATTACGCATTAAGATTGAGAATGCTATCTATAATTTCAGACTTCAAAGAAGTCTAACAGCAAGATTAACAGCTTGGTTACAAATGTGACCTCCCCTAAGATGAATTTTATGTCCTCACTACTAAATGACACCAGTAGTTGTGTGCAAGTCCCGGATAGCAACTGAATTTAGAAACGACCTCACTGCTTTTCAGGAAACTGTACAGACATTTTTAAAACAAAGTCAGAATTCTCCAGGCACAAAACAGTAAATAAATTGAAATATTTTCAGTCTGTGTAGTTGAACACAAATACGGAAAGAATATTATACACAAATATTCAAGGAACTAAAGTATGAAATGTTCATTTTTCTATTAATAAAATATTTAGATATAAACAATTTACAGTAGGTTTCCATCAGCTACATGAAAACATGCAAGTTCTCCACAGTTTTTCCTCAACAGAAATAACCAGTAATGTCAGTAGACCACCTTGAGTGAGTTTTATAATACAGTTTAGAAGTAGCAAATTATGTTAACAGAGCCAATCACTTTTATTTCATTTAAGTTTTGCTCTTTCATCTCTTTCCAAAATGTCTCCCGTATTTGGGTAGGAGAGCAGTGCTGTTAGGAAAGCTGTGTTACTAATTTGAAAGCCATTACTGACAACCTGTGTATTTGATGCTAAAACAGTTATATTAAACCAATGGTGGTCAAACTAATAAAAAGAAAAAAAAGAACTTGTGAAAAACCTCATAATTGAGGATAATTTCAGTAATTTATTGTGAAAAGCTTTTTCTGAAGTAAAAAACGGTATGAAAAAAGTAAAAGTTAAATATTTATGGGTCTTTATACAAAAATACAGTACATACACAGTAGCTAGATATTCACTTCTCCAACTACAGCTCTTGCAGTTATTTGAAGTGTCTACATGACAAACACCAAGACAAGAATTTAAAAACCAATCATAGATGTTGGTTCAATTGGTGGTCTCTAGTGGCTAAAATCAAAGGCATTTAAAGTGATGCTTTGGAATTATTCATTGCAAAACAATCTTATTCTTTCAACAGGTAACTAATAAATGATGGCTGAGAACAAGCTTGCACTACCCCTAAGGTCCAATTGTTACTCAGAACACTGCCTACTCTTGCTCCTTAGTATTGCATTTTACCTCTAATTGCATGATCAAGCCAATAAATTGGACTCAAGGGACAAAAAACACTAGAAAAGTACCTACCCTGACAAAACCGGAGGTTGCAAGAAAATGCACTTCAAATACAAGCGAGACAAGACAAGACAAGCGAAGGAGAGGTATCAAAGCTTGAAAGACAGTCATCAATACTGACAGATTACTGTAATTCTGGCTGTCAGGATGATCGATTTAAGCAGCATATGCCAATCAATACTCTCCTCATTTACTGAACAACATTAGATATATAGTTAGATAAGATGTCCTCGAGATAAGACTCAAACTAGGTTTAACAAACATGAATAGCACAATTTATGCTTTGGAATCTTAGAAGTTTTTTTCATTATTATTGGAATATACCAGCTGACACAGCAATGCAATTATCTATAAAACGATATCAACAAAATTCTGCATTTTTTTTGCATTCTCAGTCCTTAAAGGATTACTTGAATACCCTTAAGATGCTTTTCAAATGATCAAAATATCAAATATAATGTCCTAAAATAAATTCTGGAAAGTAAACATACATGATTTCTTATTAACTGAGTGCTTTTCTTTTTTTCATCTGCAAGAAATTGACAGTTGAATATTTGAGCTATCTTTGGTTTACAGAAGCCAAACTTCCCCTCATTCTTTCAGTATTTTCACACAATTCCCCTTGTATAAAACAGTTGAGAAAATCTACTAATAGTACATTAAATTAAACTAGCCAACTCATACAAAGAGGATATGAAATTTTATAAAACAAATCTTAAATATAATCTGATGTGTTCCAATATTTAAGTAACATCATAATGAAAAAAAAGGAAAAAAAAGATAATGCCTTGAAAATGGAATACTTGCATTGTCTACTAAAATAATCCGACATTAGAATAAGTCTTAAAAATCTTCATTTTTCAGGGTAGGTAGTTTTACTTGTGGAATATAAACATTCTACTTTGATTATTATTATTTACAGAAGATGAAGAGCGTTTTCAGTATAAATTTACTTCTGAACTAATTATGAAATCCTACCATGAGAATATGATTAAACAGAAAGTGCTTAACTTTTGTGATTGTTGCTTAGCCTCAGAAAGATATTTCTTCCATGGCACTATGAAAGGCATTTCCAACACATTCTACCTCCTTTCTGAGCACTCAGTTGGTAGGGCAATTGTTGGGATCACAATGGATAATTCTATATATGCCTAATTATCAAGGGGGAAAAATATTCCTCTAGCATACTAGCTTCTGAAATTTCCACTTCTGGTATTGATACAAACAAAAATATTCATACTGAATACTAAAATTCCTATTCTTCTGCAGTGGAGGCAGAAACAGGGTCAGACCTTTTACCCCCCAACCATTCATGCTCTAAATTAGAGCTGCAATATGAAAACCAAGGCCAAATCTTGAAAGCTTTTCCAAAATAATGTGGGAATCCTAGAGGTATGCCACAGTTTGAAAAAACAGGAAGAGTAAAACTTAATTAAGGGTAATAATATGAGGATGCAAATGTCCTCGTTCCCTGTGAGGGCCAGAATGAAACTGTGGTAGCCTATAGATTCTTCTGTTGGTACCTACTTTTGGGGGGAGGGGAAGCAGAGCTTTGTGTGTGTTCCTTATTCCAGAAGGGAGCACAAAACCCTTGGTCACATTTTTTCCTTCCAGCCATTTTTCTAGATCTTACTGCTTTATGAAAATCTGTCATTTTTGTATTTTGTGCTCAAAATACACATCTTAGGCGTGACAAGATTAAAAAAATAGGGTTATAGGAACCAGAAAAAGATAAACATCTCTAATTCCTTTAATTTACTAATAAGGAAAATTAATCAACAGCTAAATAATTTTATTTAGTAAATAAACTTCAGTTCACTATTCAAGCAACAATCTTAGGGTTATTTGTCAAATCTTCTGAACATTCACAAATCGAGACTGAAAACATAGCAGATTAAAACAGAATTTCCTTATCTGAATGAAAAATACCTGTTCTCCTGAACATTAATAGTCAGAACCTCCTCATCTCATGGTAACAATAATATTGTATTAAAAGCATATCAAGAAATTGTATATGTAATATAAAAGTAACATGGAATTCTAGGCATGGAATGGCTCTTAAAGAGCTATTTTCTAGCAAAGCCCTCTCCTGAGCAGCTCAGCATACTATATCTGAAATAAATCAAACACACTCCTTCTGCAATGCAAATTTAGAAATGTGTTCAGTCTTGAAGTGAAACCTCAAAATACGATTTCACAAAATAGGTGAAAAACAAAAGCAAAATGTCTTGATATAGGGTAGGACCGTTTTTCCCCCCATTCCATCATGAAGTGTTATGTAGACTAAATGTTTAGGTAAGTTTCAACTATCAGTGCTTCAAAAATATGTAAAGGCAGAAAGAAGGCATAAATGGAAAAGCAAACAAAGAAAAAATATTTTCCTATTTAAACTACCCCAATTTTATACAGGCAGGAATGAACGATACTGTCTATTTTTCACTTTCTCTTTAATTTTATGCAGCATCCGGACAGACATTATCCCACACCATAGAACTTCCACATATTTTTATTGATAATCATTCTCTCCTATCAAAGGACTAAAAGAGCAGCATTACTATACTTCAAGACCAATACTGAAGTACTTACCCATGTTAAATTGTTTTTAATTGTATCCATGTTATATGATGACAGGCATATTTGTTCTTCAAAAATTCATTTCAAGTATTACCTACAACTTGGGAACGCATTTTATATAAACATTTTTTCAAAGAATGTATTTTTCTTGAATTTAGTTCTGACAAATGTGTTTAGTATTTATTGTCAGTGAGGGAAAAGCCTCTTTATTTTAAGAGAGGATATTTGAGATATCTATTAGATAAATTATGTTCTATTTCTGCAACACAATAAAGTATTGCATTGCATTTTTGGTGGATGAGATTTATTTTATTATATTTGATAGAACACAATGGTTTATAACACTTTTGGGTTTATAGACAAATACTTTTTATATTATTATTTACTAGAAGATTAATTAAGAGGTGAAATTATGATAAAGAATAATACAATTTATGTTCCAGACATGTTAAAAACTTTCAAGTATTTCAGATTTTAAAGATATGTTGCCTGGGATCAAAATCTTTTTCAATTTTTTGTTTGTAAGGGCTGTAAATTTTATTAGAAAAAGTTTGTTTTGGTAAATCATACATAAAACGCATTTTTGACCTGCAAATAGCTGAGACTTCAAAAACTGTTTGTATTCCGAAATGTAATAGCCATTCAAGAACAACTGAAATTTCTTTACAGGTAACACACTTCTGATAAAAATGTCTGCTACCCTTATTTTCCTTCCTCCTATCACCAAGTTTTAAAAACAGTTATACGTAGTTTGGTCAAGAGAGGAATTTACTCTTTTTGAGGGCAAACATTATTCCTACTATAAATACTGTCATTCAGTTTACTTCTACTCTTTTGCCTTTGGTTAGAAAGCTTAAATACAGAGCCTAAGTTAAAAAAATGTATTTTTCTTTCTGACATTTTATTTGTATGTATAATAAGCTAAAGAATGTTCTAACTCTCTCTTTCTCATTTCTGCAAAATTAGATGACCAGTTCACTAAACTATAAGCCCAAAGATTATAGACTTCTTGTTCTAATTCACTGGATCCATAGTGCTAAATGATATGGTGATAAAATCTTGATTCCAATCTCTACCATCACTGCTGGCACTGGATGAGCTACACTAAGGTTGAGTCTCACAGTGTGAAAGAACCCCATGTATTTTCAAGACAGCCCATCAAGAACACGTAAGAGGAATGGGCAGATGTTCCAGAGTGACAGAGGTGGAGTACTGAGGGGAATGTGCACAGGTTAGCTATGAGGGAAGGAAAATAGTCTTGTTGCCTTTACAGAAAGGCAGTGTAAGTAGTCCTATGTATTGTTTTCCACTGTGCATGTATGTGCCTGTTTCTGGGAACAGCTACTAGAGGAGCTTGTGAAACACCGTTAGAACCCTGAAGTGCAGCAGTGCTCAGCCTTTTGGCCCCACAGGCCAGATGAGTGGTGCAGGATGTGTCTGTGGACCAGACAGTCCATGCACTGGATTGTGGGCATGGCTCCACACTAAATTGAGTCCACTGCTCCAGCTCCACATATGATCCTGTCACATTAAATGATCCCTTCCAGTCCTTCTTTTGTACAACTTCTATGATTTCGTTTCCTACCTCCATACCCATTTCCTCTTAATAATGTCTCAAAGTAAGCTCAAACCTGGAAGGAGAGAGTTCACTTCCTAAAAGGGCTTCACTTTGCATATAAGCACAATGTGGACAGCCGTAGGGTTAGGTATAGGTATCATATAAAAGCAGGAAGGGTAGCTCACAAGGTTTGGGATGGCTGAAGGCAACCCTCAAAGTTGACCCTAGCTGTCCATGTAGATATACCCCTCTGTTTCTCCATCTATAAAAAAGGGAATACAAAAGTCACCTACGGGCTTAAGTTTGTCGGACATGGAGTTCCCAGATCACTCAGCTATTCTGTCATGCCTCGCCTCCTCATGAGCAAAGCTTATCTAAATTTCTATTGTCCCACCAGAGTTCCCAGTAAATCACTGTTGCCCCAGTTAAACCTGCCATTTCCAGATAACTTAGTATATACATACACTAGGTTATCTGGAAATACATACACACATACACGCAATTAATTTCAGCTCCTGTTACTTTTATGTAGGGCTCCCTTCTGCTGCAGTTACTCTCCTCCCAGACATGCAGCAGGCCCTTGCCTTACTATCTCCTTTACTCCACACTTAGGCACTCTGCTCCTTGTTGCTTTTAACCCTCTGATAAGTAAAGAGTCCAAGAGTGCCTATACACATGCAGGGAGACTGCTCTGATGTGCTGTAACAGGGGTGGGCAAGATACGGCCCACAGGCTGAATCCGGCCTGCCAGACCATTCCATCTGACCTGTGGGGCCCCTAAAAAATTTAGAAAATATTTATCTGCTCCTGGCTGCCTGTCAAAGATGACAGGAGCTGGGGCAGTGGGACCCAGGGAAAGCTCAGCAGGATGCAGCCAGCCAATCCCACCCCACCAACCAGCCACTTCCCAGCCTTCCTGGCCCCACACTGCTCCAGCATCTCGTGGCTCCCAGCTGCATTGCTGGACCAGGGAGAACGGGGCCACGCTGGTACCCCAGGTATGTGGGTGTGTGTTCGTAGGGTAAGTTCCACATGCACACCCCACCTTACACATGCAGCCAGATGCTGCTTTGCCTGGCCATACATGCAGACCCCTACACCCACTCACATACCTCAGCCAACCTCCCCCTCACACAGCTCCCTCCACAAACTCCATACCCACCCACACCCCACATATCCACACATACACCCACATGCTGCATCCCCAACACCTACATTCCCATACCTATCCCCCCAACAGACACATCCACACCCCCTCCCACAGCCTAGAGGGGTGCAGGGCCTGGGGCAAATCAGCCTGTGCAGGGTCCCCTTAACACTGTGCACAGCCCATGGGACCCTGGTAAAGGCAGGGCATGGGTTGGGGCAGCATTTCCCAATATTTCCTGTCCCACGGCACACTTACATGGGTAAATGAACATCATGGCACACCGGACGTGGGGGGAAGGGTGGCGGCTGGAATTTTCAGCCTGAACACACTTAAAGAAATTCTTACCATGTGGGGCAGAGGGGATGGAAGAACCTCAAATGCCGCAGCCACCACCAAATGCCCAAAATAATTGCCTGTCCCTGCACTGTAATTACAACTCGTCAGAGCAGACTCAATCAAGTCTGCTGGAGCATGGTAATTACCGTGCTCTGGCAGACTCCAGTGTCACATGTATCAGCATCCCCACACTGAAAAATGGCAGCGGGGGTGCTTTGACTAAAGCTTGTTCGACAACCTTTAGATAAAGCACCCCGCCTCTATTTTACAGTGCAGGGATGCTGACATATATGACACTCTGGATGCTTTACTGAGAGTAGCTCTTGGAGCTGCTCTAATTATAGTGGCCCCCACCCAAAGCACATGTATAAACACCCCAACTGTTTTGTTCCTTTAAAAATGTACTAGCAATATTTGGGCCACTTTTCCTCCCCACTACTCCTCCTTTTTCACTTTTTCTCCACTACAGAAGCAGCAACATCTGCAGGGCTCTGTTCCTCTCTCAGTGGCTCCATAGCTCCATTCATCAGGGGAAACAAATTTTTACTTAAGACAGGTAAGTAAGTTTATAAAGAGAGCTAACACAGCTCTCTACACTTACAGTATATACAACTTTTCATCTTTAAACAAACTACTGTAAGCAGCACCAAACACAACACACAGTCTAAGTACAGGCTGATAAGAATTCAGTCAGTAGCCACAGACAGAAATACATATGTAAGTGCTCCAATTCCTCTCCAATTTGAAGGGAGAATGGAGAACTGTGTGATGCCAGAGGACTGAGCAACTCTGTTTACCAGAGGTGGGCAATTATTTTGGGCAGAGGGCCGTTTACTGAGTTTTGGCAAGCCATCAAGGGCTGCATGACAGGCAGCCCAGGGCAAATAAATATTAATTTTCTAAATTTTTTAGGGGCCTGCGCATCCAGCCCCCGGGCCGCATTTTGCCCACTTTTGCTGTTTACCTATGCTTGAGTATGCAGATATAACTGAATCTGCTTCATAATGAAGTGCTTCAAAGAAATAGCTGTTTCATGGCAGGGTCATTTATTGAGCTCCTCCGCCATTTTTAGAGCACTTTATGTGGTGCCTTCAAGGTGTCTTTTGAAGCACTTCAAAGGTGTCTGAAGTTCTTCAAATGTTACATCTGTCCAGTGTCATCAATTAGAAATTTAATCAGTTAAAAATGGTGCCAAGTAATCTGACACCCAATATGCCTCCTAGGTGATGGCATAGGTTCCTATAATCAACAGTATTACTACATAATAATATTGTACTGTTCTAATTATAAATTAACCTTTTCATCCCCTATGAAGAACATTAAAAAGTGCACTCTAATACTTGGGTTTGACCTATAATGGGCCCCCAACAATCTTGACTTTTTTTTACTAGAAGTAAAATATGGTAAATATAAGTAATACTGTCATAATATGGTGATTCTAGATATTTAAAATGATAAGCACCAACATTTTAATGACAACCACTGTATATAACAAAGGACACCGGGCAATTTGATTTAGGTAGGCAGCTACAGTGAGAAGCACAGTCTGTGACCACAACATAAGTTCCTGCAGTGTACAACTTTCAGGACTTGAATAATTTCTAAGCATGGAACTTCCAAGCTGGCAGGCTAAGTCTGTGGGATGTGTTATGTGTGGAGTACTATTCACAAAAGCTGCAATATATTGCTATAAATAAAAATATTGGTATAAATTTGTTAGTTCAAGGGAAATTATGTTTCAGTAGTACCCTCAGGATGATTCAGTATACTGTTCCAGTACGAGCTCTTTTTCGAAACCTAATTACCGTGGCACATTTGGAATTCCTTAGTCAGCCATTTTGAATAGGAGGAAGAAAGGTTAGTCCTTCCCAAAAGTTAAATAATGATGCATTTTACACAAAGAGATTGCAGAAAAGCCAGAAAACATGATCAACCTGATGTACCAGCATGCATCTATAAACTAATTTATCTTATCAGATGTAAGAATAACAGCAAAACTACTCAAGTACTAAAAAAAAAAATTTGTGAAAAGACACGTTATTGATAGACATAAGGTAATAAATCTACATGACATACAAAATAACCTACAGATTTAAAAAGTTCTTAACTTAACCTTTTGTTTATTTAAGCTAAATTAACAACATAAATTTACCAGTTCAAAAACAAAAAAAGTCTAAATTAATCTTAGGAAGGGGAGAGATATAAATGAAAAAAATAATCAACTAATTTACAAGTATATTTACTTGAATGCAGGGGAGATCTTTTTTCCTCATTCAACACGTTGGAAAAATAAGCATTATCATAGCTTTGAGTACACATATCTCAGATTTGAGTACACATGGCCTGGGGCAGCTGGCAACACTATTTAGTTACTGCACTATACAATAATACAATGAATTTCTAGTTATTGATTGCTTGAGCCATGACCCAGGCTTGGGGCTGGAGCTGCTGGCACCACTGTTGCCTGGCCACAAGTGATAGTGGAGTGGGCGACAGGCAAGCACCAGGGGAGGAGAAGACACGCAGCAGGAGAGGCAAGGCATAGGCTGCTGTGCTACCTCCCCCCCAGCTTGCCTCCCCAGCCACATGATCCTCTGCCATTGTAGCAGTAGAGAAGACAAATATAAAATGACTCTCCAATCATTAGATTCTGCACATGGAAAATTACAACCATCCTGGCCTTGGGTAAAAACACGATGTAAGGCTATAAATGGATTTCAGTATGTACCTACATTGCAATTTTGGGTTTTTTTAACAGACGAAAAGCCTCATGCTTTTATTTTCACTACTTATTGTTTTATAATCCTGTTTTCCTGCTTGTTCAGAAGTTTACAGCAATATTAACTAACTTCCAAAGGGATAAAGTGATAATCGCTTGTTAAGAGTTCCTTACAGAGACATCCCCAGGTTACTCGGATGATAGCCCTGAGTTATCTGAAGCATGCATCTAATTAGCATTAAGACAAACATGCATCTAATTAGCATTCAGCTAAAAAAGTAATTTTCTTTCATTTTTTTTTTTTTTGAAATAAAATCCCTTTGGGGCTAAAAACAAAAAGTATGGGATATTAACAGTGGACAAATGTTTATGTGCATGAAAGGAAAGAGCTGCTAATTAAATTGTGAAACTGCTTTTTTGGAAACAAGCCGTATATATAATAGAAATTGAAAAAATGTTTTAATAATAAGAAAAGGGTTGTTTCTGGTATTTGATTAAATCTGGTCTCTACTTATTAGCAAAAGTGGTCTTTTGGGTAAATTCTAAAACAATAACATTTCTAAAAATATTTAAAAATATATTAAAAGCTAAAATGATAGAAAAAATACCATGCCAATAAAAACATGAACAGAATACTTTCAGCACTGTAAAGTCAATCTATTATTGAAGAAACTACCAGTAAAAAGGATACAAGTTTTGATATAATGGGATCAGCGATTTCAGTGCTCGGCTTGCATTTATAGCTGTTGCACGAACCATAATAGGAAGAATTTTTCCGTTCACAATAGCACCATCGAAAAGTGGACCAAAGAAGGGAACCTGAATCAGAAATTACGAAATTCAACCTTAAGTCAAACCTTTTTTTATAACAATTAGCAATCAGCATTAACAATGGAGTGCTCAAATAGTTCATTTTTCTCCTTATCTCTAGTTAATCAGAACAGTTATTCAAGTATATTCTATGATAGACCTTTTCTCTTATGGAAACATAACAGCATGATAATCTTGGTAACAGATAAAAATGAGTGTGCACAAAAATTAAATATCCATTTGAAGACTGCATCTCATCAAGGCTTATTTTCATCATTTTCTGTCAAAAACCTAATGGTAATCATATGTATGACATTTATGAAGTTCAAAGGCTAAATGAGAACACTGTAGGTAAGAATATACTACAGAAAAATGATTAATCAGCTTAAAAACTGTCACAACTTTAAGTGCAGCATGCATATATATCATATGGGACCATCTATGGTAAATACATACAAACCAGTCATGTAATCCTTACTTTACCCACATCTGGTTGTTTTCCTTGTCACTTGCATCATATCTACAACTAGACGGTAAGCAATTTGTGGCAGAAATCATGGGGGTGAAATCTTGGCCCAACTGAAGTTACTAGGATCTTTGCTGCTGGCTAAAGTATGTATGGTATGGACTTGATATGGATAAATATATACCTGCAGTGGCTTTAAAAGGGGAGGGAGAGCTGATGTTCAGGAGCAGCAGTTTCAGTTTATACTTTAAAGCTACTACTGTGTAGTTTGTCCATTTGCATATGTTTGTCTATACCCACAGTACACTTTGGGAACTGAGTCCACAAAATATAAAATCAGTTGGAACACATACTACTCACACTTTAAACCAATCCAAAATAGTAATTACAGGCAGGTGAGCCAAACCCAGTTTTTCCATGTTTCCCTTCACTGCAATGATAGAATTTCATTCAAACCCATGGATGCCAAATCTTGCATATGCTGCATTGACAATCAAGTACTGGATGTTGACAATCAAGTACTGGATGTAGCTGCAAAGTCTGGCTTTGCATGCATAATCTTATAAACCCAGTTGTGAAGCATGGTGAGACCAGCAGAAAAATCTGGCTACTAATATAGCAAGGTTGAGCTACTGTTGTAGGCGTGGTTGTTCAGGAAATGTACAGGAGGCAAGGTCTTTTTGGGGATCACTTATTGGACTAACTGTATACTAGGGAGATGTGAGGATGTTGGATAAATTTTTGGGCATAAGGTACCCTTCTACTGATACACATAGTTCCCTAAAAAGTTAAGTGTATCTGGTTCCAATACATAGATGCTACAATTTTCACTGACCAATCATCATCTTGGTTTCCTTCAACACTTTAGAACTGGTGTCTGCGGATAACCTGTCATCTGCAATATACCTCCCAGTGTTCCACGGAGCTCTAGCTCCTTACAAGGTTCCAGGTCTCTCTCTTGTTTCTAGCTGCCAAATTTGCATTTTAAAAAGTAAAATAGCATTTTCAGATGTTAGACAGGTACCAAATACCGTCTTTCCCCATGTATGTGCATGTAAACAGTTGATATAGTTAGACAGTTGATATAATCCCACAAGGATTATATATTAGCAAAGGTATTCCCTAGGATTGTGAATATTAGAGGAGGATCACACCAGACAATTGCTCTGCTAAGATGTGATCCTTTCCATGAAAGAGTTTAAGAACCCCTGTTCCAGAACATTATTTTTACTGTGAATCATTTAGGGTAGTTTTAAGAATTTTTAAATTGTCTAGTTTGATTGAGGGTCAACCAATACAGCTACAACCTATACCCCTAGTTTGAGTGAAGAATGCAATAAATTGCCTTCTCAAAATGTATTGTTTAATTAAAGCATTAAAATGACTGTACTATTTGTTGCATTAGTGTATATTATGGCACTGTATAGGTGTCAGTGCCATACCATATAGATTGATTCTCATTTTGTTCAAATCTTAATTCTAAGATTTATTTATAGTCAACAAAAATGCAGTATTATAAAATTTAAGCATCAACCTTTGTGGTACTGACATCATACTATGAACTATGCACTCTAGCCATATGCTGCTTCCCTCACCAACACAGCAGCTTGAGCTACACAATCATTGGCTAATGAGAAGGGACAGTAGAAATAGTCAGAGAACAGCACAAAACTTATATTGAAAAATATTTGTGCACACCCAGACATTTACATAACCCAATGAAGTACAGTCAAAAAGCCCAAGGCTGAATTGATTCAATTTTCTCAGGTTAGTTTAAACTGCATAGATTGAACCAATAAGTAAGTGAACAGACATTCACTTTTGATTCCAGAAAGGCAGACACATTCTTGCAGTGGCCCAGGCCAGAAGCTGGGGGGTGAGAGAGCCCACCTCCTGGCTCTGCTGGAGCAGACAGCTTGAATCGGGAGGGGATCTAGGACAGAAGTTGAATTAACTGGTTTAACCTAAATCAGTTAAGTCTGATACGACATCCATCCAGGTTTCTAAACTGGTTTTCAGCCATTTTGCAAGTGGTTTATGTGTACTGAACTCCTAGGGAAAAAAATTACACAAACTAGTTTAAGCGATCACAAAGTAGTTTAAACCTGTAACAGAACAGAAACGCATTACACATAAACCAGTTTCAAAATGACTGAAACTGGTTTAAGATAAAGCTGGCTGAATGTAGTATCAGACTTAACTAATTTGGATCAAACTAGTTTATGAAACTTCTGTCCCAGACCCCTTCCTTGTTCAAGATAAATCACAGTCTGCCAGCATCCCAGCATGCTTTGCAGCCCTGGCCTGGGTTGTGCTGTTTCAGAGAGCAGGGCTGGCCCTGCCCCTCTGCTCCCTAGTAGGAGCAGTGAGGGCTGTCTGACAAGGGGGTGGGAAGGGCTAGCCTGGATAAGGTTGCAGCTCAGTCTGCAGGGAGGGACTGCCCCACCTCCTCTCCTCAGCAAACCCTGCCTGGAGTCTGGGGCCAGAGTGGAGGTTAAACACCCTTTCTCCTGCTCAAACTTTACTGCTAGCTGTGACTGTGGACTACAAATCCCAGAGGCACCTGGAAGCAAGAGGAGGAAGTGATGAGGAACGCTGCAGAGTCCTGCTGTTGTGATTCTGGACTGCAAATCCCAAAGACCTCAGGGGCAGCAGGAAGAGGAAGCGAGCAGACAGCCCATGTTGGCTACATGCCAGACTAGCTTCTGGCCTGAGCTACTGCAGGCATGTGGCTGCATTTCCTGAATTAAAGGTAAATGTCTGTTCACTTCTGTTTCAATTTAATCTCTGCATCTTAGACTAACCTGCAAAGACTGAATCAATTCAGTGCTGGGTGTTTTGACTGCCTGTACTTAGCCCCGTTGTGTTACAGATTTGAACTGGTTTCCAATGTGTAATTATACCTGTTTATGTGTAATTTTTTTCCTTAGCCATGAGGTCAATGTGCCTGAAGTTCCTGATGAAGCAGGATCTAAATTCCTACGTGAGAATTACAGAAGGCAATGAAATAGCAGAAAGAGGGAGGAAACAGTGGAGTTTTTAGGTGACTACACAAGATCTTCTGGTTTTGTTTTTGCAGTTTATGATCATACCAGAATATCTTATTAGGATTAGAACACTGCAATTCAGTTTCTTATTTATATCCATACACCACAACACTAAACTTCTGAGTTCTGCCTTACAGTCATTATAGCCTTACAGCCATTACTATTCAAGAAGAAGTACTTTGCTGGACTAATATGTTGAACCAGAAACAAAAATAATGTAGTTAATACTTGAAAGCACACAATAAAGCCTTACCTCAGGTTTTTTCATAATCTGGATACTGAACATATGGTTTTTCATTGGATAGATAACAATGAGAACATCACCAAATTCTGTAGGAATTATTCCTCTCCTGTAGTCTCGAGTATGCTCTGACCAGACAATGTGCACTTCATCATTTCCTAAATGTCTTAGCTGAAAAAAGAAGGGATTCAAACTGTTAAAAGTTAATTTCTTTTAAATCCTTCATCCAGGGGCAGATCTACAACTTTTGTGAAGGGGTGTGCAGGGCTGCACACCTGCTCCCAGCTTCTCCTACACCCCCAAGCAGGCACACCATGTTGTAGGATCAGCATTGGGGCTTTTCTTAAAGTACCCAAATAAGTTAAAAATCCCATCTCTTGTCCCATCATCCCCCATTCTTGGCACCCCCACCCTCCCCCTGTCCTTAGCAGCATGTCCCCTTCCCTCCCATTTGTCCCCTCTGCCACCTGCCACTGCCTTGGGCTGATGAGTGTTTGGAAGGTATTCCAGAGCTGATCCTGACTTCTTTCAGCCACACATCAGGGAACAGCAGATGCAGCTGGGTGGGATCCTCCTTTCTACTCCATCCTTGGGTGTACCCTGCTGTGACTGGCTGCCAGGGGTGGGCAAAATATAGTCTGTGGATTGGATTCAGCCTGCCAACTGGTTGGATCCAGCCTACGGGCAGGCACTTCACAAGTGAATGGATCTGTCCAGTGGTGGGCGGTGGCTCTGACAGCCTTGTAGTGCTGGGTGGCTGGGGCTGCTTCCCAAATACTGGGTACCCTCTCCCTGGGCTGGGTCTGCCACAAGCATGGAAGCAGAAGCATGAACCCACCCGCAGCTTTAGCCCCACTTCCCCACAGCCAGAGTCCACCTGCCCACAGCTTTAGCGCGCCACGCCTCAAGTCCAGACAGCTTCTGGGAGCTTCTGGGTTGGGGGTGCAAGGCATCCTACAGCAGCTGCAAGAGGGTTTAGGCTGGTCACACTCTGCAGCTGTAGCATGCCCTGCCCCCTGACCTGGAAGCTGTTGGCCATGTTTGGGTAGCTGTGGGTGCAGCCAACAGCTGCTGGGTCTGGGGAAAGGAGGGCACGCCAAAGCTGTGGGTGGATTAGGCTTCCTGGATGCTGAGTCTGGGAGAGGGAATGCATGCCAAAGCTGTGGGTGGGGTCAGGCTTCTGAGCTGGGGAGGAGAGAGTGAGAGAGAGCGAGCGCCTTTGACAGGTCACCAAAACTCATTAAGTGGTGCCAAAAACTGCCCACCCCTGCTCTAGAGTCATCCCCTGGCAACTCACCCAACCCACAACTCTACTAATTCATTTCACAGTAGGAAGAGGTCTGGACCCACTGTAGCTGGGCTCAGCAGAAGATAGCAGCAGACAGGTTCCCAGCCCATGCTCGTTCCCAAGCAGGCAGAGAACACCCCAGGGACTGGACAGAGAGGAGGAATGCACCCACTGCTGCTGCTGTTGCCATTTTGCCAGCTGGAGCAGGCAGAATGGCTTTGGAGCTTCCCTGCCTCACCAGATAACAGCAGCAGGAGCAGTAGTGGGTAGCCAAGCAGCTGAGATTGGAGCAGAAAGGAGGGAGTGCAGAGAACAGGAGGATGGGGATGGGATTTTCACTTGATCTGAGGACTTAAAAAAACCCATCCCTGCTGTTGCTTATGGCAGGGTCTGAAATGGGGTTTTGTTTATACCACTACACTCCACCTAGATCTGCCCTTGCCTTCAGCTACTCAGGATGTGAACATTAGTAACTTTTGAAATGTTTCCAGGTATAAAGGGTTTCCCAGCGTAAAGGCTGCATGGTGTCAGTGGGGATACCCCACTGCTGGGCTATCCAGCTGTCAAGCCCCAACTCTCTAAACCTCTTCTCACCCTCTCCAGAGCACAGGTAGAGGAGACTAGGGGCTGGAGAGCCTGGTCCCAGTGACGGCGTGGATGCTGGGGTCTGGCAGGAGGAGTGGGAACAGTGGCAAGTACAGGGTGTACGCTTCAGCGCTACAGTTAGAGGACAGTGTGTCTAACAAGATTTCTTTTTGAGGACTTTGTTCCTCTTGCAGATAGTCTGCTATCAATTAAAAGTATATTAAAAGAAGAAAGTGATCTCATTTTGCTCCAAAACAATTAAATAAATGCTTAATTTTTTTATTGAAAACTGACTGACCTTGAAAATTAAGTGCACCACCCAAAACCCCTGTCCCCTGACACACACACAAATCAAACTTTCGGGTCTAAACAGGTTGTTACTGTAAAAATCATGACCATACTTCTAACTGAAAAGAAGGATGTTCTTGTGGCTAATGCTGGACTGGGACTCAGAATAGCCAGTTTTATTACCTGGCTCCAACAGGCTTCCTGATAGATTTGGAGTCAACAGGGGTTGACAACCTATGGCCTGTGGGCTGGATCTGGCTGGAAGAGCCATTTGATCCAATCTGCAGATGTAGGGCACTGTCAGCATCCAGCAGCAAGGTGCTTTGGCAGCAGTCATTTTCCTACTGAGGAGAAAAGTACCAGTTGCAGGTGCTCTCCCAGTGCTGCCGCAGGGAAAAGTGGTCTCAGTGCCTACTTGCCCACCTGCCTCTGACCTGAACTAGGTGTCTGGCCTGCAGCCCAAAAAGGTTGTTGATTACTGCGACAGAAGGTTTACCTACTCTTCAGTAACTGAGGCCCTTGGCAATGTTCTGGCCACGGATTCCATTCTTGTTCTGTATATATCCCATGTTCACATGATTAGGATTCTTTTGAAAAGCAGCATCTATTGGGAATGGGCTTTTCCTCCACTACCCATTGCTCTTATCCTCATATCTGAGGGTATGATGTCTACTTCAGTCACCTCACAATTTCTTCACCACTGTCTTAAACAAATGGGATTCTGAATTAATGAGAAAAGAGGGCAAGTAATGGAATCTCATGGACAATGCGTCTCAAAGAAACAGTTATTTATTTCTTTTAGAGAAGGAAGAGTCTATTTTTGATGGCAGCTGCCTATTTGCCATGAGGTAGACGCCACGAGTTTTATAAAAATAAAGGTTTTGGGGCTACTCTAGAAAACTTGATGCTTGTCCCTTAAGAACAGTGAATGGTAAACATACCAAGCAAGCTTCACGTTGTTTCCTTTGGTATCTTTGGTAAATGGGCATGGTCCCAACTTGCCAGAGAGGGCCTGAACGCCCAGTGAGCAAGGACAAATATAAATCAGAGAAGATAATTTTTTAGTCAAATCATAATCATCCCCAATGCAGCCAGAGACCCAGTTAACAACTCCAAGATTATGTGAAATACTCCTTAAGTCTTTCAGCTAATACCACAGAATCTAAAAAGCGAAATGGATTGGTTCTGTCTATAAAAAGGAAGAAGCCTATTATGACATCCAAAATGTAGAACTGTGAGGAGCTTGGGTAGAATGATATTTAAAAGAAAATCTGAAGGTAAATTAACTGACTGATGTGAATCCTAAAAACAAGCTTAGGTAAAAACTTGAAGTGAGGCCTGATAGTGACTTTGTCCTTGTGAAAGACTGTATGGTGAATTTACAATGAGGGTCTCAATCTCTCCTATTCTCCTTGATGATGTGATTTGGCCAACCTAAAGGTTGTGTTTCTTGACAAGTGCTACAGAGAGCTGGTAGGCACAGACTGAAAGGGGGAGATCCATCAATCCTGTTAATACCAAGTTAAGGTCCCAGAAAGAAAGGGACCTCCTGATCAGTGGGAATATACAGATGTATTCCTGTAGAAATTTCATCATTATGGAATGTCAGAGGACTAAAAGATCAGTAGGATGATTAGCAGTGACAGCTGCCAAGTGCACCCTTATTGAACTGAGGGGCATTCTTGACTGTTTTAGTGAAAACAAATAGTTCATATTAACCATAGGTAAATCATAAATCATAGAGAAGTAAGGCTGGAAGAGATCAAGAGATCATCTAGTCCAACCAAGTTTCGAACCTGCAACCTTGATGTTATTAGCGCCACACTCTTACCAACTGAGATAAACAGTAATGAACCTGGAGCTATCAATGATACAATGAAATGACTGATACAGCAATCCTACAGCTATGCAGAGTCATAGAAAATTAGGGTTGGAAGGGACCTCAGGAGGTCATCTATTCCAGCCGCTTGCTTAAAGCAGGACCATCCCCAACTATATCATCCCAACCAAGGCTCTGTCTACCAGGGTCTTAAAAATCTCTAAGGACAGAGATTCCACAACCTCTCTGGGTAACCTGTTCCAGTGCTTTACTACTCTCCCAGTGAGAAAGTTTTTTCCTAACATCTAACTGAAACTTCCCTTATTCTAACTTGAGACCAGTGCTCCTTGTTTTATCTGCCACCTCTGAGAACAATCTAACTCCATCCTCTTTGTAACCACCCTTAGCTTCCTGGCAGATTGGAGAAGATCCTTCATGCCTGCTGATGTATAGCATTGGTACGGTGATATTTGTAGATATTTGAATGGTTAAGTCCTGAATAATGGATAGGGGCACTCAGTATGCTAAACGAATGGCTCTACAGTCCAATATGTTTTAGAGCATTGTGTCTTGAGGACATCATTTTTCCTGGTTCTATAAGTGTTTACACCATGAAGTAGGAAACTCCATCCCCTTTTAATTCACTCGGGCATTCTATCATTGGTTTTGAAATATTGACCTGCATTTGTTCGGGTTTACTGAGCAAAGCTCCCTTTGGTGCATTCACAAAAATGTCATCTGTGCTACAGATAAGTGAGGCTTATGAAAGGTCACCTGGAAGCCTGAGATAACATCTCTACTCACTGAAGCACATGATGCATAGAATAGGCCCAGTACCTAGAGCTTCCTGAAAAGCTTCCTTGGCTCTGGATAAGGCTTGTATAGCCCTTTCCAGAAGGCCTATTTTACCTCTTTGGATTTTAATTTTCTTGGAGAAGAACTTCCAAATCAGTTCAAAGATAGAACCCTCTCCCAGACTCGAGAGACATCAGGAGTGATAACTGTAACTTTAACCCTGAATGAAGCAGACTTAAAGTTACAATGTTTTTATTCCACCGACATTGCTATAGGATCTTAAAGACCTAACAGCTACATTGTAACAGCTTATACATTCCATACTGATAACATTTTAACCTCTGTCTATACCTTTAATCATGGACCAAGACTCCTGCTGTTCTAAGTGCAATACAAACACAGAACAAAAGGACTGTTTCTACCCCAGATGGCTTATACATCGAGACCAGAGACAAGGGGGACAGACAGATGGGGGAGTAAAAGGAAACAATAAGAATGAAAGGCAGGACCATCAGCACGCTAAGCATTGTTTTTTGTAGTCATACCAGCAAGACAGAGTTTCAAGAAGAATTGCAATTTTTACAAGAAACTCCTTCCAAGTGAGGGGAGAGCCTGAAAGGTGTTTGGAAATTTAAGAAATGGGTTCTGGCATCAGGTCAATGTGTGGTGAGAGCTGGCCCCTGGACAGTGAGTGCAAAAAGACAGGGCCTTGAAGGTGAAGAGCAGGTTGTGTTTGATGCAGTAAAGGAGGACAGGCTAGTGGAGAGGTACAGAGAAAGGTTGACATGGTCAGAGGAAGAGCTAGGGTAGGGGTGTTTAGCAGCAGCATCCTGGATGGATATGACAGGTAAGATTGCGCTTGTCAAGGCTGGAGAAAAGGATATTGCAGTACTGTAACTGAGACATGAAATAATGAGAGAAATTTTAGCTCTGTAAACAGATAGGAAAGACTATCTTAGAGATGTTATACAGAAAATCTGCTAGACTTAGACACAGACTGGCTATGGGGACAGAGCGAAATCTGAATCAAAGATAACACCAATGGGCCCGAGTGACAGGCACAATGGTAGCACTGTCCACAATGATTAAGAAAGGAAGAAATGAGGAGGTGATTCAAAGCTGCTTCAGCCCCACTGCACTTAAGCTGACAGCTAGATTCTATGGAATGGCAGAAAGAAACAGGCCAAATTTGTAGTTTGCTCTGAACCTCTATTCTATTTTTTGAATAAATAAATAAAGTCTCTCAACAATGCGAAGAAACCTATATGAGATTTCAATTTTTACTCAAAATACTTTAAAATATTCTTACTATACAGCCATCACCATGTGTCAGCTTTCCTAATACATTTAAGTTAACTGAATACAAAAGAAATGTGAAATAAATATAACCAGGAGGGATGATCAAATCTAATTTTGATACATTAGTGTCATATGCTGTACATGTTACAATACCAGCCAGACTTAATACTAAGCTTCAGGCTATACTGAGATTTCCAAATGGCAGACTGTTCCAAGTGATACCAAGTATAATTGAAGTAATAAACGATAGTAAAAGCAAAGCACACTGTCAGGAAGAATTTAAGTATTTACTTTTTAAAATTAAATGAGTTAGGTTTGGAAAGGCAGGACAAGTGAAATAATGCAGGGCTCAATTTACAGAAAATTCCTTTTATTTATCTGTTGCATTAACCCTTGAACTCTTGCCAAAATTATCTGTAATTTCTAGTACTCATTTAGTACTAAAGAAGGGAGAGAAAAAGGCAACTGTATTTCCTTTTAAAACAAAAGCTGTTCTTTAAATTTTGTTTCATTTACTTAAATGAGAGTTCATTAGAGAGGATACAGCAAGAATGGCAGAAATATTTTGGGAAATAGCTGCTTCATAGTTACACAAAGAGAATACTGCTATCTAAAATGCATTTAAAAGCATTTGGACAAACTTCATAAAAATCCAGTCTAACACACACAGGATTTTTTTAAAACTGCCATAAATAATGGATATAATTAATTGGAATTTTATTTAAAAATGCTGTATTAATGAACACGCTTTCTGGACTAATCCCTTTAACTGTCTAGTAGGTATTCATATCAGAAGAAAACAAAAACAATTAGCTATGAATTATGGGGCTAAAATTCTTTTGTGTGACTTTGACAATGTCAAATTAAGCATGAGTCATTTATACAACCACCAAAAGCTCAAGAAGGATTAATAGCCTAATAATTAAAAAATGACTACCTTTTATTTAACAAAATATGTGTAATATATTCATCTTAATTAAGACACTTTCGGTCCTCCCTCACCTTTTCTCAGCACTAATGTACCCAAAGCTAGGCAGGAGGTAAGCTACAGGAGTGATTTTGCAATAATCACTCCCACTGTGAATTGAGATTTCATGATTCTATCTTAATTTTGACACTTTGTTTTGGAGATTGTAGGTATATTTTAAATAACAATTTCCATTTTAAAATATGCTTTCATTTTGAAAATGAAAATAGAATTGAAGGAGAGATAGGCTTTAAAGCCTTTATTTACAATTCATTATTTAAGAATTTTTCTACTTTTCCCTGTTTAAATCTCCTCAAGGCTCCCTTCTCTTCTTTCAGAATTCATTTTATTTTCCTGGTTTATAATTACTTTATTGTCCAGTGTTTCAAAGGCACTAAAGATAAAGTTTTATATACTAGTCAAAAAGACTGATAGAAAATCATTTTTAAGAGGGAAAACACTAGAATCTTGATGCTGCACTGCCTTAAATGGCAGGAAGAAGTTTTGTTTTAATTTAATTTTATTTCCATTGATAAGATGAATCTATTGTTCACCTATGGGCACATTTATAACTTTAAATCCAGTAACAATTCAGCCAACCAATACAAGTTAACTCCTTTTAGTAACAAAATAAAACAAACACAAGAACAAAAAGCAAGCAAGCAAAAACCAACCTGCACTTCAAAAAAACCCAGATCCAAAAACAAGCCCATGCCATGCAATGAATCCTTCATAAACCATTTTTCTAGAATCCCTAATAGGGTAGACTTTAAGGTCTTCCTAAAGCCAGTACATGCTGATCATCTATATTATAAATCCCTAAGCTTGAGCTGCAGCAGCAGTAAAGCACAACTCAAAAGCTTGACTAAACTTCAGTCTGAGCTCAAGCTTGCCTCCTAGTCCTTACCACCTTTGCTTTGAATTCACATGGGTGATACAGACTGGAAATACAGGAAGTCTTTTTCTATTTTACCTTTACACTCCTGAACCCCACTTCCCATCTGTTTCTGTCATTAAAACCAAATACAGAACAAGAAAGTGATTCTTGGAAGGATTCCACTCACGAAAAGGAAGGAAATATAATACGTGCAACCTTAGTGTGGGTCTCTAGCTACGTTGTAGATGGGAAAGGACTGCTTATTTGGCTCAAAATAGTTTACTTGCCATCACACCCACATCTGCACCCCACACTGTGCTGCCCCCTCCTCCAACGTTGCTGGCCTGTTCTCCCCACCCCACCACAGACCCCCAAAGGATTATTGTCTTTCTACCTGTGAAACAAACAGTGTTACAGGCAGCTGACAGGATGCAGCAGCAGCACATGGCTGGGGGAAGGGGGCTATGGGGCTCCCATGGGCTACAAAGCTCTCTGCAGGGTGCTGTGTTCCTGCTCAGACACCAGGTGGCACTGCTCTACTTTATTTGTCCATCAATGTTTCCTTATAGTCTCTTTCCTACAGCCCAGTGTCACTCAAGGTCAGGGTTGCTTAAGGGTTTTGTTATTCTTTTTTTTTTTGTTTTAATTGACTGTTCATACTTTAGGGAAAGTTGGCAACTCTGGGAGCAGGGTAGGGGCTGCCTACTCCTAAATTGAATAGGTAGGCCACGACCTACACAGCATTCTTGGCTTCATGGAATATTTGACAATTTTTGACTGTGATTAAATAACAGGTGATTAACTAACCAGCCAACTAGCTAACCGTTTTTACTCAAATATAGGACAACCCTGAACATAAGACAACCCCACCAATAATTAGATTTTATATATGGAAAAAATTATAAACTTGTTATAATTTTCCAGATATAGAATCCAAGTATTGGAGGGTTGTCTTGAATCCTTCTCCCCTACTGCTGCAGCAGGGAAAGCAGGAGCTGAGGGGGAGGGGTCAAGTGGCCCTCTTGCCCTCTGCCTGTCCACTTCTTCCTCCTGAAGCCTTCCTGCCTCCCCACTCCCAGCTCCCCACAGCCCCTGTCCTCTTCCAAAACTCCCCCCAGGCTCTGCCTCTTTCCCCCAAACTCCCCAGTCTTTGCTTCTTCCCCTGACCTCCCCAGTCTCTATCCCTTCCCCTTTGCTCCCCCAAGTCTGCCCCTTCTTTCCTACCTCCCCAGTTTCTGCCTCTTCCTCTCCTCCCTTATTGTGTAAGATGCTGCTCAGGCTGCTCTGTCCCAGAGCATAGTGCATGGAAGTTAGCACTACTGAATGGCCAAGCAGGGGAAGGAATTTCCAAGTACTCTATAGGAGAGATCCCAGCCTAAGTCAGAGCTGAGCTGTACCTGATAGAAAGGGGGAGGGAAAGGGGTGAGTGGGGGGCAGAAGCTGCAGAGGGGAAGGGCAGGGCACTGCTGTGGGTCTCACTCTGGCTTTGACGGGGGCTCAGGGCCAGAGTCAGAGTTGCAGAAGCCACCTGCTCCTCCTCTCCCCTTCCCGCTTCATATGTTTATATAAGAGTAGGGGCTTTTTTCCCTCTGCTGATTGGAGGGGAAAACCTCATCTTATATTCAAGTAAACATGGTAATTTGAACAATCAAATGATCGGCTTCCAAATCCTATTTCTGATGCACAGTTCAGTGCTCTCTCCACCAGACAGTACAGATTCCAAAGTAGTCTGAATTGCTGGAGAAAGAGATTGTGGATGAAAGTAGAAAAAGATGAGTTTCAGGTGAAATGGAATTATAAAAATGGTGGCCAGTTTTGATTTTTAAACAAACTAAATCACATAACTGAATCAGCTGGAAGTAGAGACTGTGTGAAGGGACAAGTTTTAAATATGGGTCAACTTCAGCATTCACTGTCTGTTAAAACCTGAAGCATTTTTAAAGATTATTTATATAGTGAAATCAATTTTCATTGTGTTTTCTGTTCCCCCAACTACTTCCTAATCATCCTAATTTGAGCAGGTTATAAACAAATATTGCTGTATACAAAGGAGATGATCAAGTGGCAGGAATCATGCTAAGTTTTATGAGGCCTATGAAACCTGATTTCTCTAATAAAAGAAGCCCAGCTAGCCATTAAGATTGTGAATGTACTCCTACTCTGTTTAAAAAGTGTATAAAGCTATTTTTGCTACTGAGATGCTTCTATAATTCATGCAGCAACCTGAAATAAAGTACAGTATGAACTATCTACCTTGAGCACAGAGGAACATGTTTTACTAATGTTACAAAATAATGGCAAGATGCTACTGAGAAAAGAACTAAAAGTCAGTTTATAATAATAACCATGATAAAAAGATAAATATTTTCTTTAAGCTGAAAACAAAGAACAAAACAAAGACATGAATAATTGAAGTTTGCCAGAGGCATGGCTATTTCTCTCTTTACTAACTGTCGACTATCTAATTTAATTACAAGTATTAAACTCCATGCTGAGGTCAACCAGCCTCACTTCCTCCAATATTACACTTCAACCAGTGCTCATTAATGTGTCTACTGAATGGATTAGTATATCTGAAGATGTATGTGCAGAGGACGGGGGGACAGTCTAATGATAGCCAATTGTTCATTCCTAATAGGACACATGTTCAAAGCCTCAACTTATTATCACTAATATGGAATTTATTAAATTTTAAAGAAAAAATACCAATACAGAAAGCCATTTTTCCTTAACAGGGGTCTAAGAGAGCAGACTACTTATAAACATTTGTGTCAGCTCCAAAGAAGTATAACTAAAAGCACTAAAAAGTTACTAGGTTCTTAACATTTTAACTTTCTTTTAAAAGATAAATGTTTTAGGAGTATGCCTAACTAATATTTCTTACATAACTAAAAATATTAAACCTTGAAAAGGTAAAACAAGAGTGATGTTGTAGCCACGACGATCCAGAAATTATGTGAGAGGTGAGGATTTTTTAGGATGGTATCTTTTTTTGAACCAACTATGTAGTTGGAATAAAGTTGGACAAAGTTTCAAATGAAAAACATTTTTCCTCAGGTCCTTCACAAACTACTCTGAGAAGTTAATAGCTCATATCTAGAAGTCTCAAAGTACCAGAACACATCACTCATTCTGTGTAGAAATAAAAGATACATATCTCTTCTTGCCTTTTATTTTAATTATCTTGTATCACCATTCCTAGGACATGGGCAACAATTAAATGTACAAGTATGATATATATTTTCTGAGCCAAAATAACTGGTTGGTAAAAAAAATAATTTGTTAATAAGGCAATTTGCTCACACTAGTTGTCTTCAACAAGATGTCATCTGCTGGGAAGAATGAGCATTTTATGCTTTACAAAAAGGTAACAGGTTTTTTTTTGTTTGTTTTTTTAGGAATGAATTTCTGAAATATTCTGAGTTTGTTTTTTACCTACATGAAAAGGAGCTACTCAAGAACACTTACCTTTTTAGTTAGAGAGTCATCGGAATCAGAAGGCATTCTTGTTGAAACATGGAACATCACTTCCACTGTAGAGGTAGCAAAATATGGAGTGGTCAACCCAGTGCTTTTGTTTTTTTGCAGTCCTCCCATAAAACCACAATGGTTTGTGAGATTTACCTAAGAGCAAAACCGACACAACATTAAATATTAGGTAATAAACATATACTTTAAGAAAGCCTTTTAAAGCATTTTCAAATTAAGATACCACCACCCTTATCCACTGGTACTATCATGTTTATCTAAAAGATCTGAGGCTCCCTAATTAGAAAAAAAACTTATTAGAAAATAAACTAACTGCAAAGCAGGCACACTTTCTATATTCAATGGTATAATAGGTTGTACGATGAGTCCCAGGGATCCTGGTTTTTTGTTATAAAAACCAGAAATTCTCTGATAAAAAAACCCCAAATTGCATTTTTCTGCAATTAAAATGATACGCCACTAAATGTGAAGGTATTAGTTGAACACAATGTTCCATTGATATATTTACAATTTTAAAGCAATTTGGAAGCCTACCAGTGCCTCAATCATCATAATAAAATAAATTCTAAATACCTATCAACTTTGGCGTTTGATTTTGGGTTTTTATCATGGAAAATTAGAGCTTCCCTTGCTTCCCAGGATGTGGGTCTGCGACTGCCCATCCTGCTGCTCTGTGGTGCTGAGCAGCTCTGATATGCCAGTGCCCTGCCCCTGCCCATGCTATTCTCCCTTATTCCTGACCCACAGCCTTATGACCCTGCTGGTGCTCCTCACTCCCAACTTGCAGTCCCTCCTCCCCAGCCCCGCAGTATGTGAAGAAGGAAGTGGATATATGGGGAAGGGAGGGGAGACACAGGTGATACAGCAGTGGGGATACATGTCTCCCAAGATTTCTGCAACTACAGTGGGGCACGGGCTGCAGGTAGGCTGGACCAGTTCCACAGGAGCTGCCTCTGTGCTCATAGTGGGTGGGAACCAGTGTTGGAGGGAATGCTGCACTGTCTTGGCGAGGTGCAACAGTGGCAGCTGCAATAGCAGCAGCAGGGAGTTGTGCCCCCTGCAGCTGCTGGGAGGGCAAGAGGTGCCTCAGCTTGGTGGCCATGGTAGTGTGGCACTCCCTCCTGCACTGGGTCCCATGTGCTGGACCGTGGAGGCAGTTCTGTCAGAGCAGCCATAAAGTGCAGAAATCTGCACCCATGTGGGTGCAGAAATCTAGGGAGGCACAGGCCTCTCCCACCCCCCGGTCTGTCCCTCCCCCAGCACGTGGCCCCATTGCATGGCCTGTGCCCCTTCCCCCTCACCACAGACTTACCTGCAGAGAGCTGCAGGAGCTCTTCTCCACCACTGCCTGGCTGCCATGTGCATGTGTATTACACATGCATGTGGCACCCCCTGCCTGATTGCTCTCCGCAGTCCCAAACAGCCCCTTGCAGGCTGGAACTCTGCCAGCCTGCAAGGGGAAACCTATGATTTCCCATGTTTTTTTTTTTTTTTTTTTAAAGGGGAAAACCCATTATTTTCTCCTTGAAAAGAGAAAACCCATATTTTTCTCTGTCAAAGGAGAAAACCCGTGTTTTTCTGAAGTGAATGGAAAACCCGGATCTTTGATGATGACTATCATGAAGATTGGTAGGGAGAGCAAGGTCCAGTGGGCAGGGGGGGACCCCAAGAATGAAAGTTGTGGTTTGTAAAAATGCTAAGCCACCAAATAACTTGAGAATGCTTTTGAATTTTAACGAATTATTTCACAGTACATTGACTCATAAAAGGTGCTGCGAAAAACCTTTGCACCGAAGGGGGCATATTTTGGCTTGCCTTATTCCTTTCCATATACATTTTAAATATAGGAAATTTTTTTGGCCATAAAATATTGTTTTTTCACTGTAAAAATAGAAAATTGTGAAATTTGAAACTGTAACTGAAAACTTGCCAAAATTATGGTAAGTCTTAAATCTATCTGATGGAAGCAGAAACAATTTTACATCAAAAGAAGTTTAAAAACCATGAATAAGGGTAGACAGGTGTTCATTAGTACTACTATAAAGTGTCTTTGCACTTTGTAGCACTTCAAAAAGGTGGTGCTATGGGAGTATACAGGTGTTCAAACTCCCTGGCTGGAGAGCTACAATGTCACCTCAAAGGTGAGCTCTTTAGTCAGGGGGATGATAAGTTGCTGCTTGTGTCCCTGACTCCCAATGGAACCTGATCACTAGCAGCATGCCCTCTCCTAAACTGGGGAAGGTGGCAAGCTCTTAGTGATCAGCTATATAGCATACATGGCCCATGCAGCTGGAGCTCAGCTGGCTGGTGGAGCTTTGAAGGCTGGGGCTGCCTCTGGTTTCTGCCATTCATCTACATAGGCTGCCTGGGCTTTGTCACCCAGACAGTTGTGCAGCCTGTGTGGCCAAGAGCTGAAGTTCTGATGGCTGTGACAGCAGCAGCCACTGACTTCTGAAGAAGTGGTGGTAGCAGGATCCCAAGTGGGGCTCCTTTACAAGCTTGCTGCTAGGCAGGCTACTAGGGAACCAGCCACTCTCATTTTGTCTACCCCACTTCAAGGGGGGGAAAGGTAAACAGAGAACTGTAGGATGCTGGGCGTTCTACAAACCCCTGTAAATGCTATTCACAGTGCTACATATATAGTACTATAAAACGTGGACCTACCAAGAAGCTCCTTGTTGAAAGAAGTAACATTTTGTAGTGCTTTTGCCATATTTGTAGTATTACAAATACCTAAGTGGCTATTTGCTTGCTTTTTGTAGCACTACCAAGGCATATTTAGTGCTAGAAATGTAACACCTGCCCATAGCTTAAGTCTAACACCTTATTTCAGTTTTGCAGCAATATTTTTACAACATTAAATCAAAAAGACTTGAACATATTTGATCCCATCCTGGGCATTAGTGTAATTGGCATTATACCGACAGTAAATTCAGTTGCATGCCAAAGAAATAAAATACCTGATACACTGTCAGGGAAAATAAATCCAGATTCACATGGCATTTTAGTTTTTTAATACTAACAGAAATATCATGTTACAAAAAAACCATATAGCTTAATTTCTGAATTTTGAAAGAGCAGGAATGAAAACAGAGGGAGAAGGGGGTGGAGACGAGGGAAGATCGGGGTCAGAGAGAGAGAGACAGCAATATCTGTATTTGTGATGGGATCAGCAGCAGCTTCCTTTCCTCCCTCTAGGTAACTGAAGCAATCACCATCAATACTTCTGTACAAGCTCCTCTGTTCTGCCAAGAGTGAAAAAGATAGTACAGGCTCTCAAAAGTGACAAGAAGAATAGTTTGTGTGGCAACCCTTCTGCCAAATGTAATACTAGTACTTTCCACATTCCTGTGGGACAGGTCTGTGACTGAAATTTCCTTCCATTCGTGACAGTGGAAGTCAATCCTGGCCAGCCAGAGAAGGAATGTGTTTAATTCAACAAAAATGTTTTTGACTATGGGAGAGTCTGTATAACAAAATTATGTTTAAACAGCGATCTAACAGTGATCATGGTAATCAGACGGTGACTATATCATACTATCCACTTCTGAAAGGTAGGCACGTGGGGATGAACAGGCATGTGTGTTGCGTTGTTCGGCAGTCCCTCACAGTTAAGGATGACAGTCTTTCACAACTGTTTTTATTGGGTCCGAAGCTGGCTGACAAAGCCCATCTGGGATTGACACACTTTCCTGCAACTCAGGTATGTGTTTCCATGTGGTGTAGGTGGCTCCCAATTCTTGATTTGATCCATGACATGCTGTTTCTGTCATCCTTACTTTTACATCTCCTGTTGTCATCATAAGGTTTCAAAATACTGAGATCCTTGCAACAGACTCTTTCTACGTTTGGGGTAGTCCTAGGCTACAGTCTCCTAGAAGTTGATGCCAATGTTGCATTTTTTCAAATTGGCCTTGAGGACATCCTTTGAAGAGCTTTCCCTACCCTCCTGTAGAGCATATGCCTTGACTGAGCTGAGAGAATAAAACTTGCTTTAGGAGTCTTGGAGTTGGACATCTGGATGATGTGGCTGGCCCAGCAAGTTGATGTTAGATGATCATAACCTCAGTGCTTGTGGTGGTTGCTTGAGAGAGGACACTAATGTTGGTGCATCTATCTTCCCACTGGATTTGAAGAATCTTCCTTGGGCAGAGTTGATGGTACTTCTCCAACTACTTGAGGTGTCTCCTGTATGCTGTCCACGCTTCAGCTCTGTACAGTAAGGTGGGGATTATAATGGGATAATAAACCATATGCTTGGTTTTGAATCTGATGTCACAATCTTTGAACACCCATTTCCTCAGGCATCCATCAAAGGCTGCATTTGCACATTTAAGGCAATATTGGATTTCTTCGCTGATGTCAGCCTTTTGCAAGAGTTGGCTTCCAAAGTATGGGAAATACTTGGCGTTCTCCAGTCTCACCATGAATCTGTATTACTGGTCCTGGGGACTGCTCATTAAGAGCCCGTTGATAGGATCTTAGTCTTCTGAATGTTAAGCATCACTCCCATTTTCTTGTATGCCTCATAGAATCGTATAAAATTAGGGTTGGAAGGGACCTCAGGAGGTCATCTAGTTCAACCCCCTGCTCAAAGCAAGACCTTCCCTGACTAGGTCATCCCAGCCAAGGCTTTGTCTATCTGGGTCTTAAAAACCTCTAAGGATGGAGACTCTGGGTAACCTGTTCCAGTATTTTACTACCCTCCTAGTGACAAAGTTATTCCTAATATCTAACCTAAACTTCCCTTGCTGCAACTTGAGACCATTGCTCCATGTTCCCTTATCTACCACCACTAAGAACAGTCTAGCTCCATCCTCTTTGGAAGCAACCTTCAGGTAGTTGAAGACTGCTATTAAATCCCCCCTCAGACTTCTTTACATAAGTCCAGTTCTCTCAGCCTCTCCTTAGAAGTCATGTGTCCCAGCTCCCTAACCATTTCAGCTGCCCTCTGCTGGACTCCCTCCAATTTGTACATATCCTTTCTCTAGTGGGGGTCCCAAAACTGGACACAGTACTCCAGATGTCATCTCACCAGTGCCAAATAGAGGAGAAGAATCACTTCCCTTGATCTGCTGGCAATACTCCTAATGTAGCCTACTATGCCATTCACCTTCTCAACAAGCACACTGTTGGCTTATATTCAGCTTACTGACCACTGTAACCCCCAGCTCCTTTTCTGCCACGTAAAAGTTCTGCCTTGGTAAAGACACTGACGATTGCCTAAAGGTCTGCTTCTGAGTGAGAATAGGTTGCAGCAACATCTGGAGCTCGATGATTGAAATCAGGGTAATCTTGGTTTTGGCTTGGAGCCAGCTGAGATTAAATCAGGGGTGGGCAATTATTTTGGGCGGAGGGTTGCTTACTGAGTTTTGGCAAGCTGTCAAGGGCTGCATAGGTAGTCTTGCCCCTTGACAGGTGCCCCATCCCCTGGTCAGCATCTTGGGGCCGGAAATCCTGCCCCTAATCTCTGACCTTTGCGACAGGAAGTACTCCTTTGGAGAAGAGAATTTGCCATCTTAGAGGAAAAAAATCAAATTACATACTTAAAACCAAACAACCATAATAATATATTTTAATTTAACTAAAAAAATATTTTTGTCTTGATTTGTGTGTGCTTGTGGTGTATACGCAGAAGTGACTGCATACAGGGGTTTGTGGGGATATGTGTGTGGGTATGGAAGTGGGTATGGGAGCCATGTGGCTCAGAGTGGTCGGTGGGCATGAAGGAAAGTGGGGAAAGTGGCGGGGGGGGGAGCGGAAGTGAGCAGGAGTGTGGCGTCTGCACCTATGTCCCGGGGCCAGCGCTGATGGGGCCCAGAGCGGGAAGGTAGGAGCACGAGGCAAAGGCTGGCAGGGGTCTGTGGAGCTGGGCTGGGTTGCACCAGCAGGGAGAGGGGGAGCCAGCCTGGCTCCATAGAGCCCCTGCTGGCTGGGACCCCATGCTTCTGCTGCCCGGTGCCTGCTCACTTCAGCCCCATGCAGCCCCGACCCCAAGTGCTCGCCTGCAGGGAATGAGCTAGTGCTCAGCACGGGGGAAAAGCAGCCCCGCCTCCCTGTGGCTGGCACCCGGTGCTGCAGCCACTCGCAGCCTGCACAGGGCTGTCCTGCCTCTCCACCCCATCATGGGGCAGCAGTGGCAACGGAGAGCAGGCACAGGCAGCCCCACATGGGTTCTGAGTGGCTGCAGCAGAGGATGCTGGCCATGGGATGGGGGACTGGCTGCTTTTCCCCTGTGCTTGGAACCAGTTTGTTCCCTGCCGCCGCTGCTAACCTGGGCCCCGTGCTGGCTCTGGGCTTGCCTGTTGGGGCTGAGCTGTGGCAGCAGCAGCTGGGCAAAAGCTGCTGCTTGGTGCAAAGGAAAGCGGCCCCCTTGCTTGCCGCTGCTAGACAGTGTTTGCTGCAACTGCTTGCCCAGAGCTCGTGCTGCACTAGGCTGTGGTGCGGCTGCTTCACCACCGCCTCTGTGCTGCCCAGTGTGGCAGCAGTGGCCATGTGGAGCAGCTGCTGGGCAGCACAGAGGCATCAGTGAAGCAGCTGCATCATAGCCTAGTGTGGCACAAGCTCCAGGCAGGCAGCCACAGCAAACACTGGCTGCTGGTGGCGAGCCGGATGTGGGGGCACTTTCCTCTGTGCTGAGCAGCAGTTTCTGGGGAACAAATAGAGGAGGCTCAGCATGGGGGAAAAGTGGCCACTGCCCCTTCCCATGGCCGGTGCCCCATGCTGCATCCACTTGTAGCCTGCACGGGGCTGTCCTGCTTCTCTGCCCCATCATTGCCATCCTGTGGCAATGGAGAACAGGCACAGGCAGCCCCACGTGGGCCGCAAGCAGCTGCAGCACAGGGCACCAGCCACAGGGGGGGTGGGATGCTTTTCCCACATGCTGAGCACCAGCTTGTTCCCTATGGGCAAGTGTGGGCTGAGCTGGGTTGGGGCTGTGCAGGGGCACTGTGAGTAAGCAGGTGTGTGGGAGCTAGCAGCAGCCAGGTGGGAGTGCGGGGTCTGCACTGGTGACCTGGGGCCAGTGCTGGTGGGGCCCAGAGCAGGGCGGCAGGAGCACCAGGTCTTGGCCAACAGCGGTTCTATGGAGCTGGGTTGGCTCCCCCCTCCCCCTGTTGGTGCAGCCCAGACTGGATCCACAGACCCCTGCCAGCCCATGCCCCGTGCTCCTACTGCCTTGCTCTGGGCCCCACTGGCCCCAAGATGTTGGTACAGGCCCTGCGCTCCTGCTTGCTTCCACTCTCCCCACCCCCGCTGCCTCTTCCCCGCCCACCCGCTGGCTCCCAGCTACTTGACTAGACCATGGCGCTCAGCAGGAGCTGGCTGGCCCCAAGGACTGGGGTGATCACTGTGGTCCTCCCCTGCCTCCCTCGCCTCCCCTTATTACTGGAATTTCCTGCACCAATGTAGCCACGAACAGCCATGGTCCCAGGCCAGAGGTATTTGCTAGGCTGGGGCATCTGGCTGGGGAGGCAGGGCTGGGTGGGCCCTGTTGTTCCAGAAGCCTGTTGGGGCTATTTCTTGGTCCTACTGTCCCTGGATCCTGTCATCCTGTGGCAAATTTTTTAGGGGCTCTGTGGGTCTGATAGAACGGCTTGGTGGGCTGCATTCCGCCCATGGGCCATATTTTGTCCACCCCTGGGTTAAACAGTTTACCATTCATTTAGTAGTTTAGCTCCACTCTCACTGGAAAGTTGTTCGTAGTCGGATGTAGCATCTCAATAAGGAATACCGAGAAGAGTGTTGGAGTGATGATGCAGCCTTGCTTAACTCCTGTCTTAACCTCAAAGGGAGCTGTGATAGATCTGTAATTGAGAACCACCACTCTCATACCATCATGGAGCAGGGAAAGAATGGTGATGAATTTTGGTGGGCATCCATACTTCAAAAGGATCCCCTACAGATCCTCTTGGTTGAGAGTCAAAGCCTTTTGTGAGGTCAAAGGAGGCCACAGAGAGGCATATACAGTAAACACTCTGTTATCCGGCACCCCCCCAGGAATAGGGGACGCCGGATAATCAAATGTGCACCGTCTGGTGCACTCCCCAGCATCTGTGTACCGGGGGACAGGGAGGGGGTCCTGCACAGGTTGGTTTGCCCCAGGCCATGGACCAAAGAAGTTATGAAGAAGAACTCGGCTTGTGGCAGCAAAACCGGAAGTGGAACTTCCAGTTTTGCTTTCTCCGGTCCCTTGGGTGCCGGTTAGTGGAGCTTTCCAGCTGATAAAGTACTGGATAACACAGCTTTTGCTGTATTGTTCCTGATATGTTTTCTGCAGCTGGCAAGCAGCAAAGTTCATGTCAGTTGTACCTCTTGAGGCCCTAAATCCATGCTTAGATTCTAGGAGGAGCTCTTCAACAAGTGGGAAGAGATCGTTCATGAGGGTTCTAGCAGTAATCTTTCCTGCAGTGGACAGCAAAACAATCCTTCTCTAATTTCCACAGTTGGACTTCTCTCCTTTCTTGAAGACTGTCAAAATCATGGCATCCCTGAGGTCATTTTTGACTTGCTCACCATTCCAAATCCTTAAGATGAGGGCACAGAGCCGTGCTGTGAGCTTCTCCCCCCTCTGCTTGAAGATTTTGATGGGGATTCCATCAGCTCCAGATGCCTTGTTGTTCTTCATTTGTTTGGTGGCTTTCCTCACCTTGTCCAGTGTTGGAGGGATTCCAAGATTGTTGCTGATATGTGTTCTCAACTTCAGCTCACAACATCAGAGACAGAGTCTTGATCAAGAAGGTGTTCAAAATGCACCTTCCAATGGGCACTGATGGTTCTTCTTTCCTTGATCAGGTCTCCTCCCATCCTTAGGTTTCAAGGGGGTTGGGCCCCTGAGTGCTTGGATCATAGATGGCTTTGGTGGCACTGAAATATTCACGCATATTATGGATGTCAGCAAGATGTTGAATCTCCTTTGCCTTGTCTTTCCACCATCTGTTCTTCATATCAGAGGTCCTCCTTTGGACCTCTGCCTTGGCTTGTTGGAGATTCAATTTCTTTTGCTTGGAGTTGATGTCATTCTGCCATGCACAAAAGGCCTTGTGCTTGCGGTTTATCTACTCTTGGATCTCCCAGCTATTCTCATCAACCCAATCTTGATGTTTTCTAGTAAAGAATTCGAGTGTCTCTTCACAGGCGCTGACGATGGTGGACTTGAAGGCACCCCAAATGCTGCTGACATTCTCCCACTGCTGTTGATCAGAATTTGTCAGTTTTTTGCTGAGGTGCTTGTGGAAGAGGTCTTGCTTGATTGGGTCTTTGAGTCCTCTGACATCTGAGCAGGCAAGTGTGTATTGTAAGCAGGAAGAAAAGGGAAGAAAACAGCAGCTTTCCAAAACTTTCGGCGCTGCAATTTCAGCAACGTGCAGAACTTCAACTGGAGTTAACACAATACAAGCCTACAGAGCAATACAGACGCAGCCTGGTCAGTGTATGAAAAGCTGGAAAAAGATGGCTTTATTTCACAGTAAAGAACTGCCTCTGCTTATGTAGAAGTTTCCATACTTAACCTATGCAAAGTAAGAAATGTTTTGTTGCATCAACAGCTAATCTACATAGTATCACTGAGAATTAAAACCAGAATTTCTTTTTGTATCCTCAAGGGTAGTCACTGACAATGTTTTGCAGTGGGGTGCTGCTTTAACACAGATTAGATCTGAGCACAGACTGCTTCCAGCCTAGCGTGTTGCCCCCTGCTTTTCCCTGATGTCTGGGCAAAGCTTCCACTGCTGAAACACCACAGAAGCCCTCCCACTCCTTAAGATGGATTTGGCTTGTGGGCCGGGTCATAGGTTGCCAACCCCTGCCCTAGGGTGTTTCAGTAGTTGTCAACTGTAATCAACAAATAAGAAGAAAGAGAAAAATAAGACTCATATTTTCAGAATGGATCTGCATGCATCTCTTTCATTAAACACTAAACTCAGAAAGCATAAAATAAGCTTTAAAATGGATACCTCCCAACCAAGGCCTGCTACAAAATCTTCATAGGCTTGGCTCCCTCCAGTATTTGTGAGGATGGAGTGTTTATCTTCTTGGCCCTCAGCAACATAAAATACTGCAATCTTGTGAGTCTCTCGGCTGTAAAATGCAGGAGCAGCATTACATAACTGTCCATTTCAGACTTTTAATATGGAATTAGAATAGGCAAGCAATGCATACAAACAATGGCTAGCGTTTAAAATTTTAAAAAGCTAGTGAAAATACAGTATAATAACAAACTCTCTCTCTCTCTGTTTTTTATCTTTCATGTTTCCTTGCTTTCATCCTTTACATTATTTTGCTCGTACATTCTGTTTTACGATTCACCAACAGCAATTGCCACCTGTGAGATCAGCAGTAACAGATGGTACAATAGAGTAATCAAAAAGTTAATGGAGAAGTTTTTAGTTGGGGACCTCAAAAAAGTAAAACCTATGATATGGATATTATTTTCATTACCAAGAGGTGCTTTAATTATTCTTTAACAGTTGTATGTATAATACCTTGCAAGTGATCTAATAAAAGTGTCTCATAAAGATTAATTTAATAACCACAAGTAATGTGAGGGGTTTTTTTGTGCATCTCTAGTTTAAAAACAGCTGGATAAAAAGCTGCACAACTGAAAAGTGTTTCTAACTGTCATTTCACTAATTTTACAAGCATCTGAAGAGCTGTCGATTTTAAGGACAACAGCCAAACGGTAGACTAGCTTGTTAATTATACATTTTCTGCTTCACTTTTAATGGAATTAATTTTGTATTTATAAAAAACAACCACCCTTCCAACAGAGAGAAAGAAAGCACTAAAGTCTAACAGAACCTCTAAAACTTCCACTTATCCATTTCTGATGCTAGTCTGCTGATGGAAATAAACAGAAAGGCTTTACAAAAAAAGGCCACATGATAAAAGATGGTATTTCTCTATGATAGTCACCTCTGAAAATCTACATTCATGTATTTAAAAGCCCCTAGAGATTATACTTTTATATCGATTTTTAAAGAATTTGATAAAACAGACAAACTACCACCACTTGGTTGGAAAAGCGGCTTGTAGTGAGCACAAAGTGAAGGTGAGGGTCAGTGCAGTAGCAAGGGGGTGGGCAGCAGGGTGTCTGCCTTGGGTGCTGAAACAAAGGGGCACCAACAGGTGTTGCCCAGCTGGGGTGGGGCATGGGATGGAGCTGCAAGCC
>NW_017728947.1:71547203-71552090 GCF_001723895.1 Crocodylus porosus
GGCATGGGGATGGGGGAAGGGTGGCTCTTGCCACTGCATGCACTCCCAGGCAAGAATGGGGGGGTGAGGTCATGTGCCCCCCAGATTCCTGAGCAGGACGAGGGTGGGCTGCCGCTGTGGCCTTTGCCCTGGGCACTCAACTTCATTGCTATGGCACTGGCTAGGGTTTCAAGCAGCAGGGAAATTATTTTAGCTTTTCTTATGAGCCACAATTCCAATCACTTCCATACTCTGTAAAATATTGATGGCTTTAATTCTCAGAATTAATTCCAAGCTATTGTCATTGAATTTTGAAATTTCTCTCATTATACGAGGGACAAGAATTCTTCTTGTGCCTTATATTGGACTAAATGCACGGTTGGGATAGACATAGGCAAGCTTTTGGGTGTCCCAGTACCTTCTTCAGGCTTCACAGTGAGGCTCAAGGGAGTATGACATTCAAAAGCTTACCTATGTCTGTACCAGCCATGCTGTTGGTCCAATATAATACCCACAAGAATTCTTGCCTTTCACATACTGGACTGTCATGGCAACAACATCATCTTAACATTACCATCTCTTTTATTAGATATCTAGGTACAGTAGATGCTTGCACAATGATTTTCATGGAACATACTAAAATAATATTAAACAGATAAATTAATTGTTTGAAAGTTTTAATTTTATTTCATGGTATTCTATTCAAATTTTCATTTCACCCTATACTTTGCAGGTACTGTTTTCAAAAAGTAGTATATATGATTTATTTATTGGGACATAAATTTGTTAAGTCTTCTATATAAACTAAAGCTATTTAAATAAAAACTCACTTAGAAAAATAAAATGACTGATTCAAATAAATTAGTTCTTTTAATAATTTACCATTGTTGTGAGTCCAAATTTCTAAGTTCTCGAAGTAACTTCTCATTTTTCTTCAAGAGATGAAAGCTTCTTCTAAACAAAATAATTTTAAGCATTTTCAGCACAAATTCAATAATGGATATAGGAGAGTACAAGAACACATTTTCAGTTCTATTCATGAAATTGCCCAGAATTGTTCTTGTATTTTTGCTTTTTCAAAATTCTAATGAAACCTTTCAAATAGGAAAGACAAACAATTTCTATTCTGGGAAGTTTTGTGCACTCTTCTTAAAGCTCTGAGTTTAATCCCTACTTCCTTTTACTTTCCTCTTCTGTGAATTTAGTGTCTCCAGCTATAGTCAGTATCCCTGCCTATGGAGGAATGGTGCCTATATAATCTGCTCCTTGGCAGACCAGGGAATAACTGTTTAGAAATACTGGATACTATCATAATCAACCGTCCTTGAGAATGAGAACCCTGAAAATTGAACTCTGATTTCCTGAACTGCAGAGCAAAGCTAAGCACAGCCAACTGGCTACCCAGTCAGCTGAAATGCTTAAAAACAAGTACCCATACCCCAAAACACATAGTTACGGTATAGCAAAACAATTGCCTGTATTCTTAAAATTTTACTTAAAATACTGCTGATAACATATGCTGAAATGAGGCCAAGAACTGCACCATTGGGGGAAAAAAGCAGCTTTGGCAAACTGAAAGCCTGCTTAAGAATAAAAGAATCATTTAAAAGTAGGGCTAGAATGGATCAACCTCCTGCTCACAACAGGATAATCCCCAATTAAATCATCCCAGTCAAAAGTGCATGTAAACTGCTCTTAAAAATGTTCAAGGATGGAGATTCTACAACCTCCCTGGGTAATCCATGTTTAAGTATACTCATTATGGAGAAAGTTCTTCCTAAATGTCCAGCTTAAATTTCCCCTGCAGCAATTTGAGACCATTGTTTCTAGATCTGTCTCTGGCAGCCACAGAAAATAGTTTCTCTGCATCCTCATTAAAAGTATCGTTTAGGTATTTGAAGACTGTTATCAAGCCTTCCCTCACCCTCCTTCATCTTGTCTTCTCCAGACTATAACCCTAATTCTTTCAGCCTTTCCTAATATGTCACATTTCCCAGGCTTCTAGTTATTTCTGTTGCTCTCTGATGGGCTCTTTCTAGTATGAAGTGTGGGACCAAGGACTGGACACAGTACTTCACATGAGGCTTTACCAGTGCTGAACAGAGTGGAAAGATCACTCCACTTAATTTGCAGCGACACTTCATTTAATACAACCTAATATACAGTGACTCTTTTTGCAACAAGAGCCAAGTGTAGATCATATTCAGCCCAGGTCCTTGACTGCAGTCTTCAGCTTAGTTGATCATTCCCCAGTTTGTCTTTGTGAATGCAACAGTTCTGTCTTAAGTATAGAACTTGGTACTTATTTTCGTTGATTTTCTTCATTCTGGACCGTGTCTCTAGCTTATCAAGGTCATTCTAAATCTAAACCTACCCTCATATGCCTGCAATTTCACCCAACTTCGTACTGTCTGCAAATTTGCTACGTGTATCATCGTCCAAATCAATAATTAAGATATTAATAGCCTACCCAGAACAGGCCATTGGAGAGTCTTGCTCTGTACCACATCCTAACTGGACATCTAGTCATCATGACTAGCCATTGAATCTGATGACCCAATGAGATGTGTATCCATTTTACACTACTTTCATCAAGCCTGTAAGTCTTTACCTTACATACGAGAATGTCATGGAAGACAGTGTCAAAGGTTTTGCTAGAATCAAGACATATCATCATGTCTGCTTCTCTCCCTAATTCCATGGAACTGGTCATAGAAAGATATCAGGTTAATTAGGCACAACTAGCTTTTGATGAATCCTGCTTGTTGTTCTCAAATGAGAACAGTTACCGCACGTTTGCTGCCAAAATTCTTGATGAAAAAAGTTTCGTTCATAGGACTGCAGGTTATTTTACTTGTCCAGACCTATTCTATTTCCTTCACAGTATGGCAATATCTTGATGTCTAATCCTGCTGATCAATTCCACATTTCATTCAATGGTGAGTGATGATTTCAGAAAGACACTAAAATTCTGGGATATGCATCTTATATGCTTTTTAAAAAAAAATGACACCACAAATACATAAAGGGGCATCTCTTGCTCAAAAATGTCTTACCTCCTGTCATCTTAAACACCAACTAAAGTGATCAGGATTGAAATAATTGAGGGGAAAAATCTCCTTTTCAGCTGGCTTGTGTCTGTGCACTTCTCTGGAAAAGTACACTTGTATGCTCTTCCCCAGGCAGATTGCGTACCAGGGCAACAGTGAATCCAATGTTACCCCAGAACATGGCTCTGTCAATGACATACTACCTCATTTTCCTGAGTTCCTTGAAGGAACAAGGCAGGAAGCAGAAGCGGGCATTTACCCACTTACGGTTCTTTAAATTGAGATGGGTGACGGAAGCAGGGTAGACAGTAAGGATAGTCTCCTCCGAACAAGCTTCCTGCACCAATCTTAAAATCTGGGCAAAGGCATTCTTGGCCTAAGCAGCTCTGTTCCCTATGAAGTGATGAATACAATGACAACAAAGGAAGAATCACATAAAAGAACACTGCTGAGTAACAGTTAACCAAATGTAATTTGTATTGAAGAGCATACCCATTTTTTCTTACCTTTTATCCCAAGAATTCATACCCAGTATGCTGAGAAGTAATCTGCAGTAGTAAAATGCTGACTGGGGCTTCTGGGGGGTTGGTTCATCCTGTTCCACAGCTTTCATATTTAAGTCATTAAAGTGTTTTTCAACAAATTCTCTCTCTTCTGTGTTTTGCTTAAGAATTGCATTGATTACATCGTTTTCCTGTTTTTCTGAGATACAGATTGGTTGAGGAGCTGGTGTATTGAGTGAGACTCCTGTTCTCTGTAAGCATTCAGGACTAGTGATACCTAAATACTGCAAGAGCTCATCAAGAGCATCTTCCTCATCCCTAATTGTATCCCATGTTGGCACAGTTTCTCTAAATGTTCTTTTTACATGGAGTGCAATTCCATTCCTTATAGCTACATCTTCTACGAACTCATTGGAAGATGGGGCATCATCTGACTTTTCTTGCTGATATAAAGAAAGCGCCAAAGAAGTGTGTTGTGATGATCCACATAAAGATGATGGCCCATACAAAATTGCAGAATCCCATGAATATTTACCAGACAGATCACGCACTATAATTCTGACATTTGAATTAGCAGATACGAGTCCAGCAGACAATCCTCCCCCAGGCATATTCTCTTCAGCTTGGATTTGTATACAAGAGACTAAAGAAGTATTGTTAAGTACAAAGAACTGAAGGTTTGGGCTCTCAAAAAGTTCAGGAGAAAGTTCAGGACTTTCACTGTAAGGGTTATCATTGTTCTCGCAAACTTGACTGGTTAACATGGCAGGGCCTCCACTCATTGGATAGTGGCCTAAATGGTTCACTAAATGAGTTACTACAGTACGAGCTGCAACGGAGATCAATCCTTGTTGCATATGGGTTTTCACTGCAAGAGAAAAAAATGCTGGTGTTATAATTAAAGTCTGTGGAAGCAACATAGAGACACTTTAGATTTTATTAGTTGGGATTTTGAGAATAAGAACTGAAAGTAAGGCACACGCATACAAAATATAGATTTGAAAGAACAATGGTCTTAAGAACGTAGAACAAAGTAAACTCATATTAAACAATTTAAAAAAGAAAACTATTCTAATAGTTTTAAAACTTATTTTTACTGTTGTTTTTAAGTAGCATTTTTAAGATGGTATTTCTTAATCTACTGAAAATAGATCTGAAATTGTTGATAAAGTGAGAGCTACTTTATTATTAAAAGTCAAACCTTTAAAACTGCAATAGATTTTTATATTTTGATACAGCAGTACTTTGAGGGAGACATCCCTGATTTAGTTCAAGGCTCAAAACAGGATCACCCCTGGCCCTACACAATTGGGGAAGCGCTGAGGACCCAGAGGGGAAGGGAGCCAGATGTCCAA
>NW_017728947.1:71552101-71577513 GCF_001723895.1 Crocodylus porosus
TGAGCACCTTGCCGGGGTCATCTGACCCTGGTGCTCTTTCCTGCCAAGGCAGGGGGTCGGACTAGATGATCTACCTAGGCCCCTTCCGACTCTAGCTACTATGAAACTATGAAACAATCCAAGACAACTGTTTATCTAACCTGTTCTTAAAACACTTCCAGTAATGGAGATTCTACAACTTCTCTATATAATCTAATTCCAGTGGTTAATAACCCTCATATTTAGAAAGTTCTTCCTAATATCTAGCCTAAATCTCCATTGCTTTCTGTTGTATCCTCAATAGACATTGAGAACAATTGAATGCTACCTTCTTCAAAATAATCCTTTCTGTACCGTTCTCTTCTTTAGAATAAATACTACCAGTTTTTTCCATTTTCACTCATATATCATGTTTTACAGAACTCTTAGTATGTATATTGCTTGCCTCTGTACTCTCTCCAATTTGTCCACAACTTTTTTTTTTTTTTTTGTTAAGAGTATGGGGCCCAAAAATGAATGTAATAGTTTATTCCCATGGCAATTGGGGCAGAAGAATCACTTCTTGTGACTCACATATATATATGAAAAAGTTTGGCAGACTTCATCTTTCTTACTGTATACATTCCTCACTATACACATCTTATTTCTCTGTACATGTTCCTCAATAATATATCTGCTCTACCATCCCTACCCATTCTGCCAACAAGATAACATGAAGGTACCTTTATTCTGATAAGCTTTTCTTTAAATAAGGAGGGAGTGGTATATTGTAGAGCCAATATGGTGACCTGGGTCTGGTTTTCCAGTACTTTGAATGGTGTGCAGTTGCTCCATATACAACCAATCAACATGTTTCTCTGCTGCTAGTCTGTGCTAATTGGCTCTCAACTTGATCTAGCTCCTCATGGCCTCTAATACACTAATTTTGCTCCTATCACACTTCTAGTAATGCCAATGAGAGCAGATGATGTGAGATGGGTAAGCAGTGCTGTTTTTGTTCTTGCCTAGCAGCACAAGCTACAATTGCCAAGGCAGCAGCACTAGGGTGGCATTATAATCTATGCTGTACTTTGCCAATTAAATTTTGTAAGATAACCTACTTAGAATTACAAAGCCTTGAGATTTTAAGGTAGCTTCATATTTTTTCTTTAACTCACCTAAGGAGATATAAGGAACATATGAAATTACTTTTATTTAGAAATTTAACGAGGAATTATAAAAGAACCAATCATGTGTGGAAATGCAAAATGAAGATATCGATGCTAAGGCTTTGTGCAACTGACATTCATTTGAAAAAAAAAATCTATTCAAGGTTGTCTTTTCAGGTTGTCAGCTTAAACAAGCCACACAGCATTTGCTGCAAACCCATAATTACAGATTATTATAGCATACAAAAGATGCAAGGCATAAAAAGCTACTGCAATTCACTACACTGTAATAGAACATGCAGTGGAAGTTAATTTTGGCAAATGCTTTAAATATTAGCTTTACATAATATGTATAGGTGAAACTGTAATTAGGACAGAATGAATCCTTCGAAACCTCTTTCATTCTGACCCTGCAGATGATTACTTTTTGCTAATAAGACCACAGCCATTTGACAAAAAGCCAACTACAGTACCTTGCTTCATTCTTCAGTAAATTTAATAATTACAGCTCCTCCTGCCAATAGGTCTCAAATCAGACTTGTTCAATCCAATACTGAGCTTATTAGGGGACAGCTCTATGTTTAGAATTCTTTGGCCAAAAAAGTACTTGAGGATGATGAAGCATGCCTTAGACAAGGGCACAATGATTAGCCATTTTCTCCACATAAAAAACAGCACGTAGTCAGTACAGACCACAAAATCACCTGCTGTTAGCACACAGCTGCTACAAAGAGGTTCTGCATTTATCTGGTACCTAATACCTTTAAGGAAGCCTAAATGGAACAACTTAATATGGAGGGAGAATAGCACTACACAGAGTTTCTGGTATCAATATTAAGCTCATCTTTTTCAATTTTCTTTCCATTTAAGCCATCTGATATGTGTTAGATAAATTTGATAAGAAAGATGTCATTACTTTAAATCTCAGTTTCTTCTATTTACTGTCATTATTTCAGAAGAAAATGTTCTTAATTCCTGACTCTGTAAAGGTCTGATGTAGACTATATAAAATTGTTTCTTTTATGATGCAACTTTGTTTTACATTTTAAAAACCTATAGACACAAATCATGATAAATTTCATTCAGTTTTAACTAGAGAAAGTGTTCTACAAAAAAAAATATTCTTAAGAAAAGGAATGAAAGTGTGAGAGAAGTAACCTTACATAGTTAAAAGGAAAAAAGAATTACTCATATTTGCATGTTCTCTGCTACATGGAAAAAGGAGGATCCACATAAAATAGATTTATATGTTGTTAAGTATCTACATATTTCAATTAAACAAGTTGCAATGACTCAAAATTTGCTATTTTATTCTGTATTGATGAATGCTACCTATTTTCTAGAATCACGTTGAACATAATTGAAAGTTCATGCTTTAGACAGTCACTTCAGTACTGGACATTAAGAGACATTCTCTTTTAAACAGTATCTATGAAGGCAACCTGACATACCTTCTGTGACTGGCTGAAGTTTAGAAGACCGTTCTGAGTCTGGAGAATGTAGTGGTTCTGGCTCTTTCAGACTTTCTAAAGGCATAAAAGGATCATAATCCATAGATGCCAAATCAGAAAAACTTAGAGGAAAATATTTTGGGGTGCCAAAACATTGAGCTCCATAGACACATCCATGCAGAACCTAAGACAAAAACATGAATTCAAGATGGAAATATATAAAACACCCTCCTATCTAATAAATAAGAGCATTTAGCTTTATTTGCATGTTGATTAACTTGTTACAAATATAAAACCTACCACCAAGCCATGAAACTCATTAAATGTGGTAAAACATGGGATAGTTTTAGAAAATGTATATTCATGGAACTGAATTCCTGCAGGAAGGGAAAGTTACTAAAATCAAGCGCCTATATAAACAGGAACGTGGTAAAACATTAATATAGTAAATATCAAATGTTGTATCTGTATTTCAAGTTTAAGCTGCTTAGGGCAAAATAAATGTATGCACTTAACATCACTAAGCATAAATCAGCATTAAGCAAATTAACAAAGCAATGTTAAGTTAAAACACTTACTCTATAAAGCCTACGTTCTAGCCTGCATACACTGTTTTATACTTTTGGTCTTTACCAGTACTTTGGTGAAAAACAGACAACACAATTTTTTTTTATTTTCACTATCTCCCAATTTCATAGCATTGACTTTCTTGCACATATTAATATTTTAAAATTAATTTCTTTAGTTTTGCCTCCTTTTTACAGAGTGAATTGTTTCAAATACATTCAATACTAAATAGTTCTAGGTAAAACATACAAGAACTAATGCAGAAGCAGTCCAAATGATCGCCACAGAATTGGAATCAGATCAAGAGAAGGGTTCTGCCTTCACTTCCCCTAATTATCAAGTATAAAAGCTGCCATTGGAACAAAAATGAAAAAAATTAAAGGATAAGTACCTTAAATATACAATGCAGAACAGATTTTTCAGTCTTATCATTTTCATCTGCAGTGTGAACAGGTTGCAGTAAGGTCTTTAAAGGCAAGGCCATTATCCAATCCAATAAACAGAGCAGTAGAGATACTACCAACTGTAACAAACACATTTTTAGTTACAAATTACTTAAAACAGCAACCAGCTACTTTGTATTTACTACTGTAGTTTGTTTTTCTGCTTTGTTCTTATTTCCCAGTTTAATCTCGGTCGTAATCATCATTACTCCATAATATCTGGATGAGATGGTAGGTTTATATAGCACAATACAATTATACTAGCCTAGGTCCCAGAAGGAGTATAGCTGTACCAGCGTGGCACTTTACTCTTGCTAAACAGACGTTGTATATTGCTGAACTGATTTGAGTATATTGCTTAGTTCTGTGGCTGCCTCCGGTAATTTTACATATCACTAACGCTGTTCTATGCACACACACCTTGTATGTTCAAATTCCATGCTGTCTCAGCTTTCAGTGCTAAGGCCTCTGCTGATGCTCCTCCTCACCCTCCAGTGAAAGGTGGGTGAGTAGATCTTATGTTTAAATGGATATATTTATATGATCTTGTAAAGCTAATCTGAAACAAATTTTAAAAAATTGCAGTCGACACTGTATAAACAAGGCTTAGGGTAAATATAAAGAAAACAAAGGCTCAAGCAAAATTGAAATATCTGAATTTCCTTTGCTACTTTATAAATGATATAAATTAATTGTTTTTAATGTGCTAATATGACTATACAGCTATTGAAAAGATATGCATTTAAGAGGTATCCAGCTGCTATTCTATATTGCAAACTATTCAGTCTATGAAAGTTCTAACTCCCTCTAGTGGCCACTTTCACAAAGACCATAATACAACACAGAAAGTTTCACAAACACTGATACTATTAGTGGAATAAAAATACTGTAACCACTTCAAACACTGATTACAAAACACAAACCTATACTAAACATATTTATAATTTACAGAACTGCAAGAAGTGGGCAGTCAGAAATAAAGAGTTCAGATAACCAGAAACAAGATTCTTTAAATCAATTAACAATGCATCAGTCTTTAGCACAAAGTGAAGCGCCCCCTTGACTAAGGAGCTGCTTAAGCTAATTTTTGAAACATCTTATTACCAAACATATAAATGTAATATGAATTTCATGCAATACATACTAACATTGCTCCACAGAAGTACCATGCAAAATATAGATTTCATTTCAGTAGTTTTATTTTGTCATCATTATCATAATCTTTTATATCCATATTTAGAGGAAACTATTTTAAATACATATTAGAACAGTATTTCTGTATCTAGAAAAGCAACTTTGTGACATTTGAATGGCATAAAATGGCATCAAAATGACCTGCAATAAGTCATGGAGGAATCTTCCACGTGGGAACTATCTGCAAGTGGCAAGCTGGTAAAGGTGGTACTCTGTTGTCTTCTGTGGCAGCTACTGACCTATATCTAGCATAAAGGAGGGAGGTAATACCTCATAGTACAAACTGAGATGCAGTGGAACAGAGCCCCTCTATGCCTGATTGCCTTTTAGGGTGCCTGTAGACATGCAAAGAGGCAGCTCCAATGCGATGCAATTATAGTGCATCAGAGCACACTCAATTAATCATTTGATGAGCTTTAGTTCAAGTGCCCCCACTGCCATTTTGAAATGCAGGGACACTGATACACAAGACACAGAGGCTGCTGGAGACATGCTAATCAGCACAATCCAGCAGACTCGAGTCTGTTCTGACATGCTGCAATTACACATGCCCCCAGAGTACATGTAAAAATGCCCTTAAAGTTAAGTCAGTTGGACTTTATGCCAACAGAAGAAGTTAAGAGCAGCTCCCTGCTACTCCACCTTCAATCAGGGCTAAAAGGCCAAGGGTAAGCCACCTGCAACAGCCTACTGTGAGTGAAGATGCCCATTTCAAAACGGATGCTGTTTCCAGTTATCCCCAATACAGATGAAGCCAAACTGTCCTCAGGGAGCTGCCTACGCTGTCAGGAGGCAGGAAGGAGCACCATGACTGAAGGATGGGAGAGCTAAAGGAAGCCTACTGTTCCATTTCTATTGAAAAAAATGGTCGTAACTTTGAAAGGAAGGCAGTTCTTCATGGACATTCTCTGTTTTAGGCAATGCACTGGAGTCTTGATTATGCAACTATGGACTTGACATCTCCATAACTGTAGTAACTCTGGCATATTAAAAGCATAATAAATTATTACCCTCTTGTCCTGTTCGTAAGAAGAAGCTTCTGTCCCAGGCAGAAGGTGAGTAATAGTTGCTACCAGAATCTGTAGACAATAAACAATGATTTCCTTTATAATTACTATTTTAAAGTTATTTTTTAAAACTTAAAATATCTGAGTCAACAGGTAAATGTAATGTTTGGCAAAAACCTAACACATTGAAAACTATAAAACAAGTTTTCATAGAAGTAACTAATTTGCTACTTCAGATTTCAAATATATGATTTCCTAAAATCATCATTAAAATGCCAGAAAAGGTCAAATAGTTATATTTTTTTAATTACTTACTTGAATGATTTTCAAAGGTAAATCAGCTTGGTATGCTTGAAGCCTGTGTACATAATGAATCAGCATGCTGAGCATATTGCAGGCAACGTGCGCTACTGTTTTATTTGGAAACTATATAAAAGAGAAAGGAAGAAGCAGTAATTAGTTTATGACTGGCTGGATTTCAAAGTATGATATTCCATAAGTTGGACAAAAATACTCATTAGTTTTACAGATGCAGTTTCTTAAGGACTGTTTGGGTAAACTATGGAATTAATCTATTACTTTCTACTTAGTGATCTTTAATTTACTATGAATTACTTTCTAGTTAAAAACAGATAGAATCACTCAGCTTCCTTGGAAAGGAAAAGATGGTCTGATTTGGTACAGGGGTTGTGCGGAGGGGAAAAATTCCTCAACTTTATGCACAAATTGTGTGGTACTTCTCACAAAACCACAAGAAAGAATTTACATCACTATTATCAAGATTAACAGCTAACACAAAAGGCTTAGATAACTTCAGAGTCCCTAGCCAACACCAGCAGCACATGGCATTAGCTGTGACTTCTAAGACACTCGGCCAGTATTGAGGGGGAATGATAAATAAGCCAAATAATTGCCCGCCCTGCATTAAACACAGCAAGGTTTAAAATAGAATGCTGGGATAGTGTAAGGGATGAAAAGAGAAGGGGAGAGGAGAAGGAGGGGAGCCAATTATTTATCAGTAACTAGAGTTCTTCAAAAACTACTGTCAAAGTAAACATTCTTAACTAGTTAGTATGTCTTATGCCCTTGGCATTTGCCTGGAAACACTTTTTCATTGGCAGGACCTGTACAGTACACTGCAACCCCACCTTTCCTTGTGGTCCCTGGCTGAGGGGATAAAGAGTGGTGGTGCACATTCTTCTCTTCAGCTTCCTCTCAGTTGCACTCTTAACTGCATCCAACTCCAAGAAGAGGAAAACAGGGCAGGATTCAAATATGCATGTGGACATGAATCTTGAAATACTCCTGTTATTGGTAAGTAACTTCCTTTCTTCAAGTATTTATCTACACACACATTCCTGACAAGTGGATGATCTGAAGCAGTGCCCACACATACATGATGGTCGATCTTGAAGTCCCTTGTGCAAACAGTGACTGGAGAACTACCTTGTTAAATGTAGTAAAAGTTCAAGAGGCTTCCATTATTTCATAATATTTGGCAAACATATGGAGAGAGACTCAAGTCACTGCTTTACAGATATCATCTAGGAGACACCATAAAACGAGACAGGGCTGAATGAATCTAAGTGGTGTTCTTAAAGCAGGGGTGGGCAAAATGCGGCCCATGGGCCAGATGTGGCCCACCAGGCCATTCTATCCAGCCTGCAGGGCCCCTAAGAAATTTAGAAAAGTAATATTTATCTGCCCCTGGCTGCCTGTCATGCGGCCCTTGATGGCTTACCAAAACTCAGTAAGCAGCCCTCCACCCAAAAGAATTGCCCGTCCCTGCCTTAAAGTCACTGTCTGGATATAAGGTAGCATAAGGGGAATTTGTCATCAGGGCTTAGATTTCCCACTTGTCTTACCAAAGAGTCACCAAGAAAGCTGCCTTCATGGGCAAATGGACTAAGTCACATGAAGCTAGGGGCTCAAACAGCCAACAAAAATTGTTCATCATACCAAGCCGATGTAGGTAAGCCTTCCCCACTGATGCATCTTATCAGGGCATCTTTGAGGTAGACTCCCTTCATGGAAATTAAAGAAGATTTCTGCAGGATGACTAACATTCCTAGGGAGCCTAATCAACACTTGAAGGCTACCAAAACCTGAGCTGCTGAAGATTCCATACAGATGGGAGACTTAACTTAGCTGAGTATCTTCCACTCAAAGACCTTTGGGGCTTTAACAAATGAAAGAAGGGGACTCTGATGGATCTTGGGAGAGGTCCATCCCCACAGTAAAACATGGATAACACCTGTGACCAGGGATTATGGGTCATATTCAACCTGAGGGGAAGTGGGCAGCGGAGTCCCCCAGGACTCGATCCTTGGGCCTGCGCTGTTCAATTTCTTCATCAGCGATTTAGATGACGGGATGAAAAGCAACCTGTTTAAATTCACTGATGATACCAAAATTTGGGGTGAGGTGAGCATGCTAGTAGGGAGGAAAAGATTGCAGCAAGATCTGGATAGGTTACAGGAGTGGGCTAACATAAACAGGATGCATTTCAATACTGACAAGTGCAGGGTACTGCACTTGGGCAGTAGAAACCAGCAGCACGCTTATAGAATGGGAAACTCCCTTCTTGAGAGCACGGAGGCAGAAAGGGATCTTGGAATCATTACTGACTCCAAGGTGAACATGGGCCGACAATGCAGGGTCACAGTTGGCAGGGCTGACCGCACCTTGTTGTGCATCCACAGGTGCATCTCAAGTAGAGCCAGGGAGGTGATCCTCCCCCTCTATGCGACGCTGGTCAGGCCACAGCTGGAGTATTGCGTCCACTTCTGTGCGCCCCACTTCAGGAGGGATGTGGACAACATTGAAAGGGTCCAGAGGAGGGCCACCCGCATGATCCGGGGACAACAGGGCAGACCCTACAATGAAAGACTGTGGGACCTAAACCTGTTCAATCTTCACAAGAGGGACCTGGTGACTGTCTATAAACTCATTAGGGGGCACCAGAAGGGTTTAGGGGAGACACTGTTTCCCCTTGTGCCCCCTTGCATGACAAGGAATAATGGACACAAATTATTGGAGAGTAGGTTTAGATTAGACAACCGCAAGAACTACTTCACAGTTAGGGCGGCTAGGAGGTGGAACCAACTTCCAAGGGAAATGGTGCTGGCTCCTACCTTGGGGGTCTTTAAGAAGAAGCTTGATGCGTACCTCCCACCCAGGCAGGGGGGTCAGACTTGAAGATCTACAAGGTCCCTTCCGACCCTACTTTTATGATTCTATGATACAGATACACAAGATACATAGATAAACGAGTGTCCTGTAGATGAATAGGTGTGAGCTAGTCCTCCTGCCAGAGTGATGGTATACCTGCAAAGGGCACTATCATGTACTTGAGCTCATAAATGCACAGGTTTTGCTTTCTGAGGTCTAGGATGGCATAACACCCATCTGTCCAGAAAACAGCTGCTGTAGAACCCTTTAAATATAAACTCCTTCCTTTTGCTCTGCAGGACTCTCTACCGGTGGAGTCCCCCAGGGCTTAGTGCTCGGGCTGATACTCTTTAATATCTTCATTAATGACCTGGATTTGGGCGTCAGATGAGGACTGGCAAAGTTCGTGGATGATACTAAACTATGGGGGAAGGTGGTCATATGTTGGAGGACAGGCTGGGGATACAGGCCGACCTGGACACGCTTGCAAAGTGGGCAGACTTAAACCTGATGGCCTCCAACATAGAGAAATGCAGGGTACTCTACCTTGGGAGAAAAAACCAGCATCATACATATACACTTGATGGTGCTATGCTCACTAGCACCATGACTGAAAGGGACTTGGGGGGGTCTTGAGAACATGAGCCCCCAATGTGATGCTGTGGCCGGCAGAGCAAACCAAACTCGGGCATGCATCCACTGATGCATCTTGAGCAAAACCAGGGATGTCATCCTCCTGCTTTATTCAGCCTTAGTGAGGCTGAAGCTGGAGTACTGTGCCCAGTTTTGGGCCCTCCTCTTCAGAAGCGATGTGAATAAGCTCGAGAGAGTCCAGAGGAGAGCCACCTGTATGATCAAAGGCCAAGAGAGCAAGCCTTATGAGGAGAGGCTGAGGGACATGGAACTTCAGCCTGGCAAAGAGAAGACTCAGGGGGGACTTGGTGGCTACCTATAAGTGTATAAGGGGGGTGGGGTGTATCAGGATCTGGGAGAACAGTTGTTCACCAGAGCTTCCCAAAGGATAACAAGGTCTAATGGCCACAAACTTCTAAAAGGCTAATTCAGACTTAATACAAGGAAAAACTTCTTTATGGCCTGAGTGTGCAAGGTCTGGAACAGACTCCCCCAGAGGTAGTGCAAGCACCTGCTCTGGACTCATTCAAAAGGCATTTGGATGTTTATCTTCCTGGGATAATCTGATCCCTGCAGACTTCTTGCCTCTGGCAGAGGGGATAGCCTCAATCTCATGAGGTCTCTTCCAGCCCCTAATGTCTATGAAATCTATGAAGGTGAACTGGATGCAACAGCTGTCAAGCTGAATAGAAGTATTTCTGAAAAGGGAGAAGAGGCAACCACTAATTACACCTTTGGATCACACCATCAAACGTCCTGCTGCATGGCTCAGATCTGGTGGACATTAAGTCAAGACCTAGAAGACAGTTTAAATTTGTAAAGCCTGTAATGCTCTTTTATGGGCTCTGAAAGGCAAAAGATGTCCCGATAGTAAAGACTGGAGCACTCTGCTGCGGATGATAATACCCCAGGAATGGGGGGAATCTCCCTGCTTATAGCTGGAACCCCACATCCAGAGGGAATACTGTGGTGGACCAACAAGGGCCACTGACCAGGAGCAACTAGACTTTTTGCTTAGGAGCTTATCTGTAAGCAGAGAGTGATTGGAGCTCAAGTGGGTGCTGGACCATGAGCTTACTGACAAGGCCATCAGTGACAGAAAGCCTGTATCAGAAGAGCCCATGTCAGAGGCAGGGACAATGAAAAGGGTGCTAGTTCAGCACCAGTGTTCAAGGTACACTCAGAGGCCTTGGCTTCAGGGAAGTTACAATGCTGGGGAGACAGGACCTTGGGCACAGAGATGTTGATGATGGTACAGTAATGGTGACTGAAGGGGACTGGTACCCGTGCACTACGCTGGGTCCAATATTCAGTGTTTGGACCTAGATTGATCAATCCTCATTTGTGGACCAGTGGTTTGTGGAGGATGAGACTATATGTGAGGTGGAGGCCTCACTAGTGCCGAGAGGGGTACACAAGAGAGCAGAGAGCCCAGCGCCAGAGGGGCACAGCTACAGGGGTGCAGCTACAGGAGCACAGCAAGCCCGGCACCAGAGGGGAGCACAGAGGTGAGGTGCAGAGAGACAGGCATCAGAGAAAGAAGTCGCAGAGACAGGCACCAGAGAGCCCAGGCCAGACGGGCATGGAGATACAGGGGCCAGAAGGCACAGCGCCTGAAGACCGCACAGAGGTGACATTAGTAGTATAACACCTGTGAGGTATGGGACACAGAAAAGGGAAGTCTGGAGCCATGTAGTATGCTCTGGGCATTAGATCATTGAAAGAGCAGCCTCTCACCTAGAAATAACTTTTTCATTACTTCAAAGGCGTGGCAGATGAGTCAGGTGGGCAGACTGGCAGGCAGGCTGATATTGAGATCTGGCTCAGAGCAGGCCCCCTGTCACAACTAGGTTTCACTTTCCTTTCAGGCCTAGGATTTGAAGGATCAGTAGGATCCCACAGTGTTCGGTCCCTGAATTGGTATTATTTAATATCTTCAGCAGTGATTTGGACAAGGGTGTGGAGAGCATCCTCTCCAAGTTCACAGATGTTACCAAGTTATGGGATAAATTTAACACACTGGAGGGCAGGGAGCAGATACAGGCCGACCTGGACAGGTTGGATCAACGGGTGGAACAAAATAGGATGCAATTCAACAAAGATAAATGTAAAGTACTCCACCTAGGAAGGAGGAATCCCCAGCACACCTATAGGTTGGGGGATGACCTCCTCAGCAGCTCAGAGGGATCTTGGAGTCATAGTTTACTCCAAGATGAACATAAGCCAGCAGTGTAATGCGGTCATCAACAAGGCCAATCACACCTTGTTGTGTATTAGCAGATGCATGACCAACAGATCAAGGGAGGTGATGCTCCCCCTCTATGCAGCATTGGTCAGGCCACAGTTGGAGTACTGTGTCCAGTTTTGGGTGCTGCACTTCAAGAAGGACATGGAGAGTCTGGAGAAGGTTCAGAGGAGGGCCACTCGCATGATTAGTGGCCTCCATGAAAGACCCTACAAGGGGAGGTTGAGAGATCTGGATCTCTTCAGCCTTCACAAGAGATGTCTGAGGGGAGACCCTGTAGCTGCCTATAAGTTTATCAAGGGAGGACAACAGGGAATTGGAGATGTGCGATTTACCAGAGCACCCCTGGGACTAATGAGGAATAATGGGTGCAAACTAGTGGAGAGTAGATTTAGGTTAGACATTAGGAAGACATTTTTTACAGTAAGGGTGACCAGAATCTGGAATGAGCTTCCAAGAGAGGTTCACCTAACCCATCACCTAACTTGGAGATCTTCAAGAGGAGGCTTGATAGTCACCTGGCTGGGTCATCTGACCTTGGTCCTCTTTCCTGCCAAAGGCAGGGGGTCGGACACAATGATCCATTCTGGTCCCTTCTGACTCTACAATCTTTCATTTGAGTCCAGTTTTTTTTTTTTCTCCCGCCCAGGTGGGGGGTCGGACTTGAAGATCTACAAGATCCCTTCTGACCCTACTTCTATGATCTATGAATCTAGATGGTGTACTTATCAGGAATGGGATGCCTTGTCTAGGCAAAACAGACACTGCAAATATCCACTTGAGGCTGGCATTGCTCCATCAGAAGAGGGTAACCCCCAAAGTTGCGAGGGGGACATGACAGATATGCATATGGTCCCAAACAAGAAAGGAAGAGGAAAAGGCAACATTAAAAAAAAACAAAACCCAAAAAGCAGGAGGGGTAGGACAGCAAGGCTTGGCTCAAAGTCTATAAATTATACATAGTCCCTACAACATGTAAGGGAAAAGATAACAAACCAAAAGCAGGTGTAAAGAAAAAAAAAGGTAAGAAATAACTAAAGCTAAGTTGTCAAAGGAAAGCTGCTACAGTTGTGGCCCAGCTCCAGTGTGAGACGCATGGGTGTAAGCCCATCATGCCCTGTGAGCTTCCACCTCCAGCAGACCTTCTGGCAGACCCTTGACCTGACCCTTAGTGCAAGCTGGGAAGTAACTGGGGCCTGCGGTAGGACGGTAGTAGGCAGTGGGGGCAGCTGAGTGGAGTCAAAGAGGGTCAAAACCCCCCATGGCTCCTACTTAGGCCAGCCCCCTAGGAAGCCTCACAAACAGGCATGCTCCGGGCCTGGCGCACGAGTTAGCGTGTGCAGTTCATGCAGGAGGGGTTATCAGTAGGCACTTTCACTTTTACATGCCCCCTGGAGGTGTCACATGGCACACCCTGTGCCCATGGTGCCCCCGAAAAGCTGAAGCCCCTCATGCTGAAGGATAGCCCTAAGGCACCAGATCTAAAGTAAAGGGGATGAGGGACCAACCCTCCCCACCTCCAGGGTGAGACCCAAGGACGATCCTGGCCAATCGGAAACCCAGAAGGCCAGGAGATCCCGCTGCAGACAACTACAAAAAGAGTACTTCCAGGGGAAAGGGGAGGGACTTCCAGTGGCAAAGGCCAGACCCTTTGTTGTTTATTAGAATTCACCAATTTTTCACTGAGGCACTGGTGGAAGAGGTCTCGCTTGCTTGGCTCCTTGAGTCTTTTAACATTGGCCTTCCATTGGCATTCCTTCTGCTGCAGTTTGGGAGCCAGTTTAAATATTGTAACCAAGCAGATGAGTTGGTGATCAGTCCAGCAATCATCAGCTCCTAGCATAGCTCAGGTGATGTGGACATATTTGCAGTCCTAGGCAAGGATGATGACACAGTCCATTAGGTGCCAAAACTTCAATCGTGGGTGTTGCCATGATGTTTTGTGAATGTTTTTCTGGTGGAACAGGGTATTGGTGACGGCGAGTCCATATTCTGTACATTTGATCAAGAGGGGGATGCCAGTGGAGTTGACCTTTCCTATTCCTTCCTTGCCGATTGTTCCACTACAGAGGTTAGAGTCTCTTCCGACTCTGGCATTGAAATTACCACGAAAAGTAAGTCTGCCTTCCTCTGAAACACCAGAAAGGACTTGATCAAGGTCGGCACAGAATTCTTCCTTGGTTTCACCAGTGGCATTAAGAGTCAGGGCATACGCACTGACGACAGTGGCATATTGACTCCCCACCAGTTTAAGATGGAGAGTTAATGAGGTACTCATTAAATTCTGATAGAGACCTCACTGAGTTGGTTTCAGAGTTCATTCTTAATAGCAAAGCCAACTCCATGAAGCTGGCATTCTCTTTCCTGCTTACCCTTGCAGAAGAAGGTATAGCTGCCTCCACGTTCTTTGACTGGCCCATCTCCTGCTTACCAGTGCAACTACATTGATGTTGTGTCTCCTGAGTTCTTGGGCCACAATTGTAGTGCGGTGCTCTGGGTGTTTGTTATTAGGGTTGTCCATGAGGGTTCTGATATTCCAGGTCCCAAAAATATCAGTGAAGACACACTGTTGTTTTTGAAACAGTAAAGGTGACCCTAGTGGATACTGTTATTCAGTCACAAAGAAATACAGGATACTGTATTAAACAGGCTATGTTTAGGCCACCTTTTTTAGTGTCCTCTCCCTGTGGGATAGGCAGAGCAGATCCTGAAGAGGGGCTGCTCAGTCAGAGTTATGGCTGCTGAATCACACTCCTGTCTCAACCAAATGCTAGGTGACCTTCTTGTAAATGCTGCCTTCATGCCAGTTCACGATTAGGATCTTCCAGACCTCACAATGCTGCTCCCATTGCCATTAGCTGGTTGCCAAAGAGTTTGAGGAATGTGCAGACATGCAAGATGCCTGTACATGACTTCTTTTATTGTGGAGAAGCTGCTGCACATCAACTTCCACGTGGCTCTTGACACAAAGGGACATTGATACAAGTGGCAAGGAGACCAAGACAACTGGGGATCTTACTCTGCTGCAGCCTTCATTTGCCTTTGTAGCTGTTGAGATTATAACATCTTCTTCCACTTTCTCTGCCATTAGTTGAGGAATTGTACACCTAAAGCTGGGTGCTAAGTAGGCTTATTATAATGGTGACCTGTACTTGCCATGTCACAGCACCCTCAAAGCATATGTGGCTTTTCAGGAAGGAAACTATTACCATCTAATGCCCTCACCACATCCTGTTGGTGCTGCCACTGCTTGGTCCATGACTGCTTATTTGTCAGAGTTACCCCTGCTTATTTCACAGCTAATCTTTCCTGAAGGTCATTCCACTATCTGCCAACTGTGAATGTGCTGGGTAGCAATACAGCTGTGCCCCACAGCAGGACACTAATAAAAGGAGGCCAAGATACTAATAAAAGACTTCCCAGACATCTTTACAGTTAAACCTGGGAGGACTCAATTGCTCACCATATTGTTGAAGCCTGGATGCCCAATACAGAAGAGGCTCTCCAGGATTCCTGACTGGTTGTAGGAGACTGTGAGAAAGGAGATAAAAAGCATGCTGGAGATGGTGGGTGACTGAAGAATCCTCCAGCAAGTGGGCTAGCCCCATTGTCTTAGTGCCCAGACTGGACAGAGGTGCATGGGGACCGCCCCGCCCCCCAGTGGCTGGAAGATCATAGCAGCTGCAGTCTCCCAGGTTTGGGGGTGCACATAGGTCCCTCCCAGCAGGGAACTTTGATCATCTTACGGGTTCTAAGCCCCAGGGGCCCCTGGCCACACATTCAATTAATGGCGTAATAGGAAGCAGCTACCAACTTATTGCTACCAAATACTGCACATTTGGTGGAACAACTTTGTAGCTCATTCCTCTTTTTATCATGCCATTAATTAATTAAACATGTGCCTGGGTGACCACTTGAGGCATGATTAACTGGTTAATCACACCTTAAGTGTAACGTGTAGATGGGGCCAGGTGTAACTATCAATTTAATCTTATTTCTCCAATTTATCAAAATTGTGGAATAATTTAATCCTATTCATAATAACATTACTGTTTGTTTGCGCATTTTAATACAGGAGTTTGTAACACCTGCATAGTAAGTATAAATAAAAGAGGCCATAGATGGTTACACTATATTTCTATTTATGTCTGTTTCACATTGGCAAATTTTGTGGATGCTCTTTTCTCTCCTATCTTTAGGACTGGTATAAAGCATCTGTAAAAGTGTCAGAATATGAAAGATTCATAAATGCATAGTTCTGTGTCATAGTCAAACCAATCACCTCTAGCTTGGTAAGTAACCAATACCCTAGCCCAGAGTGGGTTATTTTTGTTATAAAAATAATAAATGGATACCGATTAATTCCTAGTCTAAGTTAACATTACCACTGCTGTGTATACACGATTGAACAGAAAGGGTAGATGCCAAAATTGCATGATTGTAACGCAAATATAGTAGCATTTTTACAAATCCAGTCAGGTATCTCTGCTTAAATATATCCAGTAGGTTTAGTTTCCCTCCACCCCCCCAAAAAAATTGTGAAGATACTGCAGTCTGTCTTTATTTACATGCAAGTCAAGTTACATTGGAGTTATAGCCAAATGGTCCAATTAATATGCAAGAAGCAAGGTTTTTTGGTAATATCTTTTATTGGACTAATTGTATATTTGAGAGAGGGTTTTTTTGCATCTGCCTTTTACTTGATTTGAAGCTACTTCTAACAACTTCTTTGTTCCACAGGTTTATTGCCTTCTTCCCCTTCTTTGAGTGATTGTTTAATTTACATACTGGAGTTAAAAAAAGGTATTGTTCTACTTGGCATTTAGCTAAGGCTGTATCTATTTTCCCAACATTTTGCTGAGATATTTTGTACCCCCAAATTTGTCTAACGTCTCTCCCAGCTATACAGCTGGTTCAATAAGACACGAAACAAAACTTGCTTCTTTCATTTACCCATGTTAATAATCTCTGCATAAAGGATTCTTATCAGTCATCCTAACTTCACAATAACATCTTTTAATTTTACTTAAAAAATATTTTTGTCTTGATTTGTGTGCATTTACATTGTGTATATAGAGGTGATTGCATAATAGCTCAAAATGAAATCTTACTCTTTTATATTGCAAGGGAGTGTGGAGAGGTGGGGGCGATATGGGTAAGTGGGTAGATATGAGGTTTGTGGGGGGCTGTGGATGTGTGTATAGGACTTGGGGGGAGGGTATGGGGTATGTGTGGATGTGGGTGGGTATGGGGGATTTGTCAGGGGGTGTATTTGGGTGGGTATGGGGTTTGTGGAGGGCTGTGGGGTGTGTGGAGGGGAAGGCTGGCTAGGGGTGTATGTGGAATGTGCGTTGAGGGGGTATGAGTGTGTGTGTTGTGGGATGTGTGCATGTAGTAGTGAGCGGGGCTCCCCCCAGAGGCGTGTGCGTGCGTGCGCACGCACGCATGTGGGGAGGGGTTGGGGGGGGTTGTGGCAGAATGTGGGGGAGGGTGTAGGTACTGCAGTGTTCGTGGGCTATACGACTGTGTGTGTGGGGGTGTGGTTGTGCGGTTTGCAGGGGAGAGTCTGTGGGTATGGTTAAGTGTGCATGCGCCCCCTGAGGCAGACAAGCACCCACCCAGCAACAGCCAGGAGATGGCGCGCCTTGTGGTGCCTCCCTGTCATCTGCAGCCTGCCCCATGCCTGCTGCAGACTCACCCCAGCAAAAGCCAACTAGCTAGAACCCATGTATACAGCCCCAATCCCAACCCACTCTGTGTCTGCTTTGCACTGCCCATCAGGGGTGTGTCTTGCTGCCCCCCTGGGAATACAGTGGGGCTGGGTGGCTCCACAGCTGGGCTGCCTTCCTAGGTGGTGGCTGCTGCTGGCAGTGGCCCCAGCCCCGTGGAACTGGCAGGGACCTGTGAGCACAACCCTCACCTAGCCTGCCCTGGCTCCTGCTCTAGACTCACCTGGCCCAGGCTGAGCAGCAGTAGCAGTGGCAGCTGCCAGGCACAAACTGTTCCTTAGCATGGCGGAAAAGCAGACCCTCCTACTTGCCACTGCCAGGCCCTTCCTGCTGCAGCTGCCCAGAGCCCATACTGGCTGCCCTGCATCTACTCTACACTGCCACTGCTGTCTGGCTGGGCAGACTAGAGGCAGCAGTGATGGTGGTGGTGGTGCAGGCTCCCAGTAGCTGCAGCAGGAAGGGCCCAGAAACAGCAAGGGGGAAGGGCTGCTTTTCCCCTATGCTGAGGAACTGTTTCTGCCCAGCAGTCACTTCTGTTGGGCAGGTGATTCCAAGGCAGGTACAAGGTGGACCGGGTTGGGCTGAGCACATGGGTCCTTGCTGGTATCATGGGGTTGGAGCTAGTGGTGGTGGCAGCCAGAAGGAGCCACCGCCACTTGGGCTGCCTAGAAAGGGAGCCCAGCCGCAGAGCTACCCCAGCCCCTCTGCGTGTCCAGGGGGTGGTAGAATGCACTGTGGGTGGGTGGTGCCTGGCCCAGGTGGGACTGAGGGACCTGCCACATGCCAGACGAAGCCCCTCCATGGGCTAGATCCCTAAAATTTAGGGCATTAAAAGGCACTGACTTGACCTTCACAGCTCATTGGCTGCAAGAAAAATGTCAGGAACAATATAAGCCTCTCTACATTTCTATTCACTCTGGCCAGCTGCCTGTAGAGATGAGCAAATACTGAGTCTTGTCTCTGGTTCTGAAAAATATCATTTCCCTCATCTGATGAGCTCTCCCTTCTAATCAGGGGGGTTCTTTCCAGAGGAGCCTGCATTCTCAACATTTTCCTCAGGTCCACTGAGCTTACGCTGGATACCGATGCCCTTTCTGGGCCTCCTATCCAGCCCCCTTTCTGCTGCAAGGTCTTCCCTCCATATCCTCCAACATTCTTGGTATGCGAGGGGTCAGGGCCCCCAGATACTGAGATCAAAGGGGAATATGTCCCTGAGTTGGTCCCGAAGAGGAGCTTGTGGTTCCTGATCCAATCTACTCTTTGCCACTAGGCACAGCAGCCTGGTGGGTCCCAGTCCTGACATACTACCACTGGGTGGGAAAGATGGTGGGCCATGCTGCTGTCAACTTGGCTTTCTGAGCCTCCATCATAAACTGCACCTGGGTGATAGGATAAGGCCAGATATCCCCATGTATACAGGTCACATAGATGCATTCAGGAACTCAACATTGGGCAGAATCCACCAACTATTTTAGCACAAATGTTTGGGCTGAGCCTGAGTCCATGAGACCCAAAACTTGGACATCTTCTATCTGTACATTCTCCTGGGACCTCAGAGAACACAGAATGAACATAACCATAACTTCTTAGAAGGCAATCTCTGTACCACTGCCCAGGCTCTCCACATGAAAAACAGACAGAGGGCTCCCCTGACCTCTGATCTACCACTGCCTCCTGGTGGTGATCCTCTCCTGCCTCTAGTTCCATGGCCCAAGCTTGCCAAGTTCACCCCTGCCATCCTGTGGAGCAAGGCTATACTACAGGGCTAATGTGCAATTCCTGCCTTTCCTCATTTGAGGCTTATAGTCTGGTGGGACTGCCCCTTTTGCCCAGCTACAGTATTCCACATTCCAGTTCAGCCTCTAAAAATCCTCAACAAGGCATATTGGTTCTTTTAGGTCCATCATACAGTGTCTATAGACCTGTTCCCAGACCCCCCACCAGCAAGATTTGCCAAAATTGTTCTAATGTCACCAGTTCCACCAATATCTAAGCTGAGTTAATCTCTGGTTCCGCTGGTTGTACAAGTCCACTGCCCTCGGCGGAGAGTTGACATCAAATGGTTCTGCTTGGAATTGTTGCCTGTATGCCTCTGCTATGAGCCCCACCCAGTCCAAAAAGGGCAACTTCAGGGTGTCATGGGTGCATGTGGCCTTGGCTCCCAGGCCCAGATAAGCAGCCTGAGCCTCCCAAGTTAGGTAGGGATCTAACTTAACAGCCCAGAGATCATGAGGCTAGTGATATGCCTCAGCCACTTGTTGAAATGTCTCTAGAAAAGCTTCAGGCTCAACATCTGGCCCCATTTTTCTAAGCCTCCCCTCTGCAGCTGCTGGGGTCTAGGATATCCCAACCCACTTCAGCCTGGGTTTCACCTGCTCCAGCAGGAGCTGTATGAAGCGTGTCTGTTCACTTTGCATCCTTTGCTGGAACTGCTGCTGCTGTTGTAAAGCCTATGGCTGCATCCCCTGCATTTCAACACTGCCTTAGGGTTCACACTGCTGGCTGAAAGCTACAGTGTCCACAGTCTCCACCACATGTAGCAGGTTGCCGCCACAAGGCCCTTCAACCAAGATTTGTCCCTCCCCCTAGTATCTCTCAGCAAGCCTTAGTACTACAGCCTTTCACCCTTCTGGCCTCTATTGCCTGGAGTGCCTCTCAGTCTGCCCCAGTTATATACCAGCAAACAAAGGAACCTTATCATCTTGGCCCCTGAGATGGGTCTATTATGGCTTCAGGCTTTCTTTCCTAGGGTTGTCGTCTTCCTTCTAGCAGATATTCTCTGCCTCTGGTGCTTCTCCTTCACTCCCCTGCTGATTCTGCCTACTGGGACGTTTGTTTCCCAGCAAGCCACACCCTCCTTAACCTTCCACAGATGCAGCCCTTCAGTCTCACTAGCTGCTTTCCCGTAAGGGGACATACCACCCTGTTGGACAAATTCTCATTTACGCTTGTCAAATTCAGATTTAAGGTGATTAACTAATTCAAGGGTGGCCAACCCATGGTGCATGTGCCACAAATGGCATAGGCACACTGTGTGTGTGACATGCAGCAGATTAGGGGCAGCACAACTGCAGTTAGAGCAGGAAGAAGAACAGCAACTCAGGCAGGGAGCAAAAAGTAGAAAAACAGATAAAACAGGGAGCACAGAGCAGACCAGATCAGGCAGGAGAAGGAGATTAGATTGGCATTTGGGGAAAGGGCAGGGCTAATTTGTGGCACACCTGCTAAAAAGACTGGCCCCCACTGAACTGGTTTATTTTTATATTAAACTGTAAAGGCCGAAGCATACTGAAACATACAATTTGTTCGTACCTTTAAAGAAGCACAAATCACATTCAGTGCTTCCTTGATCTGAGGATGATGTGATTCATGAACTAGCTCCTCACAGATCCAAATGCCAAGGCTGCAAAGAGCAACACATCTGCAAAATAAGGTCACAGAACAAGAAATTGATATATGCCTCCATTTTCATCTGAGTTCAGAAATCCATAGCACGGATCTACACGTTACTATACATGATTTGTAATTTCCGGACTGCTTTCTCAGATTATTTGTAGCTTGTCTAGGACAAGTTAAACAAAAACCTTATTTTATGGTGCTACATAATTATTAAAAAATTTACAAAGCTTAAAATGTATGTTACTACTACTTTAAGTGCCTGTCTGTATACATCTGCCGATGGTGATGCTTAAGTAGTGACCTAAATTTATGGAAAGGAATGCTAGGAGTCAAACTAATTAATACCAAAAAAATCCTACTGAAATAAATATCTATACCTTGTACTTTTTCAGTGGAGTAATGCCATGCATATCTGTGCTTTACATACTTCTACTATGGGTACACTTCTCAAGTTGGAGATTGTCTGGTCCCTGATGCGCTGGGACTCTCTCTCTACATTAACTAGTTAATAGTAAAGTCTAATAATCTAATAATGAAACAATTTTTCAGAGCTGAAAAGGGTTGATCTCTCATCCTTTTTATGTTAAGTACAAATTAATTTTAGGAAGCACCTTAAGGATACAAGCAGTCCTAATACGTATATCAGTATCAAAGGATGTAACCATTATATTTGCATGATTCTATAGTGACAAAGTATAACAAAACAGGGCAACTTTAACCCTGTTTCATTTATTCAAGTTACAGTGATTTAGCTAAGTTGTTTTGCTACAGGATCATGCCAATGTAAGCTGATGGGCACTTGTGAATGGAAGCCTGCTCTCTCCTTTTAAAGCCTTAAAAGGTACACTTATCCAGAGAAGCAGCACTCCAATCATACCTACGTATTAGGGCTGTGCAAAGCTTTGGTAGCCGATTCGATTTAGAGGAGATTTGGCCCAATTTGGGGACTGAATTGGTGAATCTGAATCAAATTGGGAAACTAATTAAAAGCTCTGAATCGATTTGAAGCATCTGAATCAATTTGGGAAAGCTTTGGAAAACATTCAGCGGCTTTGGAGATTTGGCTATAGACTAAAAAGGTAGCTGACACAGCTGCCTCCAGCTGGTAAGTCTGTTGGGGTTGGGGGAGGAGGGAAGGAAGGGGGCAAAATCATCTGCCCTGAGCCACAAGTGCCACCTCTCCCTACCTATATTACCTTGCTGCTCTGCACACATGAAACAGAAGAAGTGGCAAGTACTGTGGAATGGTGCCCCTGAAGGAACAGAAAGCTCAAAAGCCCTTCTAGGAATCATAAACACTATCTGTCTCTCCTTCTGTGCTTTGCTCTCCTTATGGCCAGTGGGGACAGGATGTGGTATGTAACTGGGAAACTTTTCTGTGTTCCTATCTTTCTGAGCTCAACTGAATACTGAGTGCACAACAAGGAGGTACAGGATAGGGGAAATTTTGACCTTGAGATCCAGTTGCTCAGGTGACCTCACAGGGGCAGACTTGAGTGTTGTGGTGGGGTCAAGCAAGTGGATTTTGAATGTGGATATTTGGAAGGTTAGGGATAAAAAGCAGACATAATAATCAGTGCAGACATACTCTTAAAAAATGTATGGCCAGCCTTGAATTTTTTAATGACTAATTTGTAGAAATAAGTTGAGGCTCTGAAGGTGGAAGGTAACTTGGAGGAAAGTGATCATAAAATGTTTAACTTCATGATTCTAAAGAAAGGGATGAGTAAGGGGACAAAATAAGGATAATGGACTTTTTTTTTTTTAAGGACAAAAAAAAGAAAAACAACCTAGACTAACAAACTTAGGAAACTGGTATGTAGGATATCTTGGAAAGATACTTAAAAGAAAAAGATACTGAAAGGCACAATGACAAGCTGTTCTGGTAAGGAACACAGTAAAAGATCAAAAAGGCTGCATCAAGAACTCTTGAATTACCTGAAAATGAAAAAGAAGAGTGGAAATGAGGGCTGAGCATAAAGGAACAGCACAAGCAGATAGAGATAACATCAGAAAAGCTAAGATGTAAAATGAGTAGCAAACAACTTGGGACAAAAAGCAAGATGAAGAAATTCTACAGTCTACATTAGAAGAGCAAAACAAGGAGACCAAGTACCTAGTTATACAGAGAAGACTGAAGCATTCAATGCTTCTTTTTTTGCTTCAGTCTTCCGAAGTGGTTTTGATCAATACTTACACAATCAATTCCAAAGACATACGGTCACGGTCCAGAATCAGTATAAAATATTTAGAAAGTTTAGCAGGGCCTGATGGAAGTCACCCTATAGTACTAAAGAAACTACCTGAAGCAGTATCAAGAACACCAAGAAGACAAGAGAGGTCTTAGAAGACTAGAAAATGACAAACGCAGGAGCTGTATTTAAAAAGGGGGGGAAGGAGGATCTGGAAAATTACAGACAAGTCAGCATAACTTTGGTATTAAACAAAAAGACTGAACAAGCAATTTATGAGAACCAAGCAGATAAAATGACACAAAAGAGGCAACATGGTAGTGGGTTTTTTTTTTTTACAAGGTAACTGGCTTACTGGTTATGGGGAAAGCAGTAGACGTAATATGCCTTAACCCTTTTCTAGTACAAAGAAGGTTGTTAAAAAAAAAAAAAAAAAAAAAAGCAGCCAATGATCAATAGTTTCCATGTCCATGAGGGTAGACAAGAACGTATCATCTTAATCTGTGGCAAAAAAAATGTAGTTTAGACATTAGGAAAACCTTTCTAATCACTAATTACTACTGTGACAAGCTACCTCAAGAGGATGTGGAATCCCCTGCATTAGAGGTTTAAGAGCAGGTTAGAAAGATATCGGTCAGGGATAGTATAGGTATGCTTGGTTTTGCTTCAAGACCTTGGATTAGAGGAACTCTCAAGGTTACTCTCTCAGCCCTATATTTACATGATTTCAATGGCAAAGGGTTTTCAAATAGGTCTGTCTTTCAGTATCTAATGGATGCCCAGACAGCTAACCTTTTCTGTCTGGCAGAGGAGGGGATTTTACTGGTTTCCTTGCTGGTAGTAAGAGCATCTTCCATTTGATGGGAACGATGATAAGATATCCATGCTGACTGCTCTGGATCCAGAATATGCATTCCCCCTTTTGAGCTATCAGTGCCTCACTGAGGAGACTACTCAGTTGAAGCACAAATTGAGAGAGTCATTAGGTCTAAGAACAAAAACTTGCTTCATACAGGCTGGTGCAAACATTATCACCTTGGTCAAATCCTGTCTGAATTTTTTTTTATTGCTCCTATGATTAGAGGGAAAACATGCATCAAACCCAGGGACCAGGGTCAGGAATACATTTGAGAGATGTCGGCCTTGAGCTCTTCTCTGGAGCTAAATTTACTATTTTTTCTGTTGTTTGCTGCAAACAGGTATGTAGAGTAGTAACCCTAATTGGCCAGCTGAACCCTTTAATGACCATTTATGGCCACTCACAAACTGTTTGATGAGGCAATCAACTAGAGAATCAGATAGGCCTGTAACACAGAACCACAAATTTTATCTCATGATAGATATATATGCTTTACAAACAAAGCTTCTTGGCAGAAAACAGCAGTTCTCAGCGATTTTGAAATGATTATGGGATGTTAAACTCACCTGGAGTCCTGGGCCAGATCTGGAACATAAGGTTGCAGCCCAAGGCTGCTGCAATGGCCACTGAGGGCCAGGCTCAGCGGGGCCAAAGTGCACCAGATTCTGCCTGAGGTCATGCCCCACCCAACTTCTGGTGTCTGCCTTAAGAGATTATGGAATCTCCATTGGAGGTTTAAGAGCAGGTTAGACAAATATCCATCAGGGATATCCTGAAGAGAGGTACATACTATAGGTTCACCCTCAGAGACAGCTGGCACTAAAGAGATAATGACTACTAATAAGTTTGAACATGGCACTTATCTAGAAACCCAGAGGTCTCTAGATACCATACAAGTCCTTAATATTGATATTGAGAACTTAATTGCCTAAAGAAAATTTATCAACTAATCATGTCTGAAGACACTAGTACCCTGAGTTTCAGTGCCACCTAACCAATACTGTCAACAATGTGCTCTTCTCCCAAACAAAATAAGCATGTGGTATGCTCTGCCTTGAGAAACTTAATAAATACAATTCTTAACCTCAAAAATTCTGTTCTCTGTTTAAAGTGGCAGGAATTAACTAGGGAAAAACAAATTCCTAAATTAAAGGAATAAATAAAAATTTCAGATATGGGGGGAGCCAGAGGAAAAGCAAGGGCAACACTGGACCCCTGCTGAACCAGATGGGACAACTGACACCCAGGAAAAAGTCAACCTATTAAACGGGTTCTTTGTGTCGGTCTTTCATCAGTCCCGGGACGCCCATGCCCACCATGGGACAGGGAGATCCGGGTGAGGGAGATCCCCTGCCCTCCATTAATGCTGACCTCGTGAAGGAACACCTTGAGAAG
>NW_017728947.1:71577613-71645543 GCF_001723895.1 Crocodylus porosus
CCAAGGTCTGGGGCAGCCTGCCATTGGAGGTGGTTCAAGCACTTACATTGAACACCTTCAAGAGTAAACTGGATGCTTATCTTGCTGGGATCCTATGACCCCAGCTGACTTCCTGCCCTTCGGGTGGGTGGCTGGACTTGATGATTTTCTGAGGTCCCTTCCAGCCCTAATGTCTATGAAATCTATGAAATAAAAAAGGGATATACTACATTACATCTTATTACTATCAGTAATATATTGACCTCTATCTGAAGCTATTTACAAACTATTAAAACTCTATGTCTGAGCACTTGCTTTCTACAAAGGCAGAGTTTTGACTTGGGAAGTAAGGCTTAATTGAAAGTGTTAGGGAGTTACACTGCCTCTTATGACTTTTAGCCAGAGGCATAAGGACATTAAGGTTGCAGGCATGATACCCAAAGGATACTACAAAGCCAGAAATATCCAAACAAAGTAGCTTAATAGCCCATTTAGTGGTGGTGTGCATACACCCTAATCAACACACTGACATTCTCATTGTATTACATGTTATATTGGATCTATCTGAACATGTGGTAAGGTAAGAAACCATGTAACAACATAAAAAGTTTTCCTGGTTAAGGCTATTAAAGTATGACCTACCGTGCAGGACCAGATGGCTCTTCCCTGGCAGAACTTAATACAGTTTTGACTATGAGTTCCTAAAACAAAGATGAAAATGTTCAGTCAATTGCTAAAAACTCATTCACATGAATTCAGCACTGGAGACCAAGGCTTTTGTTGTATTGTACAATGACATATACTTGTGTTGGGTCTCAAACCAATGACTCTAAGAATGTGTCTAACACAAAATCAAAAGAAGTCTTAAATTTTACATTATTTGCTCCCAGTACCATCACTAATGTACTTGTTTTTCAAAACAAGGTGTGATCCTTAAGGAAAAAAGCCTGTATCCCAAAAACTTGAACAGAAACAGAATATAGAAGAAAACAACAACGAAGTAATAAGGAGCCAAGTAGTATTTACTTAAATACAACACAAACTCCCTAAACCAGTGGTTCTCAACCTTCGGTACTTTATGTACCAGCTGCTGATTGATGCAGCAAAAGTGAAACTACAAGTCCCACCATGGCACTTATGGTTTTGCTGCTACGAGCTGAGTCCCACTTTTTCCTTGTGGACCACGGCCTGGGGCAAAGCAGCTTGCACAGAGCCCCTTCCAATGATGCTGGGGAGTGAAAGCCCTGGCACACCGAATATGGTGGGAACGGCGGTGGTTGGAACTTATGGCCCAAACAGACAAAGATGCCTCCAATCTGCTGGGCCGGGCTGGGCGGCAGACCAAACTCAAAATGCAGCACCTGAGTACCCCCTGCCTGTGTCTTGTGTACCCCCCAGGGGTATTCATATCTCAGGTTAAGAAACACTGCCCTAAACTCTCCCCCCACCAAAAAAAAAAATTACCTGTTGGAAACTGAGATTTGTTTTAAATAATGAAATGTGAGGAGAAGAGGGCCTGATCCTGTAGGAGCCAAGCTGCCTGGCTTGCTGGTTGACCACACGGCCCCAAAGAGGGGCCAGGCAGTTTGACTCTAGCAGGATCAGGTCCTCAGCTGATGCAGCAGTTATCAATGGCTAAGCTGAATTGCTTCTTGAGCTGAGCTGGGGGGAAGGGAGGAGAGGGGGAGTAGCTAGCAGCCAGTAGTACCGGATGAATCAGCTGACAGCCTGATCCTGAGGAAGCTGAACTGCCTGTCACCTCTAGTCCAGCCAGAGGGGCCCTCAGCTGATTTCATAGATGTTGCTGCCTAGGATCATGCCCTTCGTTGACAGGTGTTGGTAACTACCCACCCAGATCAGTTTGAATAGAGAAGAGACGTCAGCTTGTTCGGCTCAGCCAAGAGTGCCCAGAGTGTTCTACAGCTATGGGGCTAACAGGGCAGCCACAAGTTTCTTGGTCTAGTCCCCTATGTTGCAGCTGCCTGTGTTTTCCTTGAGAAAACATTGTACTTACTGGTATTTTAAAGGAAAGATCTCTTTCTTCATTCTGCCTTTCAAAAAAAAGGAGTGTATCTTATTTGGGGGCATGTGGTACTCGAAAAAATAAAGTACATTTGTATGTAATATGTTATTCAGTAAAAGATGTTTCATGATTTAGTAGCCTGTATAGAAAACAAGTTATCAGACTGTTTATCAACAGCCTAACCTGTTTGACTAGCTATCAGCCAATTCCTGGGTTAAGAAGCTTTCTGCCCAGACAATGGCTAAATGCATTTTTAAAGGAAAAGGCACAAAATGCATACTAGAGAGGACACCTAACTTTGTCAGACAAATGTCTATCTGGGAGATGAAATGATATACAAGGACATGAATATTTCTATCTGCTCTGAATAGAATAGAGAGTGAAGATAAGGGAGATATGATAAGCAAAAGGTCTCCTTGGGGAAATAAAAGATACTCAAGTCTAAAGGGAGGGAAGGACCCCATTCAAGGAAGCTGGTGAAATATTTGGAAACTACAATAGCAGTACTAGCTGCTGGAGCAGAGAGAATACCAAGACAGCTGCTTCAGGTTAAAGGTAGCAGTGAAATATTCTGTTAAGAAAATAAGAAGTGCTATAAAGGGTCAGACCAATGGTCCATCTAGGCCAGTATCCAGTCTTTGACAGTGGCACAAGTGGATGCTAAAGGGAAAGCACTGAAACAGATAATCTAGAATGATCTATCCCCTATTCATTACCCTCCCTGGAAGCTACTATTATTAGTTTAGAGATACCAGAGGAAACGACTCCAGACATTTTGTTTGGTCTCTAAACCTAACAACTCTTTAGCTTACATTTTTCTGTTTTATGTAATAAATCTGTTTTTATTTTACTTGCAGTTTGTCTGCTGATAAGAGTGACTTCAGGATGGATGGCAGCAACAGACATTCAGTTTCCATGGATAGCAGACATTTTATTTTGAAATCCCCAGGTATGCCAAAGAGTTCAAGGGGGCCTCTGCCACTAAGCTATAAAGATCAGGATGCTGGTTAGACTGAGATTTGCTAGGGGTGAGGAGTCCTCCCAGAAGCAAGATCTTGTTAAAACCCTTAGGCTATGCAGCAGGCCAGTGGACAGAAGAGCCAGGAGTCCAGAGTCACCCCATGGTGAGACCTAATGATTGTTGCATGTACTCAGCATTTTTATATCATCGTATGTACAACACTATGTCCAATGAATACTTTGAACAAGGCTTTAAACCATCATGCTGTTCCTTCAAATTTACAACAGTCCACAAAAATCTTCAGAAGTGGTTTTACAGAAACTTTGTCTGTGGTGAGGATGAAGTCCACAGCAATTTTATCTAAATCAAGTGCTGAAGTGTCCTTGGAGGGGAAATTCTTCATAAAGCTCATGTAAAAAGTCTTTGCACAATGAAGAACATGGAGGCTGGAGACAAAATTACTACTGGGAAGTGCACAGTGTGGGATCCTACACTCGTAAGCATAGTAGCCAGACTCCCAGCTCAAGCATGCTAAGCTAGTAGAGTGTCCAGCTTTGTTGTATGGTAGGGTCTCCCTGAATCTGTATTTTATGGCAATGAGATCATAAATAGGTTTTCTGCAGTCCCTAAACACATGGGTGAATTTCATCCTAAGTGAACTGTAAAAAGAATAAGCAGTGCATCTAGAATCTTTACTCCTAGTGCTTCTCTTTCATAACCGTTTAAACTTGTAGAGATTTTTCAAGTGATCGTGGTAACAATTTATATAAAATGGTGAAAATAATGCCGTTTTATTTATTTTTAGAATATATGCAGTCATGTCGATGATTTTTTATTGATAAGCAGTAATTTCAAAGTAACTATCCTTCAGCTGTTCTAAGATTGACATATTATATGGGCTTTTAGGTCTTGTACTCTAATAAGGAAGAAACTTAAAAAGAATTTTGGAATCTCTAAATACAAGTAAAAATTACTGAAACACAGATACTAAAACAAGTAATTCATAGCTTCAATGTCACCTAAATATTCTTAATATTCCCACCTTGACATCAGTGAATTGAGATACAGCTATATCAGGCATGTTTGGATGTAGAGCTGGTAGTTCACGATATAAATTAGGAAAGCACACCAGAGATCCCAAAAGAACTTGTGCTTCCACTCTTGGTGCCTGAGAAAGGGGAAACAAAAATATCATCTTACTGCAATAACAAGGCTATCAATAATATAAATACATGAAACATGCAGCTATTTTGTATGCTGAACTTTTATTAAGTATATAGACAAAGGGATGTTCAAGCAGCTTGCACATCTCAGAAAAACACAGCAACTTAATTTATTTTATGAAAGCTTAAATTAGTTGCTATACTGAAACAGATGACTGATAGCTCTATAGTATGTATTTGATCATCTTCCTGTAATATACCACAGAAATTAAAATATGTAATTTATGATATCCAACACTTATATCTATTTTTTCACACAAAGTATACATTTTAAATTATAATAAGCATTTATTGTCAGATTTCCAGATGGAAATAGCACCTCTTGCAGTCTAGTTAGTCAGAAATCAGTGAAAGAAACTTATTTCACAATACAAATATAAATGGTAAAATGCTGAGCCCCCAGCCCCATTCTGGAACACACTGTATGACAGAGGCATGAAGGAACTAAATGTTTAACAAATTTTGAACAAGGAAGTGCTGTAAATACGAAAATTTAAACTGTGTAATTGAAAGAAATCCAGTTTTTAAAAAACAGAATTATTAAACAATTTCTAGTAAAAGTAGTAATATTTCTACAAAAAGGTAACTCTGAACATGTTTTAGGTTCCAGTCAAAGCTATAAGCAAGAGATTTTACTATTTTCAGCAACCGGTAGGGGTGCATTGATAAAGATTTTCTTGGCCAATACAGACAGCTGATTATTAACCAGCCATATCACCTGATACAGATTCAATAACCAGTATTTAGTAATAATGCAAGGTATTTTAAACTACTGCCATAAATAAACTTTTTTTGTTTATTTTACATTTATAGCACACACATACATGTGTGCACACATAGATGGATAGATTTTTTGCATTCTACATACATTTTGCAGCAAAATAAAAACACATATTAACTTTAAAACTTTTACTTCTAAAGTAGTTTGCAGTATGAATGTTTGTGACGAAAAGAGGAAGCTCTCGCTTGTTAGCCCAGGAAGGGCAGGAGGACCAACACCACTCAACTCCAGGTGCAGAGTGGATGATGGAGTGGTGACTGGAGCCGCCGCTGAAATTTATATTTATCCCCATGATCCGGCATAAGCAGAAAAAAGGGAGAGCAGAGCTCCTGGGAGATGTGAAGCAGAGCCCTGCTGAGGAAAAACCTTGGGAAGCTCCAAATCCAGAGAAGAACATGGCTGTCTTCAAAGCCTGGAGACCCAGAGGGGTCCCCAGTTAGCTGCTACCCTCCGCTGTGTACTGAGAGCTGCTGCAAGGCTGGAAGCACCAGAACGCCAAGAACACTGCAAGTGAGTTGGGCAACCACAGGAGCCCGGGCCTGGCGAAGCCCTGCTGTTTTTGTTTTTTTTAGGGGTTAATTGCTATGTTGCTTAGGAGTTGATGATCTTTAATGGGACATGGACTTAAAGAAGCCAGCTCAGAAGGACTGCTTGAGAACTGATTGAGCAAGGAAAATAATGGGTATTTGCTTTCTTTTCATTGCTATCAATTTACTGTGGAGGGAGGGGTCTAACCCCCTATGCCTGAGTCATGGCTGGATTGACTCTAGAGAGGCTGGAATTAATCACTGTAAACCCAGAGTGGGGTAAGGACTTTATTGACTTCAGATAACACACAAGAGTTGATTCATTCCTCCCAAGAGGCAGCCCTAGGCACCGCAGAGTGTGCAAGTCTGGCCCCCGGTACTTATTAATGACCTGGCCTTAAGGCCAACGTAAAACTAAGAACAGCACAAGTGAGCCGGCTGGCTTCAGGGTCCATCTACACTAGTAATCCACCTATTCCCAACTGGCTGGTGTATGGACAGGGTAAAGGGGAGGTAGGAGCCCCATGAAGAAATCCAACTGGACGAATCCTAGAACAAATGCTCAGTGAACAGACCACCGCCCGACTGTAAGAATATTTAACATCAAGTTGCCCAGGCAAGAATTGGGCAAAATTAGTTGAGTGCTTAGATCTGGGAAGCTCTGTTCCTCATGGCACAATCCTGCCAAACCTTGAGTTACTGCGGGCCTCGACCCTATCCAGCACCGCAGTGCCAAATTTATATAGTTACATAATGGTTAATTTGATAGCAAAGTCATTATAAAACTCAATATTCAATTTGTTTTACAAAAATCACCATAAAGTCAGAAAAAATGGCATAAGCAATTTTGGCTTCTAAATCATGAAAAATGCAGCTCAAGATGTAAAAATTAAAAACGAAAAATGTTGAGGTACAGTTTGTAGTAGTAGAAGCCATTGTAAAAATAACAACAACAACTTACTTAAACCTTAGCATAGCAAGTGGGTGAGTGGAAGGTTTTTTCTTGACAAAAAGCAACATTCTGCTTTTTTTTTTTGCACATCTGTCAGTTCCTATTCTCATCCACAACATGTGAAGTTGCACTAAGCAGCTGTTCTCTCTCAACACTGCTACAGGCTGCAGAGAAACTTCCGTGCAGCTTCAGCCAAAATGGGGCGGGGGTGGGTGGGATCTGCCTTTGTTGCTCTCCCAGTATTTCAGTTTTTCAGTACTTCTTGAAAATATATGTTCACTCAGGTAGCTTTGTTTCTGAAGCGTTACACTGCTGTTTGCCCCATTAGTTTCTACCCCAGAGGTACTTTCCTTCAATTATCTCATCATACATTGAACACAAGAAGCTCAGTTTTGTAGTGTTGTCATCTGCTTCATTTGATTTCTTCTTTGTGGGTTCTGTCTGTCTGTGTCTGTCATTCCTCCTGACTTGCATTTTTCCAGGTGTGTCACCAATATTTGTATAGCTAGTAGCTTTTTGCTATTATCAGTAAAATATCTTGGATCCAGCAGCACTGCAATGCTATAGAGAGGTTCTGATTCAATTTCAGCAAAGGGTGCTTCTATGGCTTGTAGCAAAGTAACTTTCATAGTTTTAATTTCATGGTCTGAATCTGTAACTTTGCTCAAAGGCTTTTTTAAAGCCACAATGGAAGGCATGACATGAGAAGCAGAGGCTGAGGATGAATTCAATTTATATGTTAGTTCTTCAAATGGTGCTAGAACTATCACTACTTTTTCCATCAGCCCCCACTGATATACAGTGGGAGTTGGAGGGATTTCATAGTCAGCTGCACATGCTCAAAGTGCATGTTTCTGCTCCAAGAGTCTATGCGGCATATAGTAAAAATGCTGTTTCACCTTGTCTGTATGTCCTCCTGTAAGCTCCTGGAAGGCATTCCAGGCTTAGTCTGCACTCCTTGAAAACAAGAATAGGCCAATGGAGAATGTTTGAAGTACCCAACGATTTTTCATCTGATAGCCAGTATGTCAGACACTGTGCTGTGATGATCACTCCTTCATTCACAATGAGCTGGAGTGCATGTACTATACAAGGTAAACTTGGCAAACTGGAGTCTTGCATCACCTTTACTATGTTTCTTGCATTATCCCTAATAATGACATGAACTTTTGTCTTCGGGATTTTCCATACTGCCAACATCTTGTCAAATGCCACTGAAATAGTCTCAGCCATATGGGAACTGTTGAACTTCTGGGTTATAGTTCACATCTACCTACTGTACAGTTAAACTCAGCATTAACATGGGTGATACATCAGAGCTCCAAATATCAGTAGTAAAGCTAAATGCTGATATGTAAGCATCTTCAACCAGCATCTGCATGCATCTTAAAACAACACCGTACAGCTCTGGCAGTGCAATGGCAGCTATAAACCTTCTGCTGGGCAGTGCATAACGAGGCTCCAGGCATTCAGTGGGACAGCATAATCTGGTATCTTCTACAATGGAAAAGGGCTGATCATCTACAGTTATAAATTCCACTAAATGGTTAATTATTTCTTTAGCCCTGGCATCTCTACTTCCAAATTTCTGTGAGTGTTTTAGAGCTTTGTGTAATGATAGCTGGCTTAGCACACCTTCTTCCTGCCCTGCTTCTTCTCTGTAGTAATCTTTAGGAAATCATTGTATTCAGTAGCACGGTGCATCTTGAGGTGCTGTATTAAGTTCACTGTGCTGAAATCTTTACTAGTGTTGCCTTCATGTGAAATATTTGCAGCACATATTTTGTAACCAGCTGTTCTGTTGTTCTTTTCAGACACTTTAAGAAAAAAATTCCATACTGCACTTCTTTGGGACACATTTACCAGCTGCTTGAGATCACACGGTGCACCATGGTATAGCATAAAGCACTTTACTGAATAAAGGGCTCTGCTACCTCACCTGCACCTGGCCCCCCTGCTCTGGATACAGCACCTTGGAGGTGCCTATACATAAGCAGTAAGGCTGCTTCAATGTGCATTGTGCAGACTCTATTAATCATCTGTTTAATTGAATCTGCTGGATTAATCGAGTCTGCTGGAGTGTGAATTGCCATGCTCCAGCAGACTCCAGTGCCTCGTCACATGTGTCAGCATCCCCATGCTTAAAAATGGTGGTGAGGGTGTTTGAACTAAAGCTTATTGAATGAACTTTAGTTCAAGCACCCACACCATCATTTCTAAGCATTAGGGTGCTGATAGAGGAAACACAACGGCACTTTAATTAGAGTGGCTCTTGGAGCTGCTCTAATTAAAGCGTTGTTCCCCCCACCACTCCCAGCCAGAGCACATGAAAGAGTGCCCTGTGCCATTTGCAGCCCCTGCCCTTCAGGCTCGGGCAGGGGCGGTGCTGGGAGAAGCTTGGGGGGAGGGCCAATAGCCATCCCAAAATTTGCCTTACCCCCCTGTAGCTGGCCCTCCCAGCACTGCTGCTGTTCACAGGCCATGCAGGTGAGCCAGAAAATGTGTGGTGCTCCTGGCAGGGGCAGTGCCAGTATCTTTCTGGCTGGGGGGGCCGGGCCAGGGCTGGGCTTGGAGCGGATGGGAGTGGGCTGGGTTCAGCCGTGCAGGGCTGGCAGTGGTGGTGGGAGGGTCCAGGGGAGAGGGCTAAGGCAAATTTTGGGGTGGCTATAGCCCCCCCCAAACCTCCCCACCCTGGCTGAGCCCAGTACTGGTCCAGCTCCCCCACTTGGAAGTCTGACACTGCCCCTGGGCTCAGGGCAGCTGCCTGAGCCTGCGGCTGCCCGCGGCTGGGTAGTGCTGAATGCAGCAGACATGACAGGGGTGGGGATGGGCAGGCAGAGCTGCCTGGCTTGACCCAGCATGACTCAACCCACAGTGCCCTGAGGCCTGCATCCCAGGGGCCAGGACAGCTGCTGCCCCACACTGTGTGCAGCAGGGTCCTTCCTCTGGTGGGGACTCTCTGGAAGTCGGGGAGGCAGTGCTTTAATTAGAGCAGCTCCAAGATCCACTTTAATTAAAGTGCCCGAAGACCACTCAGCCCTGGGCAGCCTCAGGGTCAGGCAGCTGCCCTGAGCCCAGGGGCAGTGTCAGACTTCCAAGTCAGAGAGCTGGGCTAGTGCTGGGCTCAGCCAGGCTGGGGAGGTTGGGGGGGCTATAGCCATGCCAAAATTTGCCTTAGCCCTCTCCCCTGGACCCTCCCAGCACCAGCACCAGCACCAGCACCAGCACCAGCACCAGCACCACCACCAGCACCAGCACCAGCACTCTTTACAGCACCCAACCCAGCCTGCAGTCTGTGCTGCGTTGTGACACTGTGGCAGCTGCTCTACTCCAGACCAGCCTGCCTGCTGATGAGGGGATGGGGATGGGAAAGAACCCAGGCATCCAGGAACCCCAGTCTTGCGGGTAAGAGGCAACCCAGGTGGTTAGACTTCATGGTCCAGGAGTCAGTATGAAGATGAAAATGTCAGCTATCTTATAATATCTTCCATTTTTTCACCCAGTAATGATCATTTCCTGAGACAATGTTTTTTCTAAGAACAGCAGTCTTAGGACCTGTAGTCTTTAACACACACCACTGATAGAGTTCTCTAAACTTTAACATTTTTCAAGAGAAAACAAACCTTGTTGGAGCTAAAATTAAATATTCAAAGGAGCAAAATACTTGACATGAGCTGCTGATTAGCACTGCTATATGAACAGATGTTCTACTCAAAAGACTAGTTAATTACCTTATAGTCACACTGTTATAAGTATAATATTCAAAACATACTTCCTAAATATGGAACGGCCAAAGTTTAACTTCCTAACAGTCCCAAAGCATACATTACAAAAAGTTAAACTGGCAGAGAGAGAACAAGTGCAAGGGGCTGGACCCAATGATCTTGTAAGGTTCCTTCCAGCCCCTAACAGCTATGAATCTATGAAAAACAGCCATACGAGTAACATACCAATAAAAAGGAATCCCTTTCTTCAAAAATGTAGATTAACTTCATAAAACTAAAAGCTTTGCTTACAGCTTTGAATATGTATGTAGTAAAAAATGACAATTCCTTTATGTTTAGTGCCTCCCGTTAAACCACTTTCATCATTGTTCCTGATATTTAGCATGCAAATATGGACACCACACACAAAAACAAATGTTTACATTCTTCCTATCACGTGTTCCATAGAGGATCTGTGTATCATTTTATTAAGCTGCTTTGCAATTTCAAAAATTACTAAAGCACTACAGATAAAAATAACCCAACTGAAGAAAAATATTGCACAACACTGTTTCTATTAAAACTTCTCATAGTTCCATGGGATCAGAAATGACATTGAACTGATGAACACTTACATTGAGAAGAGAAGAAGCTGCCACTCTACCAGCTGCTACAATGAAATCCATAATAAGCATGGTAGCACCAGGCAAACCAAGAGAAAAAAACTGAGGAGAACAGTGCTTGATGATTGTATTGACAATATCCTTGCAGGAAGAAAGGAGAAAAAACAGTTATCTATAAGGAGTTAAAAGTTTGATACAAAACTTCAATTTCTTTACAGGAGTTTAAAAAACAAAGTAACGGGACAAAAAACCCCCCACATCTCCAAAGTTAATGATGTTGTTTTAAATTGCTTGCCCTTGGCAAACTCTAACAAAACAAAAAGGCTAACTTTTAAAGTCCTGTTCCAAATGTTTCCATATCAATACTCTATATAAACTGTAAACCGAGGGAGCTTTACAGAACAACTCACCTGTGAATACATATCTTCTTACACCATACTGATCATACTTTATCTTAATACTCTATTAATACATAGCTTATGAAGGGTTAACTAATGATTTCAGAGTACAACAAATTGTTTTGTAACCATCTACTCTGCCAGTGGGTACCAACCTTTTTGGCAGGCATGACACAAATTAAGTTCTGTGCCCTCCCCAAGTGGCAGTCTGATTCCCTTCTCCTTCCTGATCTGCTGCTCTTCCTTCTGCTCCCTGCTAAATTTGCTGCTATGATATTTCCTATTTGTCTTATCTGAGGCTATACTCATTGCTTCCTCCTCAATCCAGCAGGTGCCACAAACAGAGGCTGCCAATGCCACAGGCTGGCCACCTTTGTACTATACTTTCTACCAATGTGTTAAATCCATCTGTAACAAGTACAGTTGCCTATATCTTTAAAGAAGAACAGCATCTTGGACAAACTTAATGTGCTGGGACCATTTACAGAATACACTTGTAGAGGCAAATAATTAAATTCTATAAGAAATCTGACAAACTCAAAAAATTAAGAGCAATTATGACTAAATATATTTATTTGTATGCAACAAATAGAACACAAGAAGAAACATCTTTGCTTAAGATAATGTGAGGGACAGTGATTTTATGGAAGTGTATATATGAAGAATTATTTATTAATGCTTTCCTTTCACAGGATATCTTTTTCATCTTTCCTATCAATAAATCTTTTTATTGGACTGAAATTGTATGTTATGAGATAGAGTTATGGTCTACAAATTGGATGTGGAACTAAAAGCTGGGCAGGCCTAATCCCAACTCTGACAGAAGACTCCTATTATATCCCCAAGGTAAGTCACTATATCTTTCCATAAGGTTCTCAGTGTCTACATTAGGAAAGTGAAACAGGACTAAAAGCTTGCTTCTTCCTTCTGTGCCTCACTTCAGTCTGCAAATGGATAATCTGTGCAGACGAAAAAGAGGGCACATTTTCTGATCATTTCAGTTATACTTCTTATTTATTGGAATTTCAGAAAAAAAATACATAAATTTACCTGATCAACATGAAGAAGTCCACAATGCATTATATTGTAGAAATGAGTTAAAAAGTCCCGATTTGGAGAAACGTCTTGTCTTCGCTTCATTGTCTTACAAATAAGTTTATAAGCATGTAGCTTGCCTTGTTTGTATTTATCAGTCAACATGGTTGCCTACAGTTTTAAAAAAGTAATTATTAAACAAAAATTAGGGGTGCACCGACAAAGATTTTCTTGGCCAATACTGACGGCAGATTATTAACTAGCCATATCAGCAGATACCGATCCGATAGCTGATTTACAGGAATGCAGCTGGGCAGCTTGAAGAGCAGTGGCCAGCTGGTAAATCTGTGGGGGAGAAGGGGAATGGAGGGGGGCAGTTAGAGGCCCCCCTGCAATGAGGGAGGGAGTGGGGCAGGGGCTGGAACAGGACTAGATTCTGCCTAGCCAGTGCAATGAATGTAATCCTGGGGCTGGGAGTGGGATGGAGCCATGGGTGGTTCATCCAAGGGGTGTGAGGCAGTGGAGAGGTGGGAGGGGGCAGTTCTCTGACACTGTGCGCAACCCTGGGAGAGGCCTGGGGGCATGTTCTCACCTGGATTTGTGTGTTGGGTGGAGGCAGGCTGCCCGCTTTGGGCTCAGGGCCAGGGTCTGTGCCAGCCTATTCCTGGCAGGGGGGCTGGGCTCAGCTGTGCAGGGTAGGTGGCTACAGTGAACTTTCCCTTTGCTGCCTTTCCCTTGGGAGCCCTGTGCTGGCCATGTGTCTCCTGCCTACCTCTGCTGAAGGAAAGGCAGAGCTGAGTGTCCTGGGCAGGGGCAGCACTAGGGGAGCTTGGGGAGGGCGGGGGGGGCTATGGCCACCCAAAAGTTCTCCATAGCCCATCCATAGTGCCCTCTCTCAGTGCCGCCACCCACTTCGCACAACTGAGCCCAGACCTGGCCCAGCCTCCCAACCAGGAACAGTCTGGTGCAGCCCCTGGACCCCAAACCCACAGTGAACAGCCCTGCCTCGCCTCTAGCCAGTGCACAAATCCAGGGAGACATGCCCCGCCATGTGGATTTGTGTAGTGGTAGGGAGCCGCCTCCCCTTCCCACATGTCCATGGCTCCATTCCACTCCTAGCCCTACGGTTGCATTCATTGCCCTGGCTGAGCAGCACCTGCCCCAGCCACTGCCCCACTCCTGCCCTCACTGTATTGAATTACCACTCCCACACCCCTTTCCCTTTCCTATGCCCCTTCACCCTACAGACTTACCAGCTGGATGCTGCTCTCCATGCTGCCCAGCTGCATTCCTAGTTGTGTGCTTGCTGTGGCTGTGCACACACATGTAGCATTTATCAGCGACATTTTTGGCTACACTGGCCAAAAAAAGCCAATGGCTGATAATGTTAATTTTCTTTTTACTCCGTGCCAATCCAATATGGCACTGATATATCGGTGCACCTCTAACAAAAATGTATTAACAACATTTACATTTGGTAACCATGTGAACTTTCGCTTTACTGTTTTTGGATTTACCTTGAAAAGCCATGGAGTTAGAATTCTCAATGGTGGGATTAAAACTGGTGGAGATGGTGAAGTCAAATTATCGGTTGAAATACCAAGATTATCTCTTATCTGCAATTATTTAAAACAGAAATACAATGTATAAGCGAAATTTACAAAAGATTTTGTTTTCATTCTGAACACTCACTCCGTCAAGCTGGATGGGAAGGAAGATTTTTATACCTTAGCCAGGTTCTGCCAGAGTTCACACAGATAATCAAAAACTTGGGCATGAATCTCCGGGTCTGTAATGCTGTTGACATCTCCCAAAATTCCAAGCATTCGTCTCCACATTACAGTAGCAACATCTGCATGCCATCCTGTAAGCGTCCCCCCTGCCATCACACTGCAACATTCTGAAGGGAATTCACTAGTTTCTGGAATGGCAGAAAAACAAAGTAAGAACTACCTTCTATGATTAAAGAAGAGCGCTAATAGAATTTGCACATACACGTTTTCTTAAAACAAGCAAAAATGAATAAGGCATTTAAACTAAGATACATTAATTTTGTTTACAAAGCTAGCTAATTTTATGGCATAATATATAAAAATCTTATCTGGTCATTACAAGCATTGGGTGTATTTACTTGGTAAATAGATTGGAGTGAAAGAAGCAAGTTGACTTAGATTTCCAAGTGTTCACCTACCAAAATTGAGGCCAGATTTAAAAAAAAAGGAAAAAAGTCTCCGTTCTAGAGCTTAATGATAATTAGAAATTCCAAAGTTCAAAAACAAACAACCTCCCCACCAAAAAAACTCTACACAAACAAAAATTGAAATTTTTGCAGAATTAGAAATTCAAAATTTCTTTTAGAAAAAAAGTCAAAACATTATGCTGTTTCAATCTCTTCAGAACCTGCCAGGCAAGAAATTGGTCTAAGATTCAGGGACCATGGAAAATTGTGGGAGCTCAGGCTGCCCAAGAGCTGAGACACGCAGGGCATTTATACAACATACTTTTTTGTCATGCAAAGCACTAGAGATCTGCTGCTTTGGAGCAGACTTAATTCAAGACTGCTCCACGTGCGAGGTGAGGCAAACTGTGCTGTGCCGCATGCAGTTGTATAAGTGGTGAAATGCATGTCCGTGTGCAGAAAATGGCAGTGGTGCATTTTTGAACTAAAGCAACTCTGATGTGTTTTAGTTTAAAAGCGCGCCATTACCATTTTCTCAGCGCTGACGCGCATTTCGCCACTTATACAACTGCAAGTGGTGCAGTGCTGATATGTGTAAAAATGTCCCTAACTGCCAGCTCTTTCAAGCTCCTGGCTAAGAGCACCAAACAGGTGAGCTGACAGGAAATCTTATGGATGCCTGATGGAAATGTGCTTGGTATACAGGATTTTGTTAGAATCCCTGCCTCATTTCTACTGTAATTAAAAAAAAAAATTAGTTCTCCAATAGAAAAATGCTCCATCAGAAAATAATCAGAATTTTAAAAGTAAGAAACACCCAACCTGCTTCCTTCTGACCCCCATGGTGATATTTCCAGAAAAGCTCAGCACCAAAACATATAAAGATCTTTTGAAAAACTGGCCATTATATAGATACCAAAATGAGACTTGAGTTTTTTGAATAACTTGGCCTTAGTCAGATACTCTGTTCTTTTGAATATCTGCCTATATCTGGCATTATACTGCTTGTATTTAGATTACATACTGAAAAACACAAGTCAAAATGTCTGGCTGAAGAAGTAGAAAATGTCAGAAATTTAAGTCTAAGGCCCATGAGATGGAATATGAAAGAAATAGGCAGCACTGTGCCTACACATGATAGGATGCTTTCTATGTCTTCTATATTTACAGCATGGTAGCAGAGGGTATGCAATCAAAAGTGGAAAGATGCATGGCATGTGGTATTTTATATACAGCATCTTTATATTGCAAAGACAATGTTTATGAAAATGTAACTATGAATTTCTTCACTTCTAAATGTTTTATTAAAACAAATGACCCTCAGAATTAAACATGTAACTAGCTAAATTGAGACTTTGTGTAAAAAGGAGGCAAATATTACAAAATGACAATATTTAAAAATGATGCTTCATTACTTATGTTTTAGTGATAGTGCAGTTCTGAATTAGATTGCAGTTGTGATTTTCAACATTAAAAGAACAATTAAAGGGATTCTTGACTACTAATCCACTAAATCACTTGCAGTGGTATGCCAAAAACAGCACACCCTTCTAGAAGGTGCATTTGGAAAAGGAACTTATTATGACTCCACAAAGTTTTAAAATTTGTAGGTTATTGTAACAGCCTTAGACAAGACATTGAAAGGATATTACTATATTGCACTGGAAGGAAAGAAAGAACATTTTTAAATTTTCGGTTTCAGATACTGCCTAGGTCATCTGGCGTCTGTAAAACGGAGTGGTGGAGCTTCTCATCCAGCTGCAGATCCTTCTGTTCTATATGATCTGCATTCAGAGTAGCAGGAGAGGGTGTCTGTGATCGAGATCCAAGAGCAGACTGGATTGGAGAAGTGCTTTCAGAGCCTGTCAATGCAATTTTTAAAAGTTACATTAAAAAGCCTTTTTTATTTTCCTGAAGTTCTGAAAAGTTTTCTTAACACAAGATTAAAAGAAAACTGAGTTAATTTCATGTAATATCTGGCCAAGAAAAAAGTGCAAGTAGATCTCCTTACAAACAGAGTTGTGGAAAAACATAACATCCTGTATAAAGACAGCCAAGGGATGAACAATTGCAACAGAATTACTTGATCTCCACTACTTATAGGCCTAGGAATAGGAAGCAGATACCTATGAGGTATTACTATCATTCAACAGTGCCTCACAGGAGTCTGGCTGGAGATTAGGCCTGTGTGAAGAGGCAAGTATTCATGTCAAATTTGGAATTGGCTGATTTGGAGGACAGTGATTTGATTCGGAGATTCGAATCACTGTTCCGATTCAATTTGGCTGAATCAGATCCGAAAGATTTAGCACCGCTTCAGAGATTCGGTCATAGACTAAACAGGAAGCTGACAGCTGCCTCCAGCTGGTAAGTCTCTTGGGGTTGGGGGAAGAGGGAAGGAAGGTGTGTGGAGGAGGGAGGGATTGAGGCTGGGTCTGAGACAACCTACCCAGTCAGGGTGAGGGGCATGTTATTTGTGGCAGAGAGGGGAGTGTGAGATGTGGGCATAGCAGCAATCAGAGTGGGGGCTCTGCTCTGCTGTTGCTTGCCCCCTTCTCCTGGAGCAAGCCCCGCTCTCAGCGCTGCCGTGCCCTCATCCTGCACCCTCTCCCGTGCCAGCTGGCAAGCAGCGCCAGGGCAGAATCCCCACTCCCAGCACTGATGCGGGCATGGCAGTGCCGGGAATGGGGGCTATACCCTGCTGCCACTTGCCCCTTACCTCCCGAAGCAAGCCACGCCTGCATTGTACCCCTCTCCTGCCCTGGCTGGGCAAGCAGCAGTAGGGCAAAGCCCCTGTTTCTGTGCCTGCATCAGCACTGGGAGCAGGGACTATGTGCTGCTGCCGCTCACCAGCTGGCATGGGAAGATGTGGAATGCAGGCACGGCAGCACTGGGAGTGGGGGCTATGCCTTGCTGCCACTTACCCTCTTCCGCCTGGAGCAAGCTGCACCTGCATTGCATCCCCCCACTCCCCTGCACCGGTTGGGCAAACGGCAGCAGGGCAGAGCCCCTGCTTCTTCCGTGCCCACATTAGCACTGGGAGCGGGGACTCTGTGCTGCCGCGACTTGCCAGCCAGCATGGAAGGGGAAAGGGGGATGGGTGTAGCTGTGCTGGGAGTGGGGCTATACCTTGCTGTTGCTTGCCCTCTTCTGCCTGGAGCAAGCTGTGCTCACATTCCACCACCCCTGCTCTGGCTAGGCAAGCAGCAGCAGGGAACAGCCCCCACTCCCAGTGCTGCTGTGCATGCATTCCCCACCTTCCTCCCCAAGTCCAGCGCATCCCACCCTGGCTGGGCAGCTTGTCCAAGCCCCAGCCCCAATCCCTCCCCACTCCCCCAACCCCAACAGACTTGGCAGCTGGAGGTAGCTTTTAACTGGTCTCCTGATTCGATTCGGATTCAGATTTGGTCCCCCAATCGGGCCAAATCTCCTTTGAATAGCTACTGAAGCTTCACACAGCCCTGCTGGAGACTCCTATAAGTGGCAGAGCTCAGGCAGGAAGGTTAAGGCAGCAGAGAACACAATCATTATCATAATAAAGAAGCTAGATTAAATTGCAAAGCTATAAAAACACAATCCCTTCTATCTTGTTTTAAGTGAAAAGCTTAACATAGTCTTAAGTCTAGAGGTGCAAGCAATGTCTCTATGAAAGAGAGAAAGTAGCTGTATACAAAACTGGACACCAAACAACAATCTGCATAGGAGCAGATAAATCATAAAGAAGTGACTTTTCTCTTTCCTGAACTGCTCTGCAACACAAAACACTCTGGTTGCTAAAGGTAAAGAAATCATTGTTAGCTAGTGGAAATTTTATTCCATCTCTTCCCAGACCTTCCAAAAACACCTGAGAAGCTGATAAGCTTCCAGTCAAACTTAGGAAGCTAGTAAGTAAACTCCAGAACTTCTACAAGGAACATCCACTCTTTCTATGTAAAGAAGTAGAAATGACTCATCTCTGGGAGAAGAGGGACAAAAGACATTACTGTACATTTTAAGTACCACATTTAAAACATCTTTTTTAAAAAGAACCTTTTAATTGCTACCTTTTTCTTGTTCTTCAACAGATAAAAATGGCTACTTGGAAGGGATGGAAAAGAAGGGTAGAATCATTGTGTAAAATTTAGTAAGCCATCAGCTTCTTTAGAGAAACTCTATCATAGTTACTTCCAAACCTTAAAGTACTACACATTTACTCTGTTCCAACATTAACTCATTAGAGGCAGGTCCTGTCAGACCAACCTGGTAGCCTTCTATGACCCGGTCACCAAATCCCTGGATGCAGGTGTTGCGGTGGATATAGTCTTTCTGGACTTTAGGAAGGCCTTTGACACAGTCTCTCACCCCATTCTCATTAAAAAACTAGGAGACTTTGATGTCGATGTCTACACAGGCAGATGGGTGACTAATTGGTTGGAGGGCTACACCCAGAGAGTGGTGGTGGATGGGTCTTATTCAACCTGGTGGGATGTGGGCAGTGGGGTTCTGCAGGACTTGGTCCTCGGGCCCGCACTGTTCAACATCTTCATCAGTGCTTGGACAAAGGGGTAAAATGCACCCTGTTCAAATTTGCAGACGACACCAAGGTGTGGGGAGAAGAGGGCATGCTAGAAGGAAGGAATAGGCTGCAATCAGATCTGGACAGGCTACCGTGGTGGGCGGAAGAGAACAGGATGGGTTTCAACACTGACAAGTGCAAGGTGCTGCACCTGGGGAGGAAGAATCATCAGCAGAACTACACGCTGGGGAACTCCCTTCTCATCAGTGCAGACACAGATAAGGATCTTAGAGCCATTATTGAGGCCAATATGAACATGGCCCGACAGTGTGAGGACACCGTCAGGAATGCCAACAATTCCTTGTCATGCATCCACAGATGCATCTCAAGCAGTTCCAAGGAGGTGATCCTCCCCCTCTATGCGACACTGGTTAGGCCACAGCTGGAGTACTGCATCCAGTTCTGGGGGCGGTACTTTAGGAGGAATGTGGACAGCATGGAGAGGGTCCAGAGGAGGGCCACTCGCATAATCAGGGGTCAGCAGGGCAGGCCCTACGAGGAGAGGCTAAGGGACCTGAACCTGTTCAGCCTTCACAAGAGAATGCTGAGGGGGGATCTAGTGGCCATTTACAAACTAGTCAGGGGGGACCAGCAGGCATTGAGGGGGGGTCCCTGTTCCCCCAAGCACTCCCAGGAGTGACAAGAAATAACAGTCACAAGCTAGCAGAGGGTAGATTCAGGCTTGATATCAGGAGGAGCTACTTCACAGTCAGGGTGGCTAGGATCTGGAACCAACTTCCAAGCGAAGTGGTGCTGGCTCCTACCCTGGGGGTCTTTAAAAGGAGGCTGGATGAACACCTGGCCAGGGTCATTTGACCCCAGCACTCTTTCCTGCCACAGCAGGGGGTCAGATCTGATGATCTGCTCAGGTCCCTTCCAACCCTACCAACTATGAGACTATAAATAAAAGAAAAAAACAGGGGCTAATGACATTTCATTCATCCCCTGAAAAAACCTAGTCATGCCAATATTCTGGTTTGAGCAATTAGAAAGCAAAGACAAGAAAATAATGAAAATCACCCATCCTTGAAAAGTGTCCAACAAACAATCCAAGGAATGTGCTGCTGTAAAACTCTTAATGGCAGCTCAGTTATCAGTTACAAGACTTACCAATAAGGGAACAACCAGAAGGAATCATCCAAAAGAACAATGGAAATGTCAACAGGTATTAAAGAAACTAAGAGTAGTTCAATTAAGCCTTTTAAATTTACACACCAAAGAAGGAACCAAAAGGTCTGTAAGCATGGAGGGATACTAAGTACAAGCAGTCGACTTACAACATTTCAAGTTACAAAGTTTTGCACTTACAATGTTTATAAATTGACACCCTGTTTCAACTTTCTGATGGCAGTTTCAACTTTACAACGCTTGATCTGATGCGACACCATGCCAGCGAACAAGAGATTGACATATCCCTTGCTGGTACCCCATCATCATGTCATAGAAAAACTGGCCAACTGCAGCCTCGGCTACATCACAGTCCACTGGCTGGGGAATTGGCTTTGAGGTCGGACCCAGAGATTAGTAGTTGACGGAAGTCAATCATCATGGTGAGTGCCCCAGGGGATGACAAGGTTGAATGGTTATAAACTGCTGCAAGACCATTTCAGGCTGGACTTAAGGCAGAATTTCTTTACTGTCCGAGCTCCCAAGGTCTGGAATAGCCTGCCAGCGGAGGTGGTTCAAGCACCTACATTGAACACCTTCAAGAGCAAATTGGATGCTTATCTTGCTGGGATCCTATGACCCCAGCTGACTTCCTGCCTTTTGGGTGGGGGGCTGGACTCGATGATCTTCCGAGGTCCCTTCCAGCCCTAATGTCTATGAAATCTATGGTGCACCGTGACCAGTGGGGTCCCCCAAGGCTCCATCCTTGGGCCTATACTCTTTAACATCTTCATTAATGTGGACATTGGTGTCAGAAGGGGACTGGCCAAGTTCACCGATGACACCAAACTTTGGGGTAAAGGACAGGATGGTGATCCAGGACGACCTTGACAGGCTCAGAAAATGGGTGGACGAAAACCTGATGGTGTTCAACACTGAAAAATGCAAGGTACTCCACCTTGGGAAGAAAAACCCGCAGCATGCTTATAGGCTCGGCAGTGCTGTGCTTGCTAGCACCACGGCCAAAAGGGACTTGGGGGTCATGATTGACCACAAGATGAATATAAGCCACCAATGCGATGTTGTAGCTGGTAAAGTGAGCAAAACTCTGGCTTGCATCCATAGATGCTTCTAAAACAAATCCCAGGATGTCATCCTCCTGCTGTACTCGGCCTTGGTGAGGCTGCAGTTGGAGTACTGCATCCAATTCTGGGCTCCACAATTTAAAAAGGATGTGGAGAAGCTTGAGAGAGTCTAGAGGAGAGCCACGTGCATGATCAGAGGGCAGGAGAACAGGCCTTACGATGAGAGGCTGAGAGCTATGGGACTCTTCAGCCTGTAAAAGTGCAGGCTCAGGGGAGACCTGTTGGCTGCCTATAAGTATATAAGGGGTGTACATCAAGATCTGGGGGAATGCCTGTTCACTAGAGTTGCCCAAGGGATGACAAGGTAAAACATTCACAAATTCCTCTAACACTGTTTCAGGCTGGACATAAGGAAGAACTTCTTTACTGTCTGAGCCCCCAAGGCCTGGAACAGACTGCCGCCAGAGGTGGTGCAAGCACCTACTCTGGATTCCTTTAAGAGACATTTGGACGCTTATCTTGCTGGGATCCTTTGACCCCAGCTGACTTCCTGCCCCTGGGGCAGGGGGCTGGACTCGATGATCTTCTGAAGTCCCTTCCTGCTCTAACATCTGTGAAATCTATGAAGTTTGTGGTGTCACCCATCTCCCTGGAAAACATCTGTCCAAACTTCCTTGGACACTTTCTTTAAGAAAGCAGACAAGATTCCAGAAAAACCTGCAGCCAGGACTCCTGAGAAGGCTCCAGCCAAGAAGCCTTCAAAAAGTCCAACCAAGAGCCCTTCAAAAAGTCCAACCAAGAGCCCTTTAAAAAAGTACAGCAAAGTAACCTCAAAGAAGTCCTTCCAAATCAAAATGATCACTATTCACAATATAAATACATTAATGTAGCTATATTACTCATTTATAATCAACTGAGTACAAAATTCTGGGGTATTTTTGGTGAAAAGAAGGTATCGGGCCTTGGGTTAGGAACCAATCCCCCATTTATAATATTGTTTCTCATGAGAAATTTGGTTCTGAGTTACAATATTTTGATCTAAGACGTGGTTTTCAAGAACAAATTGTATTGTAAGTCCAAGGACTGCCTGCACAAAGATGGCCTGGAAGGTAGCACCATGCTTGTCTGAATGGAAAGGCAGCTTCAGAAGGGGAGACAGATAGTTAGGGTATGTCACTTAATTTGCCAAAAGTAGAGATGCCTTCAACATGTTAAAAAATTTAGAAGAGTTTTATTTATTATGGGGATTCTGCAGTATGGGATACAGATGTGCACTCGCTCAGATGAAGTTAACATGTGACTGATCTCAGAGTCAAGACAGGCACAACCTCACACAGAAAACAAGGAATACAGATACAACCTATCTTTTTCAGCCTGGGTAGGACAAGGTACAAAATTAAAAACAAATTAATTTTTACAACTGCTTTACCAGTGATAGTGGCAGCTTCAGCAGACAATGGTTGCTGGTTAAGACTACTTGTTTCAGAATCTATGTGGAGTGTAGTTAGACTAGCCACTTCTTGTTCCTCAGCACTTTGCTGGTGTCCTGAAATTGCATCAATCTCCGTGGAAGCTGGTGTCCCAGCATCAGTGCCAAAGCTGAAATCTACAGTGAGGAAAGAGCTACGTTAACTGAACCATTGTTGATAAAATACAATCTTAAAAAAATATTTCTAATCAAGCATAAAAACTAAAGACATTTCCAAAAATGTCATATAAAGAAGTTCCATATGGACATCCCTTATGCTAACAATACACAGCTCCAGAAAATTATTCCAAAATATTAAAGTAGAAAACTATTTCCTATTCAAATACTTTTCTATTTTCAGTCAAAAACTGAGTTATGTGAAACACTGCTACTGCTCAGCTGGCAAGGTTATAATTACATAAGAATGAAGTAAAATTCATATAGATTCTTCCAAACAACAAAATGCCTAAAAGACAAATCTCCAAGTTATTCATTTAAAATGTTAATAGTAATTGAGAATATGACAGCAAGTTACTGTTTCCTGCAAACAGAAATGAAGCACTATTTTGTTTACTTGTTTTTAGATTTAGCATTTTTGACATCATGGCTGCTTACAGATATGAACCCCCCCCTCAGTGCTTTAAGCTTGATGAGTCCTTGTGCCAAGCGCAGCACACACCCAGAAGAGGCGTTGCAATAGTTTGACCTGGCTCGCTCAACATCAGTATAGACGTTCACTGTGTGCTTCAGTGGGGGTTTTTGGTGCTTTTATCTAATAGCTGATTGAAACAGCCATTTAGATAAGCGTCAAAAAGCCCCACTGAAGCATGAGATCTATACAGATGCTGGGGAGTCAGGCTGAAATAATGCAATGCGTTTTCCAGGGAAGTGCAGTGTTAAAGTGCTAAAGATAAAATGCATGATCTAACAAGTTTAGATAACATTACTTTTAACTAATTTGTAAAAAGTGACTAATTTGTTTCATGTAGAAGCAAGAGCTTTTACTTCTCCTTTTGCAATTCTTCGGCCCCAGGCAGATGCTAATTTATACATACAACTGGAATCTAACACATTTTATCCAGTTCCCAAAAACTGTGTGCTTGGCAAGATGTACATGGTGCAATTTTTGGTGTTCGGGATAAAATCTTGTCAGACCCCAACCGTGACTGCTTGTAATGCAGGTCCATACCACACAACTTGCCGGTGCACAAGCAGCTGATCACCTCCCTATATATTTAAAGAAAGGCTCTGAAATATTAAATGTAGTTGAATTACCACCTTATCATTCCATAAATTCGCCTAAATTGTAACATGTTACAATCTAGGGTGGAATTACCATATTTACTTGAATCTAAACTGACCCTGAATAAAACAATGCTCCATAGTTAGATTCCATATATGGAAAATGTATGAATTTGTTAATTTTTTAGATATACTTTTTTTTTTTTTTTCCTGTTTTTTTTTCCACTGGTCCTATAAGCACTGTAATACCAGGTCAATGCATGGAATGGATGGAGTACAACCTAAATATTGGAGGTTTGCCAAAAACCTCATGATTTACCATACAGTTCATTGGACTGGGCCCCTAAGAGTCAACAGCATTTCAAGTCATGGTGACTCCACAGCTCAGACTTGCTCAGTATTATGTGTATTCCAGATACCCCCTACAAAGGATCCATTTACTAATTTGCCCCCCACTCACAATTGGGACCTAGTGTTCTTGCTGCAAGTCCTGGGATTCTCCAAATAATTATATGTAGATAAGGAACAGGGAAACTTGGTCTGGTTCCATCTCATGTAGGGTAGAGCCATACTAACATATGCAACAGGCTGAGAGACAGGGTGACAGACAGATTCTGGGTGAACATTTTGGGATGTTTACCAGATATTTAAGGCTGATGAAGGAACAAGGATCAATGGAAATGGGAAAGACAGGCACAACTTAGCTGTGGAAGCAAAGAGGCACTAAAAATGTATTCACTGCAGTAGCTCGCCATGACTTTGAAAAGAGCTGGTGCTGAGGGGGACTGAGCACAATGGCCACTACCATATATTTTATTCATGTCAGCTGCATGGACCTGTCTTACACTTAACTGACAGGTGAAATACCATGACCACTATAGTGGTTTTTCTAGTGGCAGAGGAAAATCACTTTCTTGGCAAGGGATAGTACCTTGACTGAGGTAAGGCATAGTTAGTCTGCCACTTTCACTTCCAGTGAGAAGATCTTGGCTATACATTAACTTTATGGAAATAGGAAATTTCTCCCTAGCTTGCTCCTATGGCTATATGGCCTCTGGGCTTGGACCTGCACATAGGATGCCTGCCAAAATATTTGGAAGCATCTGAAGCCCCAGGCAGGGGTAGAGGGTATTTGCCAGTAGTAGGGCTACATATGGCTCTTGAATGACTCATGGATTTGGAATTGATTCGGCTGATTTGACTTGGGACACACACTCTTTTTCCTTTAAAAAAAAAAAAAAAAAAAAGTAGGTTCCCATCAGTATATTTGTCCAATATGGGCCATGTGTTTTATAGTCATGCTCAGTGTTGGCTGCATTTAATCAGCTTCATAAGTGGTTACCATTACTGAGCACATGCTGCTTTTAGCAGCAGTTTAGTGATACTTCATGTATTTAAGGAGGTTTTCTTGCATGTGAATGAATGCAGGATGAGGAGCTTTTTTCCTCAGTGCTGTTAGAGCCTTGGAAATCCCAATTTTTCACTGACAGCACAGCCTCTTTAGATCAAAAAGAATGGGAATAAACATGAATTAAAAAAGTGTTAATTTTACACACACACACACACACACAAAAAGTTATGATGAAACAGACTATTTTACCTTATCTGTATTGACAAAGCCAAAGACTATTATACATAAAAGATTTCACTCGCTCATTTTTAAAATGTTTCAAGCAGCTTTAAAATAATTTGAAAGTAAACGCATGAATCTTTCAGTTAACATTTTGAGACTTAACAGGAAAGACATTCCTCAGGGCAAGGGCTGCATCTTTCTAAGCATTTTTCCATTAAATACACTGCTCACTGGGGCCCCAAATCCTGCTTTGTGCTCCACTGAATTAAAAAGTCAGAAGACTACTGGTAATTAGATTACATTTCTCAAGAACTATATAACTTCAGTGATTAACTTATCAATGACATTAGCTGGATATTCATATAAAATCCTCTTCAGAAGCTTCTGAATATAACCTATTTTTCAAAAAGTAAAGTTAACAAAAAAGCTAAAAACATGGTAAAAAATATACTTACTTTCAAATTTGCGGCCATCATACTGGAAAGCGCTGAATGAGTCAGAATGGCTATCTGAACTGATAAGATCACTGCTTCCTGCACTAGCAGGAGATGTCCATTCAGAAGGAACACCTGGATCATCTATAGGACGCATTTGGTTTTGCTTGTTCAATATGTCAGGAAGATCTTTTGGAACTTCTAGGCTGCCAGGACTGCTACCTCTTCTTGTCACATTCTAGAAACCAGATTATTTTACATTCTGACAAGGTTTCCTAATATACATTAAACAGTTATTGCATATTTATAAATGCCAATATACAGGAAACAGATCACAAGCAACCAAATTTATAATGTTAGAAGATTAGGATCCATTTAAATTGTAAAGTTTTTGTTGTTTATAAAAAGCAATTTTATTTTTATAAATATGCAAATTACAATATTTTGGCTAAGTTTCATCTCCTTATTTCAGCATAAAATATGTTTTGAAAGACTGGGCGTGAAACATACAGAATGAAACATGCATTTCCTAAAATGAAAGACAGAAGATTCAATTTCAAGATTTTCAGGTTCCCTCCAAAATCTTAAACAAAATGCCATGACCTCAAATTCCATTACAGATTGGTGGGAAAGGAAAATAAGTTTAAAGATAAGTCTAACGATTTTTAACCTGTAACTTTCAAACCTAAAAGAAACTTCTCAGAATGGACTACCACAACGTGCAATGAAACCTACAGTCTTGCTTCCTAAAAAAAATAATAATAATAATAATAAAGTGGTTATTTTTTGCTGGTCTCTCTCAATTATTCCATTTACATGTTACATTTATATCACAATTAATATGTTAATAATGGCATAATTAGGAAGGGTGCTTCATGTGCTCCTGATTTAAGGTGTCAAAAATGGGGAATGCGCCATAAAAATGTTCCACGTATAATGTAGAATATTTTTATGGCTTGTCTGTACGGTGCCTTAAATTTAACGTATGGCTGGTGGCTGACAATCAGTTGACTGTTGGTCTGGCTGGAGGACAAATGGGGGAGGGGGGTGCAGGGAGCCGAATGGGGGCACTTTAAACCCTGTGCTGGGTAGCAGAGGCTCCCAAGCTAGGGTGGGAGGGCAGGGAAGAGGCAGGCTGCCCAGTGCAGGGAAGCAGACATTCCCATGGAAGGGAACCTTTGACTTCCCCTGCCATGGACTTTAAAACCCAAATCAAGCAGCTCTGGCCAGCTGGGTCTAGGATTGCACCTGGGTCTGGAAGCAGCCCCAGGGTGGACACCTGATCCAATTGACAAACAGCTGATTGTGACCTATCAGAAACTGCAGCAGGATGGTTCCAGACCCTAGTGTGGTTCCCCCCAGCTGAGCTGACAATCAGCTGATTGTCAGGAACCCAGCTTTCAACTTGAGGGAGCAGCAGGAACACAAGATTCCTCCTGCACTGGCGAGTATGGCATGACTGGGATCTGATCCCTGATTTTAAAACTGTATGTCCTGCCATGAATGTGCGACATGGCAGGAAACGTGACTGTTGGGATCCCAGATCAGATCCCACTGTGTCTTTACACAAATATCTGTGAGCATCCAATATAGCTATTTACAAGCCCAGATTGTTTGGTTGAAGATGCTGAACAGCTATATCTGACAAAGCTGTTTTCTGCAACTGCTTGCATTTCTAGAAATTAATGTTAAGTGACTAATGATGATGGTAAAAGGATTTGTTTGTTTACATTGGATCCAATCTCGTCTTTGTCCTTTTACTATTACTGTTAGCTCTTAATTAGAGCTTCAAACTGGATCAGTTTCATGGATAATTTGCATATATTGCTGGACCAGCTGCGTTTGCAAAGTATATAACGTATCAATAATTAAAATGGGAAAGACCTGGGATACATTTAGAAAAGAGTAAAAGAACAAGCACTTCAGACACTTAACACACATCTCTAGCCACCAATTATTAATCAAATTCAGCTGATATTTGGAAAGGGACCTCTTCTTCTATCTTATTGGTGAGAACTAAATTCTACTTTCCAAACTTTGTATGTGAACATTTTTTAAAATGACATTGGATGTGTCCAACACTTTGGAAAATAATTTATTAACAGACAAAAAGTGAGAAACTTTGAAATAATAAATATAAATCGGTTTCCTACCATTTCTTTGTTCAAAACAAAGGAATGTAATATAACAGTAACTTTTCCTATCCCTGTCACTGTGAGTTAACATGCATCTTTTCTGATCACCTGCCTGTTCTCACATGCTTCCACTGATACCCCAATTCAATTTTCTTTACTCAAAGCTGCTTTCATGCTTATGAATGAAATTGTTTCAAATAACATGACATTATTGAACAAATGTTACAAGAGAGGTTTAAAAGGGCTGGGTCCACATGAGAAAGCTATTCACTAAAAATATCTTGACATATAGAAGTGAAGAGAAGAGAAATGGAGGCCAAGTGCATGACAGCTTGAAGAGCAATATACAATACCATTTTGTGCAGTAAATATACATACAAAGCTCTGATCCTACAAACAGTTACATACGAAATTAATCCAAGTGAACATATTAAGACACTTTATTTGCCAAAGTTACTGTCTGCAGTATCAGGGTCTTATTTAAAATAAAGCATTTTAGCATATAAATCTATAGATCTATGATTTAACTTGCTTGCCTGTGATTCTTAATATCTAGAATAAAGCGTCTTCATATGCTGAACAATAATTTTACTTCTAAATTTGTAAAAGAAAGTTGCAAAAGCTTACCAATGCACTACCACTGCGGAGTCTCTCGGCTATAAATTCATCCATAAGGTCAGGAACATTTGTATTGCTACTGCCAATATCGCTACCAACAGGGTGCGGCTTTTGACTCAAGTCGTCTCTATTAACTAAAAGCAAATGAATAACTATATATAGTAAAGGATACCCAACACCACATTAAAAAAAAACAAAACAACAAAATGAACTCAACAAGCTTCATTAAAAAAATAAAAATACTTGCAATACATGCATTTCCCACCTCTTAAATAGATTAATTTTAAGAATTAGTAAATCCTCCTTTTTACCTACTAAGCAGGTGTTAGTTAATTTCCAGAATAACCTTTAAATAGCAAGAAAGCTTACAGATGAGCATTACTTAAAGTTGTTAATGCTTGCTTTAAGGATACAGCATACATCCTTCCTCCACATTACAAAAAGAAAAAGCAAAATCCTAAGAATGTTTCTGTAGTTCCTACAGAAACACCTTTGCCATTGTATTCTTAATGAGGAACAAGATTGCTGAAAAATGAACTAAAATACTGGATACTAAAATTGAAGTTAAGATATAGGTCAATGTGGCCTTGTATAGTAAGTACACTCACAAATAAAATTTTGTGCAATAAAAAAAAATGGATGGTACAATATGGAATCAAAACTAAAAAAAACTCTTTATATGGCCAGTGATTTATGAAATGTTCTTGTTTGTTCGTTTCCTGCAGTCTATATGATTACATTATTTCTAATAATAATACAAATATTATCAATAACTGTAGGATTTTAGCCCGTAAGTTGCAAATTGTTCCAGCTCATACACTTCATAAGAATTAACCTTCAATATTATCTCTCAGTAGCTTAATATGTAACTAATTATAATAAGAATACAGATTTTATTAAATATAAACATATTTTAAATTATAGTGAAGTTTTGAAATAATTCCCATCTAAGAACAGCTAGAAAACCTATCTGAGTTTTATTTAAAAAATGGACAAATTTGTTAAAATGAACTTATAAGAAAATTTTCTCTTTTCCTTTTTTTTTTTTTTGGCTAGGTTATGCCCATTGTATTACTGCCCAGAATGTTACTGTGCTATGTTTACAAAGACTGCCCTCAGGTGGCATTAACATCTCAATGCAGGATGCATTTTAGAACATTCTGTTAAACATGCTTGCATAACAATGTAAGAAAGGCAAACCTACCTTACTGCTGAAAGTTAATTTATTGTTCATTTAGAGTTATTTAAGATATGAATGAAAATGATGGGTATTAGAGTAACAGCCTTTTCTTTTTGATCAGTCCACAGAGATCCCATAATTAGCACAAGTAAAGCTATCATAGGATCTTTATGCACATCTATGTTCCCAGGAAGAAAGAAAGCAATGAAAGATGTTGCCAAGAAGTAACTGTATCCATGTCAATGAATGCACATAGAAAGGCTCAAAGCACATTTTGAAAATGGTTCAAACAAGCAAAAAAAGACTAAATCCACATTGGATTGTCACAATGAAACGTAATAGGGAATTTCTGTTCCAATTATTTTTTTTTCTTTTTCCTTAGCATTAGTTATAAAATAACTGCTTAAAAGCCAAATAAAAAATTCCAACTCCCATTTGGGGACTTTTTTGTTTTTGAGGAGGAGGAGGAGGAGGAGGAGGAGGAGGAGGAAGAACACATACTAAATGAACCAACAATTAAATTAATTCAACCTAACTGGTTGATAGCCAAACTAAGTACCAGGACTTTCTATTCCACTATAAAATATATATGCCAACCATTCAACAGGCTGAATTTCAAGACCCTCTAGGATAAAGTTAAAATATGATAAGACTGGTCCCTTAGTAGGTCATTTGTTGTCTCTTCCTCTCCCTTGACTTGGTCTTCAGCAGCAAAGAGGTTCAACTCAATATCTTTAAAAGGAAAATTAGTAATTTAAAATGTATAAAAATAATGTATGCTGGGGGGGAAGATTCAGCTGGCTAAAGGCGCATGCACAACCAAACAGGGAAAGCAGTGATCATCCCAAAAGCCTTTTGATTGCTTATCAGAGCTTGCTTCAGTTGCATTAAGCCAAACTGGTGCTGCCTTTCTCCTTTTATGCTCTGCACACTGTTAGTGCTCACCTGCAGCTTTCCTTCCAAAATAGCCCATTACATGACTGTACAGATCCCTCAGTGGAGCCTCTGCTGGCATTCTGTTCTGCCTCTGTGGGGAAACATTTGCCTTCGGCTTCGAAAGAGCATGTACAACATTTTTATAAACACCACCCAGGGATCCCTGCTGTTGTCCTGATTCCTGACCTGATGATCTAAGTGTACTACGGTTATGCACCTGATTAACTGAAATACCTTCTTTCTGCAATGTGGTTGTTTCAGCTTCTGTAGATTCCTTAATCTGTTTATTACTAACTGAAGCTAGATTGACTCTATCTAGAGGCCTGTATACTCCTGGTCTGACCAGCTCAGGGACTGCAGATGAGCTGTTGCTTGCGCTTATACTGCTGTTGCCACTACTACTACTGAAGCCACTGAGTTTACGAAGTCTTGCCTTCCAGGGAGCCTCTTTGTTTTCCAGAGGATTATAAAACTGCACTGACTCAGTAGATGGTCTAAAAGTAACATGAACACTATTTCTTTTCTTAGTAGTTATTTTCATGATTTTGGCCCTGTGTGTTACTGTTTCCGATATACTCCTTTTAGTTGGTGAAAGTTTGCTCATGCCTGTAATGTGAGGGATTTCAGGGTTAACTGGTGCTTTAGGAAGAACTTTCTTTGCATGCATAACATGTGTGATGGTTATGTTTTCGTTAAACTGGGCACTTTTATCTTTTTCAGCTAATGCTATTTCTAAAGCTACATCAGGTTCCATGGCTCTTTGCCTATGAAGGTATCTCTTGCTTTCTTTGCTACTAGGACTACTTGTCCCATGCTCAAATAACTTCTCATTTTGTTTATCAGTATTTAACTGTCTAGCTTTATTGATCACTTGACTTGTAAAATTGTCTACTTGAGTAGGTGCAATATTACTTATAAAGCCACTTTGGTTTTGTTCTAAGCTTAGCACCACATTATCAGCTCTTTCGGCAACTTTGGAGCTACTTGCAGATTTAACAGTCTGATCTCTATTTTCTAATCCATCCAGTGGTAATCTATCATTCCTATTTACAGTTGTATCAACTTCACGAGGAGAAGCCTCATATTTATCTATCTCAAGGTTATTGAAAAGTTCTTCTTTTTCCTTAAGATATTCTCTCAGAGAGGAAAGAAGATCATCTTCACCTTCAAGGTCAACACACCCGCTTTGTTCAAAAGCTGTATTTGCAAGATCTATTGGCCCTATTAAGTGACAGAGATGGTCATAAATACTATCCCCAACTTCCAGAGAAGACACTCTGCTATTTGTAACATGACTTTCAGTGGATCTATGTATTGAAGAGGTCTCAGTGGAACTCTGTAAGCTTGGAGCATGATGAGATGAACTGTCAATGACAGGAACTGCACCTTTGGCTCGTTCAACTGCAAATGGTTCCAGGATGTCAGACGTACTGCTGCTTCGTGGCAATGGCTGTTCTTCATTCAATGTGCCAAAAACTTCACTTGGTGTGTCCTCACTCTGTGAAAAATGCCTGACTCGAGATGGACGTGGAAGAATTTGAGCATCGTCAATGTCTGTAAGAAAAAAGTTATATGTAACATCTACCAAATTAAATACAGTTATATTTATTCATACCTAAATCCTAATCATATGCTTTAAAAATCCAGAAAAATCCAGTGCCTTTTTTAAGTACAGCAAAAGGTATTTTATCCAATGCTAAAATGTTAAACACACACAATATCCAGTACAGAATGCGATATGAGTTAGACTATCAGAACACAGTTTTAAATGTTAACATGCATGGAAACAGACAGTGAGATCATGGAACATTTGGAAATACAGTTAAAGCTAGGGCTGTGCCAATAAGTCAAACAATTTGACCAAAATTGTTTTAAAGACCATGTTCAAAAAAAGGAAAACAGTTGCTTATAGTACAAAGTATCTGATCAGCACTCAACAGTAGCCTCCATAGATTTTAAACTCTTGAGAAATACATAAAAAACAATAAGATAATTTAGCAATTTTCTGGAAAACTACAATTGTCTATTTTTGTGTTTAACAGCTAATATGATTATCCATTAATTTATATAAATAATAGCAATTCTATCAGATAATTTTGTGCATTATAGATATATAACGTATATTGGAAGAGTTAAATCATTAAAAAGATGGCTGGGAGAAGTTTTGGTTTTTGGGAAATACATCAATAAGAATAAATTACCATTCTCTTTTTGCTAAAAGGCAGGTTATTTGGTGGTATCAGAAATGTTAAGCTAACTTTAAAAGTTAACTTTGGGCAAGCTCAACAAATCTCAAGTTTTACCCAAGTAAAGTTACTAAGAGTTATGAAAGCAATGATCTTGAAATTAAAATTTTAATCCACAGAACTGCCAGTGTAAAACGGATTAAGTCAGAGAAACCATCTTGATAGGTGAAAGAAGATGGACCATTCTTCCTGCCTATTCAATTATTGGTTCTTAGCCCCTTTTCTGAGACTGCTAATATGAGTGTAAGTTATTATTAACTGTAGTGAAGGCTTCTGCATTCACAATATGTATCACCTAGGAAAAGGTCAAAGATGCCATCATCTAATTTACCCAGTCTGGGTGTGACAAACTTATAGCCTGTTGGTTAGATACAACCAGCAGAACCATTCCATCTGGCCCACTTGTAGCCTGGTGGGCTATTGTAATGCGTGTGGGGGGGGGCATAGCCTGCCACAGAATATGGGGTCCCTGTACCCCCATGGATATGACCATAGGCAATCCAGAATTTTAAACAGGGGAGTGCAGAAGCAGTGCTTGGTGCGGTACAGATGGCTGCTCTCTCCTGCTTCCAACCACTTTTCTCCTTCCACCACCAGGGCAGGCAGACCATGCAGCCGGGGACTTTTTTTTTTAAGTCTCCAGATCAGGTAGGAATTTTCTCCTTCTCCCAATTCCAGCATCGCTCCTTTCCTGTCCAGGCTCAGCAACACCTCTTCCTCTCCCTGCCCTCTTCCCTCACTTTACCTTTCTACTTACGTGCACCTACCCTGGAGATCTTCAAAAGGAGACTGGATGCACACCTTGCTGAGGTTATTTGACCCCAGCAGTCTTTTCTGCCCAGAGCAGAAGGTCTGAACCCAATGATCTCATGAGGTCCTTTCCAGCCCTAAACTTCTGTGAATCTTGTGAATCTTATCTGTGAATCTTATCTGGTGCCACCACTGTCCCAGTTGCTCCTGCCCTGCTCTAGCAGGGGCTGAGAGGAGCAGCTGTACAAAAAGTTAGGCTTGGTTAGAGACAGTGATAGTGGTTGGTGAGTTCTCTGCCTCTGCCTGCTCCCCAGGCTAGCTGAGAAACACTCAAGGGGATCACACAGAGAGGGGGAAATTCATTTGCTGTTGCTGCTGTCCCTACCTAAGCCCAGCTTCCCAGGCAGCCCAGCTTTAGTGGGGCAGGAGGAACTCAAACCCACCCACCTTGGTGAGGAAGCGTGGTACCCAGGAGGAAGGAGGACAGGTGCTTCTCAGCATGGACAGGAAAGGAGGGGGTGCTGAGAAGGGAGAACCTCCTTTAGAGACTTTAAAAAAAGTCCTCAGTTGGTGCTCCTGTGGGATGGTCTGAAATGGGGATGCAATGGCACCACTTCACCCCCTCTGGATCCACCCCTGGACATGGCCAGTGGGAGGTCCCCAGACCCATACCTCCTGCCTGAACTTGGACCTGTGCCACCACCTACCCGTATACCCACACTGCTGCCCACCCCCACACCCATGCCATGGCTCAGTCCCAAAGCCACCACAACTGCTGCTGGCTACACAGATCAGGCCTGGAAGTATCTCCCATGGTCTAGATTCAACCTGTGGCCTAAAATGAGTTTAAGATGCCTGACTTGGTCCAAAAATTGAGAAACTAGAACCTCTCTTCAGAATCCCTAAAATGCTACAAAAAGCAATGTGTAACAATAAATTAAACAGTACCAAATTGGCAATATGGGATATAAAAATTGAAGTTATCAGTCAAGATTAGATGTTTGCTATAGTCAAGCAGTTGCAGGAATCAGAGAGATTCTAGGTAGCACTTTATGGGACTTTAATTTTTTTTTTAAACAATAAAACTATCTGCCTCATTTTTAGTACCATCGCTTGCTAGGGATTGGTTTTTATTTACCGATTTTTTTATAGTCAGAAACACTGTTAGACAGAGATGAAAGGAATGCCACCAAGTTTAGCAGACCATAAAAAAACTGACTTACCTTAATTGATATTCCATCTAAAAACTCTTATACTCAGGACTGCAATGGTGAATTTATTTGTAACCAATATATACTCCATATCAAAATGTAACAATAAAAGATATCTGATGTGTTAGATGATCTATTCAATGTTAAATGGAGGAAATATTAACATCTTAAAATGATTTTAAAATAATTTAAAAATGATATGACTGAATAGTTCATACTGGAATATAACTGTGGCAGTAATATTTAGTTGCAATTGACCAGAAGGTACTTAACTGACCTCTGGTTTTAAGCTGCTTACACTCTTCTGGAAAAAACAAGTCTTTTAGCTGAAATTTCTAAAGTTTTGCAGATGCAAATGTTTTGGAAGTACAATGCATTTCCACTTATCTATTTGCAGAAAATATTTGTGGAGAAGAAGTGAAAAGAGTACAGAGTTACTTTCATACTTAATTTTTTTTTGTTTTTTGTGATAAAAACGTAAATGATCTTTTTTAAAAACAAGTTTGCCCTGGGTTTAAATCTTGGGGTCTGATCAAGAAGTTATGGACAATAATCAATGGACATCTTCAAATATGATACCAGACTTTGGATGGGTTTTTAATGATGGCATACAGACGTCTATTTGCAAAGGGAGAATATTGGATGCAGACTACCTCTGTCTACAAAATAAGCATGAGGTGCCAAAATGCGATGTCAATCACAGTAAATCCAGCAATTCTTCATAATCTGATCACCCATTAACTTTCTTTCCTAACCTAATTAGCAGTGCATTAGATAAAAGGTTGAAAATTAAATTATCATTAAATATTTGAATTAACAACTCAAGGAGATAAATGGAGGGCTTCTAAGTATTTTGAGTCATTATTTCAGATGTCGAGGTATCAGTTATGCTCTGCTCATCTTTCGAAAGTTTTTTTTGCAGGCCTAAGAATTTGAGACTCACATATGAAAACAGATTCTGGGATATGAGAGGTGTACTGGAAAAAGATGCTAATTCACTGATCTGCAGTATGCCCATCCCTCCCAAATATATAAACCTGTCACAAGAGCCTTTGATGTATTACACATGAACTTCAATTTATAAATAACTAAAATATAAGTGGTGTGGATTTTTAGTACATGTTAAAATTAATTTACTGGATGAAGAATTCTAAATATATGCCAGCCTAAGGAGCTCAGCACATTGGAATAAATGCAGCTGCATTTTCATCTCTATTTGTTAAATGCTGATGATGTGTTAATCATTTATATACATGTGAGAATGCAGACAATAGCAAACAAATGTGTTCTGCTCGTGCCATCAATACTTTCCCCCTTTTTTGGAAGAGAAAAACATTAAGGAACTCAAAAATGGAAATGCATTAAGATGTCTTGTGTTACAGTTAAGAAATGTATTAATTTGTTCATAAAGGTAAAAGTTATATGTTCCTCAGCAACTGCAATACATACATCCTGTACACTTGTGTTAATTCAGCCTGGTGCACTATCTGTGAGTGTTTTTCATCATTAACTGTATTGCAGTAGTACCCTGAGGAGCTCAAATTAGATCTTTCTTTCACATATATGAAAACATGTCCTTAATCCTTAAGGACAAACAGGTCCCTAAGATTTTGGAAATACTGGTGTTGCAGGAACATAAATATAATTAGGGAAGGGAAGTAAAAAAGCTGAAATTGGCAGCCATTCCCCCTGCTGCCTCCCTTCCCCTGCCATGATGTGTCCTCTCTCACATGACCTCCCCATCTTTATTTACTAGGAGACTGGAGAAGTAGGCAACTTTTTAGCAGCTAGTCGGAGGCATGATGAACTGGCATATAGCTAAGATTTGGATTCAAATACAGAGATCAGCTCACATGAGTACATGGGCAAGTAGAATACCGTCCATAAAAATTCAAGGGAAGATCACAGAAGTCAACTAAGGTGGGTTTAGAGGATGGAAACTGTAGCAGATTTTTTTGGCTTTGAACCCTCAGTACCCTTTTAAAAACAAGTATCATTACTAATTATTCTGTAAGTTTCTACAGTTAAGGGCATAAAGTATGTAAGAAACATCAGCAGAAGCAGGGTTGGCCACTGTGATATAATTAATTCTGATTTGACTGTTTAATTTTTCAGTCATAATATTGCTTCACCAGCATTTTAGCTGGATTTGAAGAAAGATATGTAAATGTACAATAGTAAATAGTCTAATATTCCTTTCTTCTCGTTTTTCTGCCTCCTTTGCCTTTTTCACTGTGCACTGCTTTGAAACATTCCTCCACCTTTCCCTATTCACTAAACCAACTCTGTTCTACCTACAAATGCTTCCTAGCTTTTTTCCCCCCCCGTGCCCTACCAATTATATTTCCTTGTTCACTATTTTTTCCAAAGGTTCCTGAACCAGTTCTTTTAGTCTTCCTAACCTCCAAATGTTTAACAGGAATGAGTTTTGAAAGAATACTGTACAGATACGATACCCAACAAAGTAAGCTGTACTTAACCATATTTCTAATGCAAGTCTCAGTGTGCAGATTCTCATATTTATGTTGCAAATCAAATTTGGAAACCTTGTTGCTTTTCTGTTCATGGAAATAGAGCATAACACTGAAGAGCCTAAAATATGTAGAAATGATGGACTCATGCACAACAATTACAACCCTGGTAAAAATGTCCTGTATGTAGAGCACATATAAAAGTCTAGATATATCTGTTTAGCTTCTTCCACAATTTTGTCAGCTGATTGACCTTCAGGCAAAAACATCATGCCTGCATCAAGAAAGCATTTTTTTTCCCTTAACATACTGCACACTTTTCTCCTGAAAACTAGGATTTCTAGGCAAGAGCATAAAAACAAACCAGGAAAACTATTCTGCAGTTTATGTCCATATATCTGCTCTTATCCTATGTTACGTGAAAGTTAACTTACAGCAGGTTACTCCTGAATGTTAACTTTATGTACTGTAAGGTCATACTTCCACATTTTAAACATCATAATCTATTTCAAGATAATTATGGGTGGATATATTACGTTACTTTTATATCAGTGGAAAGATCTCTTTAAAGCAGGGGTGGGCAATTATTTGGACAGGAGTGCCACTTAGGTAGGGAGTTTTGATGAGATGTTGCAGGCTGGGTCAGCACCCACCCCCTCCCCACTGGGCCAACACCTTCCCTGCCCCCAACAGCTCACCAAAACTTCCAAAGTGGTTCTGCTGTGCACTGGGCCGGGTGGCTGGGATGGAGCTGTGGGCAGGTGGGGATCAGCATCCAGAAGTAGGACAGGTGGGCAGGGCAGAGGCTGAGATCACAGGGCAGTGACAGCACAGGACTAGGTTCTGGGGCACAGCCACAATCTGCTACCCATGTGCCACTGCAGTGAGTGCAGTTCTGCTAGCAGGGATGTGTGGGGAGCAGATCGTGGAGCTGCCTGGGGCCCTGGCCCTGTGCTGCCACTGCCCAGTGATCCTGGGGTCTCCATGGAGACTGGCTAAGACCCACACAGGCAGGACGCACGGCAATATGGATGGGATGAGGCTGCAGAAGGGCGGGCAGGTAGGGGTAAGCAGTGCCTGGAAGCAGGGCAGATGGGTGCAGCTGGGATTCTGGGGTGGTGACAGTATGGGGCCAGAAGCCTGGGGCAGATCTGCAATCTGCTCCCAAACGCCCCTGCCTGTGGAACCAGCACACATCACAGGGCTGTGCAGGAAATGGATTGCAGCTCTGCCACAGGTCCTGGCCCTGTGCTGTCACTGCCCCAAGAGCCCAGCCCCAGCCTTGGCTGTGCCCACCCATCCCATTCCTGGATGTCTCTCCCCACCTGCAGGCTCTTCCATCCACCTGGCCTCATGCCCTGCCTGCAAGGATCCAACAGTGGTGGGTGTGGGGCAGATGGGCTGGGGTGCCCAGGCAGCAAGTGGCAGCCAGAAGGAATCTCTAGTGCTGCCATGAAATAGGAATGTAAATATTGTTTAAAAAATATTCATTTAACCTCTTCTAATTATACTGGTTAACGATTAACTGATAACACAGCAGCTCACACAGCTGCTACTGGGAGCTGCTCTGGGCTCCCCTGGGCCTTTGACTGCAGGGAGAGGGGGAGGAGGCAAGCCCAGCCAGACAACACAACCCAAGTCCTGCCCTGGGAGGGAGGGAACACCTGTGAATGAGCAGCCAATTGCTTAACTGATCACTGTTTTTCTCTTCGGCTTGGGATACTAATCCCCCCTTCCCCCTCATTCCTCCCTCCCTCCCTGCTTTTTGATTCCTGATGAGGCACTGCACAGCTTGCCTTTCCCCGCTTCCCTGCCAGATTTCACCCTGTGCCATGTAAAGGATAACCAGTTATCACTGTACTTATTAGTTAAATGTTTAATTGTTAATCACATCCTTACTGTGATGTGAAAGGTTAAAACCTGGGAAGTGAGTCTGGATGCTAGGCTGCCCCAGTCCTGCTACACATCTGGGGGTGGTGGCACTGACTGCAAGTGCCACAGGCCAGGCTGCCCTGTGCACGTGGGTTGGGCAGGGCCAAGGGACCTGCTGCAGACCAGACAAAATCCCTTGGCAGGCTGGATTCAGCCTGTGGGGTATTTTGCCCATCCTTGCTGTAAAGCAAGAGGCCCGATGCAGGAAAAAATATTTCAAAGTAATATTTATAGGAAATTCAGTCTGTAATCCTAAACTCTAAAGGAATTCACTAGCTAATCAGCTTTCAAATTCATAACTCCTAAGAATATGTATGATACTAATCAACAGCCTTCATTCTCTGAAAGCAGCTAATAACTCGAGTTGGTCATTTCACTGTAGGGAGTAGGACTCTGGGCTTTTTCTTTTTAAAATTCCTTCTCAAAAGCTGTATATTCTGAACGTGAAAGCTGTTTTTGAAAAGGGGTAATTATTTGCTACAAGAAAGAACAAAGAAAAAGCCTTGCTCTCACCTTTCGTACTAAAGTATTACACTACTGCAGTGTTTCCATTTAATTAAAAACAGGACCATTTGGCTTAATTCAGGACCATAATTATTTTTGTGGGGGAGAAGGATGCTCTAGAAAAACACTCCATCAACTGCTTCAAGACAGAAGAGTGTTTTTGGTCCTCTGATTTTAAGATGTCTAGATACTTTTAAGGTCCCATATATGGATGTCCTCTTGGAAAGCTCCTTGTAGCTTATTTGGCACTTCTTCTGACAGTAAACTGATGTGGTCCTAAATGCATTTCCTTATGTAGTTGAATATTCAATCAAGGTTTCTACATTAAAAGATCAAGATGCATCATCAGTACAGGGCTACAAGGCCACTTAACAGATCACCTCTAAGGTGCTAATTCAACTTGCCAACTCTATTCTACCCAAAGGTGTATTTAGAAACTATTTTGGTTAAGCTAATCTTTTATTAAACAAATTTAGGAATAGACTGACATTAGTAAATAACATTTAATCGGTTAAAAATTATAAATTCTGCACAAAAAACTGAATTCAATTATATAAGTAAAAAATCATAAATACCAATGCTAAAGCCACAGCTGAATTAAGAGGAACTTTAAGTCAGTCAGATGGGCACACACTTCTACTAACCATTTTCATCCTATTATTGTACCTTGAAAACCTCTATCCCCCACATCTGATCTATCTACCTTTTACCCATTTTCGCTACAGATCTCAAAACACTTACCAACTGAGGTAAATATTGCTAGCTTCTTTTTACGGATGGAGAGCTGAAGCACCAAGAATATACATAATTTGCCAGAGGTTATCCAGCAAACCAGTGGCAGAAATGGAACATAACTCTAGTCTTGTTAATAAACACTCTGCTAGGTCTCACAAGTTTATACCATCTCCCTAAAACAGGGACAAGAGACCTACATCCCACCATTCTTTACCAATAGGTGGGTTAAAGTGGGTTATGCACCAAAAAAGCTGAAAACTAGTATTCAGTCCAACCTGTTTCTTATACTATAGTATCTGGAATGCTGAAGAAACTAATTAGGAATACTAAAGAAAAAAAAGGAGGCAAGCTGTTCAAAAAGGCTCATAAGAGCTTGTTAGATAAGAGATGATAAGAAAGAGTCTGTTCTGCTAACAACGCAACAGACAAAGAAAAATACTTGTACAAATTAGCTTAAAAACATCCTAGAACTGGCTCTGGTCTATTTCAGAAGATAAAATAGGATTCTGGAAAAGGAGTCTTACAAGCAAGCTAAGATTTTTTTTTTCTTTTTTATGACTTAACTGAACTACGCATCTTAACTACCCAACCTACCCATCATTATCATGACTCATTTGACTTTTACGTTTAGAGCAAAAAAAAAAAAAAAGACCTGAGAAAGTACTCCTAATTCAAATAGTTGCTAGGATGAAATTTAATAAGACCATAAGCAAATGGAAGGGATTAAAACTGGAGTAAAAGGAATTGTTTTAGCATAATAAGTTTAAGCATAATAAAAGGAAAAAAAAGAGAATGGGATGACATTAAGAATAGAGAAACTGCCGATTAGTAAGATATACTTGTCTGTGAAAGCCCCATTACCTAGCACATTTAGCGCCAGCTTGGATAAAATACTAAAATGCACAGGTAGAATCTCAGAGGTTTTCCTTTATGGCCTTTTCCTTCTCTACACTGCCATGGTTTTAGTCTTGAGCTACTGAGCTGCAGTTTGAGAATGCAGATAATGCTCTGTTTTGCATTTTTTCCTTCTTAAACTTCAATTCATTGTTCTGTAATTACAGGTAAGGAGGAGACTGGCTGGTAAAACAGCTACTAATACACCCATCAATAACTCCAACAATAGTTTCATACGCCTTTCATTATCACCAGCAGGTGATAAAAGATTAATGATAAAGAATGAGGAAAAGTAGATTAGTTACAATTCTAATGAGAAACAGGTAGGAAGAGAGAATCAAATTATAACCTTTAGAGAAATTAACATGGGCCATGGCCCTGTCTCTGGATAAGCTGAGTGTTCAATCATGGTTCTTTTTTTCCAAAAACTTCATAGTACCTTACTAAGTGATGTTTACACTGTAATCAGGAGAGGTAACAGTAAGCTCCCCTGCCCTAACTCATGGTGCTTCACAGAAAGTGCAATGAGTTAGAAACAGGGGTAGGCAATTATTTGTGGGCCACATAGGCAGTTCTAGGGCACTGTAGCAATCCACCCATTCCCCACTCCAGCTCAGAATGGGCAAACCCCAGCCTGCAGCATGCTCCCCCTCCCTCCCTGCAGACAGCACCAGGGGCAAAGCTGGGCTGCATCAGCTCTGCCCTGATCGTGTGCAGGGACTGATAGAAGGTTGCTAAGACACTCCACTTTGGAGCACCTTCATCTGATCTCTTATTACATAAGGGTTAATTTGTCGCACAATTGGCCACTTTTAAAGTGCTCTGCAGCTGTGCACCTTTTGTCATGGGACAGCTGGAGAGCACTGTCAGAGGGATGATCGCATGACAAATGTCACTTCTGTCAGTGTTCCTTATCTGAGATAATTTAGGTACCCACAACAGCGAAGCCTCAGAAGCATGGTTTCCAGCACAGCTGATACAAGAACATGCAGGATCTTAAGTATGTGACTGGGTGGCTAACCCACACTGATGCTTATGTTATTACAGCTGAGCTATTAGCACCTGAGCTAGCTGGATTAATGCTTACACCTCCTGTCTCTAGTATAAACATATTCTGAATGATACATGATGCCAAACTGAGATGGATTAAGCATGGCAAAAGGTAATGATTCTGAATCAGGTCAGGCTCACTAGGAAGATATCCCAAGGTTCCCTCATCAAACAAGCTCAAAATCATAGGCTCAACATAATAAAGCCGTAATTTTGTCACTGCTGACTGAAGATGAAAACTTAGTAAGAACAGGAGATTGTGCTATAGATACTTTTAGAATAAGCCTTCAATTATATGATGAAGAAATGGAACAGACACAGTATCATAGACTATAGTAAATGTGTGTTTTTGAAATGTCTTCTCTCTTAAAATAGACTCCGGGGCAGCAGGACTGAGCTCCCAAACCACTTCCAGACTCAAGATGCCATGAGGGATGTTTAATAGTCAAAAGAGTGAGATGGATGGGGGGAGGGGGTTAAGGTTTGGCTAATATCTTCCATAAAAAACAAACTCTTTACTGCCATCATTGTGATGATGTTATCTCTCTACCCTATCCTGCAACCTTCAATAAGTATTCAGTTAGATAAGAAAGGGCTGCCTCCACATAACACCACTGGCATCTTCTCTATCCACAGAGGCAGTACAGATGATATGATCATGAACCTAAGCCATGCTGACTTAGATCAAAGTACAGTCTGGAATATAAGCAATACAATAAGCACCCCTTGGCATTTTCAAGTTTGGAAATTTTAACAAAGTTTAACTTCCAGCGGTGCACTGGACCCAAATGTCATCCTTATCTTTAAATGCTACTGCAAGGGCTTAACTTTTTTTACTTTTTCATTCTTTAAAACATACTACAGAATGTACTTCACCATACTGCATTTTTAAAAGGATATCTAATCACAAATTATTCCTCTGTACAGTTGCCACAAGAATGCCCATACAAGGTCTGTGGACAATAAGTTAAAACACTGCTATATTGAAACATTCACTATGGCAAGTCAAGCAGACCTTTTTCCCCATCCATATCAAATAAAAATTTAGATTATTTTTATTTCCTGGCATTTGAATTTTATATTGCACCTATTTAATAAACTGAAAAAAACAAGAGTTCTGTCATTTACACACTGACAATAGTTCAGATTGGCACAGCACTAACTTCTAACAGTTCCAGGATGGATTGCAAATATAGCATGATATTTCATGCAACTCAAAATGCTCATTCTTAAATCTCTTCCCTGCTCCTCCCCCTCCCCCTGAATATTTTACTTTGAAGAATTTATTGATTTAGCAGAATTTGAAAGCAGAAGAATTAAAAAAGTGATAAAGGGGGTGCAGAAATTAGCAGAGGTGGCACTACCTGAAAGCTCATCAGAAAGGGGAGTGAGAACAATATCAGGCAAGAAGGGTTTGGAAGTATGGATCAGAACAGGAGCACTTTTAGCACTGCGTATATAGGCCGATGGCAGAGCACATTCACCAATGGATCGGCTTCTCATGGCTTTAAAAAAGGAAAAGAAAGAAGTGGGGAAGGAAAAAAGAAGAGTGACAATAATGAAAGGCTTGTGTCACAGAAAAAGCAGCAACAGAGAAAACAAAGATAAAAAGGAAGAAAATTTTAAAATTAAAACATTTCAGCACGGCAGATATTGGCAGAGCTGTAAGAAAGAAAAAAAATCAGTGGACACATAAAACATTTTGAGTTTTTAACTGTTTATGTAAAGCAGCAATATTATGACTGTTACAATGATTTTCCATCCAAAACTGAGAAGTGAATTAAATAGCACTTTTTTCCGCTGCATCGGGGGTTGAAAAAAATCAACAAATTCAAAACTATCTTGAAAGCACTCAGAATCTGTGCAATTCTAATCTAAAAAGCAATTTACACTTTATTTGCCCTTTCTATAGTTAGCTGTCTTATTAAACACGAGTCTCATGATTTTTACATAACCCAATAAACTTAAATTCAATTCAGGAATTTCCAAAACAAAAAATTTTGAAAGACAACTGAATTTTTTGTCTACAGTAATGCATAGTACAAGAAATAGTTCCAAATAAAATTGAAGCCTGAGAAGCATTAAATTAACAACTGATTATTTGCAAAGAGATTTTGAATATAGTTCCTGAATATAGTTCCAGATTCTAATGAACAATTTCTTATCTTGATCCAGCACCCCTAAACTCATGTGAGCAGTCCCACTGATTTTATGCGAAAGCATATGGTTGTGGAACCAGGGTAGTATTTCCCATTTTTTCCTAGTAGTCTCAACTGATTCCTGGTATATAACATGTTTATGTTCATTTCCTACGATATCAGCAAGAACAGATATTGCAACTCAGTTCTGAGTATGATTAAAGCTCTTAAAAGATACAATTCACAGTTTTCAACTAGTTTCCTCTTTACATTTTAAATAGCAAGAAACTTAAGTAAATAACATAAAAACATTCACTGACATTTTCTATTATGTGAATTTTGGTGCTTTAAAAAAATAAAGATTATAGATATACTTAAAACCAGACTTTGTCTGATGTACACAATGTTTTGGAATATTATACTTAATAAAATTGAGTGCTCCTGATCTGCAAGGGAATCAGAAGTATGTGGACATGGTACAAGTGAAATTTGAGCACATCACACTTATAAACCCAAGTAAAAGGATGCTTCTAACACAGCAACATGCAGAAAAAATTGGTGATTTAATGTATGCAAACTAGAAAATACAGATGACAAGTATAGTGGCAGTTCTACAACCACCTAGGAACGCTGAACTGAAACAGTTTTCTATTAAACTTGGTTTCTCCCTCATAAATAAAGTAGAAGTTGTTTACTCTGAAGTTTACATGCAACTTCACATGCAAGACTCCAACTGTCTTTTACTTTTAAGATCTATAAGTCATAGTCTATTATTTAAGTATATGGCATGTTTTTGTGCATCTTAAATCAAAGGAACTAGAGTATTAGATGTTTTTTCAAGCTAAAGAGAACATATCAAACTTCTTATATTAAACACCAGATCACATAAATTTTAAATGTTATTTTTACCCAAGAGGTTTGTACCCTCTTTGTTCTGAAATAGCATCTCAGACTGTTGACTAATCTAGCCCATTTGCAATGAAGAGAATAGATATTTATAAGTACATTTTCTAAGATAAAAATGCAAACCATTAGTATATGAGGAGCTGTGAACTGCATTAACTAGTGTAGCTTAACTTTTATTTTAAATAAGATATGCCATGTTCCCACCAGTAGCAAAGTAGAGAGCCAGGATTTGAGGTCTGTAAATGAACAAAAGTTGAGTGACAGGACTTTTAAAATAAATACCACCAGACTATTATAACAGGTTACAAGTGGGCAAAGCCACGCTTAATTTTTTTGAATACAGTAGGCAATGAAAAAAATGTCAAAATTTACTCTCCTTCCATATATATATATTTTTAGAAGAGGAAGAGATAAAAAAGAGGATATGCAATGTTTTTATCGTATGCTGACTTTTTAACTACCATAATTACTCACATCCCATACACACTTTCACCCCCAAAAATTAGGCCTCCAAAACTCAGTAACATGAGCATTTATACCCATGCTCTAGGAGTGGGGTGCGTGGGGTGAGGGGTGGGGCACAGGAGAACTTTAATCAGAGTGGCTCTGATGGGGGTGGGGTTGCTTTAACTAAAGCTCATCAAACAAACTTTACTTAAAGCGCCCCTGCTGCCACTTTTCAGCACAGGGACACTGATACATGAGATGCTGGAGTCTGCTGGAGCATGGCTCTAGCAGACTCAGTTAATCCAGTCTGCTCTGACACGCTGCAATTATAGTGCATCAAAGCAGCCTTGTTGCTCATGTAAGCACGTCATGTTTTAAATGAGGAAGCTGATTTCTATATCAGGATGGAGGCATGAGGATGACTGAATGGCTGCCAGTGGCTGTGCTAGATTCCATGTTTCATAAAGGAAAGGTAGAGTCCGCTCAACAGCCTCTCTTGCCCTCTGGCTGAAGCACCACAACTTCAAGTTTAAACCTGTCACAATCACTGCCCAGTTAGATGATCAAACAAAAGCTGCTGTGATGATGCTGCAGCCAGAGGGTGTGAGGCTGATAACGTGGCCTCTGTCTTCCTGCAGAATATAGTTGGGAAGTTTAGCAACGGTGAGCCCAGTATTCAGCCTGGGTAAGCCTGTATTACAGTGGTTAGAATTCTGTGGGGGGTGGAAATCATCATTCTACTTTCCCAAAAGAAAGTATTATCTTATTTGGGAGAGTGTGATATGCAAGTAAATGTTATTGGAGCCAGATTCTTGTACAAGATTTTATTACCGAGTTCTCACAGTATAGATGCAAAACGCTAGAACTCTTGGTTCAGTACCAATAGTACCTTTTATTAGACCAACTAAGAAATCACACAACTATCATCTCTTTTTAAAAGATTTTTTTTGTGATTTCTTAGCTGGTCTAATAAAAGGTATTATCTCTGAACCAAGAGTTCTAGAGGTTTGCATTTCTTTTTATCTCAGACCAACATGGCTACCAAATACATCCCTTATAGCTCACATTATTCACTTTTGCTCCTCATTGATAACCTGACTACAGAATGGTAAATATCACATTATGATACTTCGCTAGTACCAAAATCTGTAGTTTAGGCTAGGAGTAGTCTTGTATCTAAATTCAGTATAGAAGATTTTTCAACCCATATGCATACAGAATTTAGAGGCCCTTTTCCAAAAATAATTTATATAAGATCAGGCTTTAAAAATGTATATACTGCATATCAAAACCTGTAGGCTTTATTCTTGAGTCATATAAATACATATACACTTGAAGCACAACTAATGTGCTGGAATGAGGATGACTCAAAAAAACCCCAACCTGCTCAAATGTACACAGAACATACAGCTAGAAAGGGAACCCCAGCTTTTTCTTACCATAAAATATTTGACATGCACTTCCTTCCTACTCAAACATAAGGAGTAAATGCCTCACAATCAAAGGAAATGAACTGCATATTAAAGAGCATGCAACATCTAAGGACTGACTAAATTCCAGACTTAAATTCAGGCCTATTTACAGAAAAAACACTGAATTTAAGAGGAGGAACTGACAACCAAATACTATGTAGGACAGATTTATTCTACACCTGGGTGCCAAATACTACCATTATCACAGTGTGTTATGTACACATATTTAAAATAAATGAAACAAATACCTCTCTCAGTGCTCTGACGTATTAACACACAGTCTTTTCATGATGAAGATTACAGGGTTTAAAATAATGACGCATGGGATTAAACATGGCAATAAGCACTGCCTGTCTTCGTTCTTTAGAAGAAAGGGAAAGGAAACCATGATGTTTTCTAACTAAATTAGCTGTTAAACCAAGGCATCACCAGTGAGAGGCTTTAAATTTAGCTTTGTATACTATGAATCACTAACTTTCTGTATGCAAAACTGGATTAAGGAAGTTCAGTATATTTCTCAATTTATTGCAGGTTAAGCAGTACAGTGAGTCCAATAAATATTTGGATCGTTTGCTTGAAATATAGTTAATATAAGAACTAAAATAAAAAAAAAGTATCTGATTATGCATTCAAGTAAATTTTAGGTATACATGATAACACTACCAGTTAGAAGGATACTACTTGTTTGATACTATACTTCACAAGAAGTACAGTACTCATTCATCACTTAAAATGCCCGCAACCAATATGCAGACAAGGTTCTTTGGGTGAATCTGATATCTTTTATTAGACCAACTTAAATAAATGGAAAAAGATTCTTAGCAAGCTTTCAGGTTTTAAAACCCTTTGGCAGGCTGAGGAAGCATCTGCAGTTGGTGTGTGCTCTTCCTGGATGGAATGAATAGTATAGAAGCCAGAGGCTGGTATGCATACAAGAAAGACAGTCAGTGAAGATGTAAATTGAGGAGTCAGTGGGTGAGAGACAGCCTGGGTGGGAGAAGAGGGATGAATGTAGCAGGTAAAGAGTGGAGAGGTACCTGTACAGTTAGATGCCAGGCAGGTTATAATGTATCATAAAAATCCAATGTCTATATTTAGTCCATGATTTTTTGTATCCAGGAGGTTGAAGAATTGAAGTTCATAGGCTCGTTTGTGAAAAGTGTTTTGTAAATTCCCTTTGAGTATTAGAAGAGAGAGATGGGAGAGAGAGTGGTTTTCTTGTGCAAAATGTCCCCTCACAGGTAATTGGGTATTTTTGTCTTTAATATATTTCTGGTGTGTGTTCATACCAGCGCGCAGTTGTAGTTTGGTCTCTCTTACGTATTTTCCATCAGGGCATTTGGTGCATTGGATGAGATACATTTCTGGAGGTGCAGTTAACATTCGGGAATGCAGATGGTTCTGTTGTGGGGTGTAGTAATTGTGCAAGTGGTAGAGATGTGTTAGCAGGTTTTGCATTTCTTGTCCTGGCATGGTTTGAATCCATTCAGTGTGTTCTGGGCTATAGGAAGCTTACTTCTGGTGATGAGGTCAGCGAGGTTCTTGTTTGAAGGCTAGGGAGGGTGTTTCTGGGAAGATCTCTTTAAGAATTGGGTCTGCTTCTAGTATGGGTTGTAATTGTTTGAGGATTTTCTGTATGGGTTTGAGGGAGGGGTGATATGTCATAACCAGCAGTGTGCAATTCATGGGGGGTTTTCTTCTGTACTGCAGCAATTCTTCACATGGTATCCAGGTGGCTCTTTCAAACATCTTCACTGACTGCCTTTCTTGCAGGCATACCAGCCTCTGGCTTCTTTACTATTCATTCCATCTGGGAAGACCACACACTAGCTGCAGATGCTTCCTCAGCCTGATTTAGGGTTTTTAAACCTGAAAGCTTGCTAAGAAAAATTTTTCCAACTATTTAAGTTGGTCTAATAAAAGATATCAGATTCACCCAAAGAACCTTGTCTGCCTATATCCTTAGACCAACACACTTACAATCTACACCCCTGCAACCAATATGGACAGTTTTTTGTACTGGGCAAAAAGTGTTAGCCATTTGCAGAGCACCTAGATCTCAAAAGATAAAGGCATCACTTATGCCCTGCTAAGAATGCTGGCTTTTTTGGTAACTAATTCATGCCTTTGTACCTTATTGTAATACTAGTGTTGGTATGACTGTGCACAGAAAATATATTTCCATGCAAGTATGAAAGAGGTCTGAGATATTAACTGTTTATGTTGATGCAGAAATAGACTATAAAGATATGATTGCTTTGAGGACAAAGGCAAAAGCAATATAAGCTATAGTATGAGAAGCTTAAAATCAGAATAATTTGATGCTATGTCAAATGGATTGCTTGATCAGGATAAATGTCAGTGATTTAGGATCCAAACCATGCAAATATCCAACTTCTTTTAAAAGGAAACTAACATACTAACATGAATCCATTAAAAACTTAGTCAAACTGCAGTAGCATCTGACAAAATATCTGAAGTGCATACACTTTCAAGAAACCAAAACAGAAACTTTAATCAGGCATTGTGTTCTGAAGGCGCTGAAGATTTAACAGAAAACTGTTTTAACAGCCATCATCAGCTAAATTCAGATAAATAAATGTATAATTGAACCATGAAGACTACTTAATCAAATCAGATGTCAGAGCTTGCTCTACATAAACAACCGCAAGTGCAATTTTGTGTCTGAATGCATGAGAAAGCCAGACATTTAAAGTTGTTCCTTTTAAATCCTGTGGAGCCCATGATTGTTGTCCTATATGCCTGAACTGCCCTGGTACAATGTGTTCCCAATCCTGGTGGAGGTCTACAGTTTTCTAGTAATATTGCAAAGTAGTTTGAGGAGAAAAGAAGATCTTAATTAAACCCTGTGACTTAAAAATTTAAATTGGCTGTAAAATTTTGGGGAAAAGGAAGAACAATTATAGACTCAGTTGCTGACCTGTATTCCCTGCATCATAAACTGTGTCACAGTGTACCTGCTCTTAGGAAGTATTAATAAAAAGACAGCACTTGCTAAATGAGATCACCTACTATTATGAAGATACTAACACAGCAATATAAAATTTTTTAAAGATTTTATTTTTTTTTAATAAATTTAAATCAATGTAATTTTCCTTCATGCAGTAGACAGCACAGATCACCTTTGGAGATGGATTGGTATATAAGCATTTCATCCCCTTCACATCAGAGTTTCCTAAGCAGGTCATACAAATGCATACGAGTCTGAGTAATCCACCAGAAATACGGACCATCACTACTCATTTTTAAAACAGAAAAGAATATCTGCAAGTAGTGAAGACAAGAAATTAATGTGTATAAATTTAGATCTGTACACATGTGTGCATATCCATGGATCCTGGAGGTTTTAAGATATATCAAAGACAAAACATTTTAATAACTAGCCGATTCACATACTTTACACACTTTTCATTACAGTACAGTATTTTGGAAATCCCTTGCATAATTTAAACCAAAAAAAAAGTATGAAGACACCTTTTTAGAGGGCTTTATATTAACTAACTACACATAATGTTATTTAGCTAGAAAGCAAGAACAGACTAAAACAAAGTATGTTTAAATCTTTCAATAAATAAGGGTAATTTGTGCCTAAACAATGGGACTTATTGCAAAGAAGCATCAACACACTGCTTAAAATCATCTGCACTTGCCAAAAATCTACATTTAGAAACCAAATGCTTTTCACTTACCCACAAAACACTATAAAAGACAGTACAACATATTCAAATACATTACAAATGAATGCACATAGAAAGAAAAGCTCTCCAAGTAGATACAAAAAATGTTCAGTTATGAATACGTTTCCTCTCCCCTCTCAACACACCCCTTAGTTTTTACAGATACATACCAACTGTTTTTTGCCGTACTATGCTTCTTGCCTTTTCTGTTCCTGGAGATCCAGTAGTTGTAGCACTGCGCTGTCTCATTGGAGCCTGTCCAGGCTGATCACGGCTCCAGCCTCTAGAAAAGGACTTATCAACAGATGATTTTTGGAACTCATGCCCAACTCCTGAAAAAATAGAATTGTGAACTTATTCATTTAATCCTGTGAGATGCTCATGTACTAGATATTTTAAGTGGCCACCTTTTCAAATATTTTCCACTCCATTGTCAATGTATCAGTCTTGCAATGTTAAGCATGTGACTATAGATTAGAAGCTGTATAGTATACTAGCATTTAAAAAAAATCAATATTGAACTCTTATCAACCAACACCAATTGAGGGGCATCCATTCTGGTTCAAAGCCTCTAGTACTATTACTGTTGTAGTTCCTTTCTGACTTTTCCAGTTCATAGATTCAAGAGAAATAAGATTAGAAAGGATATATATAGATAAAATGAATACTGTAGATAGCTATTCTTTTTTCCAAGACCATTTCCATTATTTTGCCACTAGACAAGACATATAATGCCAATTTATGAACCATGTGTTTTAATTAATTAGATGCTATGAAGAATCAGGAACCATAAGTGATAAAGTATCAAAACATCTTAACATAAGAAAAAAATAAAATGGCTTAATGGAAAATGCATTTGTAAGATCCATATGAAACTGATCACAATATGAAATATCAATTAAAAGATTTTAAAGAGAAAGAGAAATTCTGAATGGAAGTTTTGCAAATGCTCCCCAGAAGTAATGCTTATAGGATGCTGACTAAAGTAGGTGCTGGAACTATTTGAATAAACAATGTGTATTTTAAGAAACAAGTAAGGAACACCAATAAAAATATGTTTTAACAGAACACTGATCCACAGTGTAAGCAATATGTGCCAAATATGCCATCACTTGAATGCATTTTCTTGGTCTGAACGTTGTGTTTTGGTCTTCCATATATAAGGGTTTGTTTGGGGTTGTTTTTTTTTTTTAAACAAAATGTTCTTTTTCATGCTTCAGAATGTGCTTAAGCAAGTATTCTGTTAACTATACCCATTTTAATCTAAGCACAGACTTTCGTTCACTGTTGACATGCAGGAATACATGTTTATGACTATTTTTCACTCTCTAGGGACCTGGTTTCCATTTCCCTTTCTTGTGGAAAAACATGGCAAAAGGTAGATTTTCTCCTTTAAAGGAGAAAAAAGTGGGAAACTGTGGGTTTCCCTTTGCAGGCTGGCAGAGTTCCAGGCTGCAACGGGTTGCTTGGGGCTGGGGGAGTGGGATGCAGGGGGTGCCACATGCATGTGTGCACACACATGCATATGGCAGCCAGGTAGTGTAATGGAGAGCAGCTCCATCCTGGTAAGTCTATAGGGTGAGGTGGGGCATAGATAATGCCGAGGGTCAGGGGGAATAGGTGATGCATCAGGAGGGTGGGAGGGGTAGAGCATATGCCTCCTCAGATTTCTGTACCCACAGTGGGGCATGGGGCTGTACCCTGGCCAAACCATGCCCCCTGCCCACACAGTTGCAGTGAGGGACAACTCCCTGCCACTGCTGCACCTCACCTTGGTGGCCATGAAAGCGTGGTACTCCTTCCCCCACTGGGCCACAGAGGTAGCACCAGCCCAGAGCTCAGAAATCTCAGGGGGTAGGTGCCTCACCCTCACTGCCTGATGTGCTGCCTATGCCCACACCCCCTTTCTCTCAGGATTGGGGTGTGGGGCCAGGGGGCTACGGGTTGGGAATGAGGGGCTGGGAGTGAGGAGCAACAGCATGAGCAGGGGTAGGGCACTGGCATATCAGGGCTATTCAGTGCCACAAAGCAGCATGTGAGACAGCTGCAGCTGGACCCATGTCATGGTGAGTGAAGAGGGAGCTCTGATTTTCTAGAATAAGAAAACCAAAATCAAATGCCAAAATATATAGGTATTTAGAATTTATTTTATTAGAATGATTGAAGCACTGGTAGGCTTCCAAATGGCTTTAAAATTATAACTATATCAATAAAACAGGGTTAAACCAATACTTATATATTAGAGGTGCACCAATACATTGATTTGGTATTGGATCGGTACCAAAATGAAGAAGATAGTCTATATATCAGATATTTGATAAATGCCCATGCTGCGCGCAGCCACAGCACAGAGTACAGCTGGCAGCGTGGACAGCGCCTTCCAACTGGTAAGTCAGAAGGGTAGATGGAAGGGAAGGAAAGGAGTGTGGGGGGCAGATCAATGCCTCCTGTGATGAGGGAAGGGGCAAGGGTAGGCGCTGCCTAGGTGGGTGGGTTGGGAGGTTATGGGACTGAGCTGTGGCTCATGTGGGGGGTGGCTCCTGTTGCTGCTTGCGCTGCAGGAAGGTGGGGCACATGTGCTCCTGGACCTGCATGGCGCTGGGTGGGTGGCAACTGCAGGGTGCAGCCGGTACCAGTGATGTGCAGCTGTTGTCAGAGGGGGATGGGCTCAGAGTGGGCTCTGGCTGTGCTGGGAGGAGGCCACCCTGAATTTCACTGTAGCTCTGCTCCCAGCCACAGCCCTGGCTGAATGCTCCACCACCACCCAAGTGCCAGAAAAACATGTGGCCTCCTCCCAGCACAGCCAGAGCCCACTCTGAGCCCAGCCCCCATCAAGTACAGCCCTGTGCAGTGCTGGCTCCAGCTCCACCCCGCAGCTGCCGCTCGTGCCATGTCACACAGATCCAGGGACACACAAGACCCCAGCCCCACCTTCTTGGGGTGCAAGCAGTGGCAGGAGCTGCCCCCACCCCACAAGCCTCCATCCCATGCCCCCCTTGGGCAGTGCTTTCCACTCTCCCTGCCCCCTCCCTCACTGCAGGGGGGTGTTGATCTGCCCCCCCACACCCCTTCCACCACACCAGACTTACCATCTGGAGGCAGCTGTATCAGATAGTGGATCATGTGAGAGGGGAAGTAAAAGCCCCTTTAACACGTCCCAGACCCCTGCCTCACGGACCCCGATACTTACTGCAGGGGTCCAGATGAGTGGCACCCAGGAAGAAACACTGACGCAGGCTCCGCAGTTCCGGAGTTGCCTAAGCCTGCGAATCGGCAAACAGCGGGGCTCTGGAGAGGCATGGGGTGCTCAAAAAGCAGCTGGGAACACAGCTGTGCAGCCAGGGGAAGAAGAGCGGGATGCCAGCTGGGAGATGCTGACTGCAGAGCAAGGAAGCCCAAGTCCCGAGTGTGGGGAAACGGAGCTGAGCGTCTGTTGGAGGACTCCGGCAGACAGAATGAAGAGCACAAGCCTCAGGAACAGAGGAACACCCGAGAGCAGCATCACAGCCCCATTAGGGAGCCCAGGTACTATGGCTGGGAATGGCAGCAGGGAACTGCTAGACCTCTCGGGCAGCTTGGCAAGGAGGAAGGTGCAGGCGGCTATGCAGCCCTGCATGGGAACTACGAGCCCCACCAGTTGTAGGGAACAGGAAACCGACTACAGGTCAGCTGGGACCCAGAGGCAGTCATGCTGGGAAGACTGACCAGGGTGGGGCACGGGGAGGCTGCCTGTCCCAACAACTACTAGGAGGGAAGGGATGGATGAGCCCCTTCCCCATCCCCACTGCCCCGAGTGGGCACTGGGAGATGGAATCCTAGGAGCCCGTTGGCAGATATTGGACACTTTCAGTTGAGTTTTTAGTTACAATTAGCCCCAAGCTGGGGCAGGTTTAGTTGCCTGAGCTGACCTGATGTTGAGGGACTGACCACGGGGAAGATTTTGATGGTCGGGAAGACCGGACCCGTCTCGAGGCGGGCGGCATGGATGAGGCAAGATCATCCAGGGGAAGACCTACGGGGTGCAGCATTTGCCCAGGCCGTGGACGTGGTAAGGGTGGGATAAAGGGGAGGTTGGAGCCCCACGAAGAAAGACCAGGGTAGAGACCCCTTCGGCTTAGGCCCACCTGCAGGGAACTGCCTCCCCAATAATGAACAGAGATCTGATAGGCAAGTAGGAGCAGCACCCGAACCATCTAGGTGGCACCAGAGCCCGATCTCACCCTGACATCACTTGGCGGCAAGGCACCTATTGAGAAGGGGCCGAAGCCCTACAACACGTACCAGTGACAGATCAGTATTGGCTGATATGCCTCCTTAAACATCAGCTATTGGTATCAGCCCCCAAAATCTCTATCAGTGAACCCGTACTATTCAATCGATCAATCAATCGATCTCTCTCTATAGTGGCATTTCATTTTAATCACTGGAAAATGCAGATTTTGGGGAGGGGGTAGTGTTCAGAGGATTTTAGAGGGTGGGATTTGTGCTTTTTAAACACCAGAGAATTTGGGGGGGGTGTTAAACAGAAGAAAACCAGGATCCCTGCTGATTAATGGGGCCTGAGAAGACTGTAAAAGACAGATAAGGCAAGCTCCGGAGTAATCTTAATGGACAAGTTTAAGAATATATGTTGCGTTTCTCCCATCTACGTGATACAGAACAACAATGAAAACAACATAATCCTTGCACCTCTGCAGTACGCCAATTCTCAGAAGCAGAATTTGGACGTGGAGAAAAATGTGTTTAATATTAAAGGAAAACAGGAACATGCATCTCTACCCTCCCAAAGGGAAGAAAATATCAGAATATATAATTTCTCATTAATATCCAGAGTTTTTATAAACAAGCATCTTCCTCTTTCTTTTGAACAATCATATCAATCAGAATTATAAGACAACAAGCAGAGTAGGAAAAAAACCATGATTTTTGCATGTTCATTACAGATTTCTATCTATAGTACCAGCCTGTAATAAAGCTGTTCATCATCAGATCTCGAACCATTTTGCAAAAGTGATCAATAACATTATCCTAGTCTTAAGGATATGGAAATTGATACACAGAAGTGATTGGCCAGAAACCACATTCATTAGGTCAATTGCTGGGCTAGGAAGGGAACACAGATTTCCCTAGTTTCAGTCCAGTGTTCCATCCATAAGGCCATGTTGCCTCCTCAAATGTATACAGGACTGTGTGCTCATAATGTCCCACCTTCCCAGCTTGAATTAAAAATCAGTCAAACAATAAGTTTTTTCTTACCTTTGCCTTTGTGCTTTTTCTGTTTCTGTTCACTTAATTTATCCAATGGTAAGTCACTGAGGTCCAGGCTATACAAGTTTCTAGCTAATACTTTAGTTAGTGTCTCCATAGTCAGTGACCACTCAGTGGCAAGCTCTTCCCAGTATGTCAGAGATGACATTACTGACAACAAGTCATCCCAAAGTTCTCGGGAGATGTACACGTTTAGATTTGCTTTGATCCAGGCTACTATAAGTGTCTAAAAGAATAAATAATTAAAGTGATAATAGTTGGCTTCCCAACATAAGGCAAAAGAAAAGCATTCAAACATTATGGTTTTAAAACAGAAATAACTTCTCTATCAGTCACAGATATTTCTATGCAGTGCTAATAATGCCCTTCTTTGCAATACTCATACACAAATTGTGAATGGATTCTCATGTGATTAAGCATTTGTTTATGATGCTTTTATTCCCATTCATAGCTGTGCAGTATGTTAAATTATTTAGCTGTAGAAACAGACTGGTATGATTCATAAAAGACAGGGTAGATTTGTACCTTATAGACTAACTGAAGTAGAGCTCTCGCACTCTCCAGCTTTCATGGGTCAGAGCTCACTTCATCAGACAGCATCTGATGAAATAAGCTCTACCCCAAAAAAGCTTGTGTTATATATCTACTTTAGCCAGTCTACAATGTGCATACCTACCTGCCTTCTACTTGACTTCAAACTAACATAGTTAACTGCATCTATGATTCATAACAGACATTCATAACTTAAATGTAATATTAAACAGGTTTATATGACTATTTCAGTGTAGTTTGGACTCCCTTCATAGCTTATTTCTTTCTCTTTTCAAAAATAGTGAGATATTCCCCAAACTTCATGCACAGAGAAGACTTTGTAACAGCGATATGTGATACCAACTTTGAATGACTCTACTACTGGCCCTACTCCTTAGAACAGCGTTTGGGCAATGTTTTGCTGCCATGGGTCTTTGTTTCCAATTCAGCCCTTTGCTGTAGGCCTCAAATCTCCACCCCCCAGGAGCACCCAAGTTGCCTGCACTTAGACTTGCTGCTGATCCCCAACCCCATGGGTAATGGAGAGGCACAAATTCTGCAGCAAGGGTAGACACAGACATAAGACAACAGCAGGGAGGGCTGCAGAGAAGGTTGCTGCAGAGGGGATGAGCAGCACAGCGCAGCTGTATGCTTCCGACCTCTGTGCTGTCCCATGCAGGACTGGACTCTTGTGGGCCATTTCTGGCTCATTAGCCATAGAGTGCTGACACCCGATTTAGAACCGTGAATTTTCTGCTCAGGTAGAAGCCTAACTTTGGAAGGCTTAGCTTTTTCAAGCTGGAAATAGAGAGAACACTTCGGAAAATTAGCTGCTCTGAAGCTTTGTGAGATGACCATGACCACAGGGAAGGAAGAGGGGGAAAGAGAAAGTGGCAGAAGGAATTCGTCTACCTGGAAATCCTAACAAAGCATTGCAGATGGATTGAGAGCTGACTAGTACAGGGTGAATTTTAGGACTTTTGCTTCTCCTTCCCCATAATCTGTCACTCTTGAATTTTTTTAAATAGCAATATGACTGTGGGTAAGAAATGTCTTTGCTAAGGCTTATTCTTTGCTTTCCTACCATGCTGTGCCCAAAGGAATTAAAACTGCAACCAAAGAGTGCCTATGGCAATAAAACTCCAGAAAAGCATTCATACGCCAACTGGTGGCAGGTGCCTGGAGGTCTGTGACAAGGCCTGAGATGGCTGGGTTGCAGAGTCAAACAACAGGTGTCATATGAGGATACTAAGACAGAAGTGTGCCTTGAAGATCCAAAGCTAGACACACAGTACAAAGCTGCTTAGAAACATTCAGGGTCCAACAACTGAATCACTTGCAACAAAATGGTGATTGTACAAGGGAGGACTTGACCAGACCATAACAACGCTTTATTGAATTGAAACTCTGAGCTGCTAAATAATTTTAGTCTGTTGTCACATGTGAGTCTAATCCATAAAACATACTTAAAATTAATTTGATATTGGCCTGATTTAAGCAACAGTATTAATACTCCACTTTCCCACCAAAAAAAAGACTAGTTTTCTCACAAGGAAAAGTTATAACCATCTAACAACAGGTGTCTCTAACGGGTCAGCAAACTGACTTCCTTGTAAAGAAAAATGATTGATCTCACCTTTACTGTTTATAATCCATTTTCCAGAGTACAATTAATAGTCTTCATTTGGAATCTTGGTACAATCTAGGCCACGTATGGCAGACTTAGTTGATAAATAATTCTCTGAAATGTCCACTGGTTGGCTAATCTTGCAAGATGGCAGCAGAAACCTTGCTGGGTTCTATCACCATAGGGGAGCTTTAAGCATGGAGTTAAAACTCTGTAGTGTGCAAAAGTCTGCCTAATTTATAGCAGGTCTGGGTAGAGAGTACTTAAGTAATTTAAGAAGCTGCCAGACCAAATGCAGAGAGGTGCTTGATAAACTGCTTGTGGCAGGACATTGAATTACAATTTAACTAGCCTTAATTAGATACTAACCGAGTCACACACTGAGGCTCAGTGTTCCAAGAGGAAGTAGCAGGAGTGCTTAATTCATTTTCATAAGAATGTATAGGATTTGCCAATAAAATTATACAATTTAAATTGCTGCCTGGGTTACCCACTGATGTTTTAAAGCAGCCTGCATTGTACTCCAGGTTCTAAACCAGAGGTTCCCAACCACTGGGAAGGGTTGGCTGCTGGGTTGTGGTACGAGCCCCCGATCAGAGCCCCGTCTGTCTGCCTTGGCAAGTGGCTTCCGCTGCCAGCAGTCACATGAGGGGTTAAAGCAGGGAGCCAGGGCAGCTCTGGAGAGGCAGCTGGCTCTGCACCCCGTCCTGCTCCCATGCTGGTCCACAGTATAAAAAAGGTTGGGAATCTTTGCCTCAATCTTTCTGAGCAGGGACCGGGGCAACCCCGTCCGGAATGAGGGGAGGTGCTGCCAGGCCCAGGGTCAGTGAGGACCTAGTCAGGGAACTTCTGGTGGGTCTAGACGTGTTCACATCAGTAGGTCCTGATGATCTCCACTCCAGAGTGCTGAAGGAATCAGCAGAGGCCACTGCAGGACCCCTGGCATGGCTTTACAAACACTCGTGGTGCTCTGGCAAGGTGCCAGGGGACTGGAAAAGGGCCAATGTGGTCCCCATTTTCAAGAAAGGAAGGAAGATGGACCCAGGAAACTACAGGCCCGTTAATTTTACCTCAGTCCTGGGGAAGCTCTTTGAGAAAATTATCCAGGAGTGCATCTACAAGGGGCCAGCAGGGGAGATCATGCTTAGGGGCAACCAACATGGGTTCATTTGAGGCAGGTCCTGTCAAACCAACCTGGTGGCCTTCTATGACCAGGTCATAAAATCCTTGGATGTAGGTGTCAAAGTGGACACAGTCTTTCTAGACTTTAGGAAGGTGTTCAACACGGTCTCTTACCCCCATTCTCATTAAGAAATTAGGCGAGTGTGGCATCGATGCCTACATGGTCAGATGGGCTGCGAATTGGCTGGAGGGCTACACCCAGAAAGTGGTGGTGGACACGTCTTTTTCAACCTGGAGAGATATAGGCAGTGGGGTCCCCCAGACCTCAGTCCTCGGGCCTGCACTGTTCAACATCTTCATCAGTGACTTGGACGAGGGGGGTGAAAAGCAGCTTGTTCAAATTCACGGATGGCACTAAGATGTGGGGAGAAGTGGGCATGCTGGAGGAGAGGGACAGGCTGCAACTAGATCTAGACAGGTTATAGGGGTGGGCGGATGAGAACAGGATGGGATTCAATACTGAAAAGTGCAAAGTACCGGGCAGGGGGTTGGACTTGATGATCTGCTCAGGTCCCTTCTGACCCGACCTACTATGAAACTATGAAACCACTGTTCTAAACACTACAGAAAAGCTGCAGTGATATCTATTCCATGGAGTGAAGATGTATGAACAAATACAGAGTAAGCATGACTTCTGTATCTAAAATGATCTTGTCAATGAAGTTATAAAAGGGTTAGGGAACAGGTATGTTTTAGCTAAATGAGGAGAGTAATTCTTCAGGGCATAGCTACTAACAGCATTACTTAAGCTCTCTTTCTGTTATACATATTAAACTCAAGTCTAAATGCAAAAATAGCATTTCTGAGTGACTGACAAAAATAGCTGTCAGCCTGCTACTACATATAAATAGTCATACTAGATATCACAGGTCCTTTAATCTGCAACATTCTTAATATTGTAATTTAGGTATCAATTACTTCTCAAATTTGGTCCTGGATGGCAAATGGGTCAACTACTTCTGTTACATCTAGTTTTTTTGATCTAGTTAAATTCATATCAAATTTGTATTTAATTACCTGGAAAAGAGGTCCTGCGAGTCTTCCTGCTAAAGTAGAATTTTTTCTTCCGTAGTATTGCAGGAAAGTTGGCGGTGGTATTTTCAGCACAGATTCTGTGACCCGGAGCAGCACAAGCAGCATCTGTTCCCTGTAAAAAATATCAGAGTTATTTTTGAGTATATATTTAAACTAGGTTCCTTATTATAGAAGACAGTTCACATTGTTTCTTTCTAGAAATACATTTTTTTTTTAATATAGAGGATAAAAGTCCAAAAAAGCTTTACATGTTGTATTTTAAGAAGTCTACCATTCTTGTCTCATATTTTCTGAAGTCTATTTCCTCTAGTTCCCTTTCAAGTGTGCTAAGCCTTATCACCTGCTCCCAAAGGCCTTAAATGTTAAAGTTTTACCATATTTACTCAAATCCAAAATGAGCCCCCCCCAACAATCACTGTGAGGAAAAGAAAAGTCATCTTAAAACTGCCAGCCTGGAGCTGAGCTGCTGCCTGTCCTGGACTAAGGTAGCTCATGAAGCATGGGATGATGGGTGCATGGTGGAGGAACTGCAGGGAAGACTCACAGGCTGGGAGGAGCATTAGGGAGACAAGGGGAAGGGCAGGCAGGCATGGGGGGGGAGGGGCAGGGCAGGCAGGCAACAAGGGGGTAGGCACAGGCACGGGGGGGGGGAAGAGGAGACAGGATACAAATGACAGGCTACAGCAGGATAGGCATGGGGGGGACAGTCAGGGAAGGCAAGGGGCAGGGATCTGGCCTATAGCTCAGGGGTGGGCAAAATGCGGCCTGGGGGCCAGATGCGACCTGCCAGACCTTTCTATCCAGCCTGAGGGGCCCCTAAAAAAATTAGAAAAGTAATATTCATCTGCCCCAGGCCGCCTATCATGCGGCCCTCGATGGCTTGCCAAAACTCAGTAAGCAGCCCTCCACCCAAAATAATTGCCCACCCCTGCTCTAGCTCCTGCTTTGGGGGATGAATTTAAGACAGCCACTCAATATGTAGATGCAATACATGGAAAAAATCAGAACAAATTTATAATTTTCCAAGCACAGAAATTTTCCTTGGGGGGGGGGGTTTATCTTTAATTCAAGGTGGTCTTAGATTAAAGTAAATATGGTAATTAGATTAATGTTTCTAACCTTTGCATGGACTACATTTTTGCACCAAAACAGTGTTTGGCATCGTGATAATGCCAAATAAATATGTTCTATCACTTTTAAAGAGTGGCTTATTTGTAGTCAGAGTTCAGTAGCACTAGCTGAGAATTTGTTTTAAAATGCTACACAGAAATGAAAAATTACAATTCATTATCAATAAATAATTATCTATTGATAACTAACTGTATTGATAGATCTCTAATTTTACTCCCACATTTCCACTAGGAAGCTAAGACAACCACAGATTTCACTTGTCAAGTGCTATTAACTTTACTTACCAAGAACTCTGGAGACATTGGCAAGCGACCAAACACAACTCAAACAATGAAAGAAATTAGACATGTAAACATAGTTGCATATTCTGATTAATATCACTCCAGTCCCACCCAAATGGGGATACCAGAAAAGGATCTGTGCATTGTTCTCTCATCATAGCTGCTACAGGCAAACAGTTTGAATGACAGACACTTTTGGAAATTTCATTTATCAAATGCTAGAACAATTGGACAAGACCTGTTGGGGCACCAACAGTGGAGCAGAAGAGAACTGAAGAAGTTCAAGCACCTCCTCCTCAAAAATAAGCTGCAGTGGGTCATAGGTAATAGCAAACCCAAACACTCCTGGTGAAGGGGGAGGAGGGGGACGAAACCACCATCATAAAACAGCTAGATTAGTAGTAGACCTGGTATCCAAACCCAACTGTAACTCCTCCACAAGTGGTGAAGCTGGCTTCCCCAGCTAGTGCAACTCAGCTCTTGTCCTGTGCCAGGAAGTACCCAGTCTAGCTGCTAGCAGATTTGAGGACAGAGAATGGGATGTCAAGACATATGGTCTCTATCTTACCAAATGCAGGTCAGATCAGAAAATGTCATGGTCTTCATAGAGAATCCATTTGGAGCCTCAAATGCAACACACTGAAAACCCTTTTTCTCTCCCTACAGGTCTTGAGTCAGCAATCAGAGCAGGAGTCTGCCTTCAGTTGTTTCAGTACTTCTGGAGGAGGATCCTAGCAGCTGCTTGTTTCTGCTTCTCAAATCTAACCAATACCTCTCCCAATAACTTTTCATACAGAGGGCTTCCCTGTTCCTTCCACTAGCCACTCATCTTCCAGCTAGGCTGCTGCTGTCCATGGGTACTTGTCATAATAATTAGGCTTATCTGAATGGTCTTTCAGGGGGACTCCAAGAGCTTGTCACCTCCAAGGTTTGGAGAATTCCCACTAAAATTATTTTATTTTTAATAAGTCCATTTTTGGTTTGCTTATTAATTTTTAAGATTAAAATATGAGTTTTTTTACCAAGTTTTCTTGTCCATTGTTACTTGCACCACCATGTGACGGTAGATATTAAGAATGCGTTTACACATATCAGTGTGCTCATCCAGAAGATTTTTCATTTCATTTGCAGGTTCAAGAAAGAATATATTTGAAGAGTTGATTATAAAAACCTAAAAAAAGAAGGGAGAAATTAATTAGTTTAAAGCTAGCTAATGTTTTCAGCAATCTGGTCAGAAATTCTGAAAGACTATGAGAGATTTAAGTCTGCATAGAAACATTAACTTATCACATAGCCTTCTTTAAAGACACGTTTGTACTAGTTTCTTCTCTCATATATTAAAGGCTCTCTTCAAACTGGAGGATGAACTATTTCAGGGAGGACATCCATTGTACAAAACCACTCCTGTCTATTGTAAGGCTTCAACAGTTCAAGGAAGCCACACAGAACTGCCGTATTGTAACCACACAGTGTGCCTTAAAATGATGGTTAGCATTACTATATTTTGGAGATAGAGGTCATTTCCAAAACTGGCTGCCCTCACCACTTAGCATAGGGCCTTGTGTTACTGTCTCTATATTCCTATGGCTCCGTCCACATTGCCAGAACCGTAATGAATATCAGTGAGCTACATGTTTACTTTTAATTCTAAAGGGAATGGAAAATAAGTCTTGATTGGCCATTAAAAAAGGAATAACGCCCTCACCGCCCCCCCCCAAAAAACCAAAAACCAAAAAACACACACCAAGCTAAATAAAAATTCCACAAATGAATAGCAATAGTGAAAATTTAGAAAGCAGAAGATAAGGAAATTGTAATCTTTAAGCACTGGATATACAACAACGCTCCACAATGAGCATTTCAATATCAATATCAACTTTGCTTGGTTCCAGGACAGCCATGCTCCAGCTCAGTGCCAGTTCTGATATATGATACAATCTCTTGAATAGTGACATGACTATGCTGTGAATTTGAACTGAATGACCAAAAAAGTTCCAAATAGAAGACAGATATCAGGTTTATTTTTCTTAAAACATGAAAGAAAATATACCTGGCCAACACAGCAAGTAGAATTTCTCAGTGCATTTGGGAATATTTATTTGATTTGTTGCGATTCACAATAAATAAATAAAAATATCAATCCACTAGTACATTTTGTGTATACATAGATGCGTGAGATTTTACTGTACTGGAGGTATATAACACAATACATTTATATATTATTATAGAGAAGTTTCTTATTTGTACTAAAAGTTTCTCTAAGTGTGTGTAAATAAGAACTTCAGCTGCTGCAGACCTGTTGGTGAAACTTGTTCGTTATTCTCTACCTACCACAGCATCAAGCACATCAACTAAACAGGTTACAAGATCAATTGGGGTGCATACTTTGGGCTTGGACAGACATTCAGTTTCTCCAGGTTTCTCTCAGGAGAAACCACGAGTGTACAGAAGTTCATAATTTCTCTCTCAGAGTATGGCCAGTTTGGGAGAAAGATAACTCGGGAACAACCCAAATGAAGTGGCTCCCCAGAGAATCTCTCTTGGAAAACAGAACTTCTCTACAAGCAGCCAGTGTGCTTTGCTGTTTGCTTTTCTTTCTCGCTCCCGCAAGGGGAGATGCAATGTGTCAGTCCCAGTCAAGCAGGAAGCAGAACACACCACCCTGAGTGCTTCAGGCTGGAAAAGCTCAGTGCTGAAGCAGTTAGGAGGCATGTTCTACTCCTGGTTTGTTTCCTGCCTGAATCATGCTGCAGCACTTGGAATATGCTTGTATGCTTCCCAGCACCCCTGCCCAGCCACAGCTGGGCTGGAACACAGCACAGGGGAGAGAAAGGCTAGAGAACACTGCGCACAGCACACAATCTGCGCCCACCTTCAACAACCCTAATGATTCCTGCCTACACTCACTTCTGGGCTGTGTGCTCTAAGGACCCCTGGCAACCCAGCATCCTCACTGAAGGCACTTTGTTTGAACTTCTGTACAGGTCAGTTTTTCTCCTAGGAACACAAACCTGGGAGAGTTGTCCTGGATAATGTGAATGTGTATACAAAGCCTTTGATTGATTACAAATGTCACTTTCTTGATGTTTGTACTGGCTGTCCTGCCAAGATGTACAATGTCCAGAACTCATACCAAAAATGAAACTATTCCTATGCCACTCAGAGAAATTATTGGTGTACACCATCACATCAGTTCTTAGAGGTCCTGCTTGTTGGACTTTGCTGCTTAGGTATGAAATTATACCAGGATGATTCCAAGACTTGATTTTAAATGACTGCCTTCATAAGAGACGAAAAAGGTTTGAATATACCTTCTTTATCCTGACAGAGAAATGAGATGCCTTTCCAGTCCTGGGATGCATATAATGTTTGAAAGAATGGGGAGGTTTTTCAAAGTGAGACAATGATCTAGCAACTAAATTTAATGCATTTCAGCAGCTTGAAATTCCTGAAACATACAGGACAGAGTACCAACAACATCCACTTTTAGTGGCTTCAGAAGAAGAGAGACAGTTGCTGCTGCTCAGAATCTGTAACTATTATGTCTGCCCAAGCTTGTAGCAATACAAATGCAGCAAAATAGCTTTAACTTTGACTTTGGATTAATAAGAGTTAAAGCTGGGATGATTTAGCTCACTTGTGTCACTACTTGTATCTCATACACATGTAGCAGTTCCAGGTAACACCTGCTATGCATAAGCAAGCAGCAGCTCCCCCCTCAACACTTTTGAAGCCCTATCAATGTAAATTTGTCTAGGTCTGCATTTAGGCTAAAGTCAGAAGGCTACCACTGTAGCAGCACATGGAGAAAAAGAAAAAAAAATAGTGACTTCAGCAAGTCTCAAACAACAGGCTGTGCAACAAACTAGGGGTGTGCAAAGCGGGCTGTATTTGATTCGGATTCAGCTCGATTTGGGGGACAGTGATTTGATTCGCTGATTCAGATCACTGTCCCAATTTGATTCGGCCAAATCTGAATCTGAAGATTTGATTCTGACCCAGAGAATCAGTAATTCGGCCATAGACAGCTTTATATGTTTTTTCTACATACCTCAAGGTACCAGACGCAGCTTGTGAATGCTGAGATGGTGGGGCAGATGTAGTGTCCCACAGGAGCGTGGGGGACCCCCCTTGCATGCTCGGTGGCAAAACCAGAAGTGAACCAAAAGTAATTTCGGTCCACTTCTGGGTCTGCCGTCAAGCATGCAGGGGACCCTCCCCTACCACCTCAGCTACTGGCCGCAGGGGGACCCCGGGTGCTCCCCCAGACCCACGAGGCACCAGTTGCCAAGCCAGGGGTGCAGGTCCCCCGTGTGCTCTGCGGTGGACCCAGCAATGGACCGGAAGTACTTCTGGTCCACTTCCAGGTTCACCACTGAGCGTGCAGGGGACTCCCCTGCGCTCCTGTGGGATGCTCCATCTGCCCCACCATCTCAGCATTCATAAGCTGCACCTAGTACCTTGAGGTATATAGAAAAAAACATATAAAGCTGTGTCTATGGCTGAATTGTCGAATCTCTCTGAATTGATTCAGAGGCTTCTGATTTAATTTGGAGAGATTAAAGGGTCTCCTGATTTAATTCGGAGATCTGGGCGCTGAATAGGGTCAAATCTCCAAACCGAATCCCAGAAGTGGACTTCCATAAATACATTTTTAACAGCACTTTTGTATATATTTACATATAGTACACACTATCTTTTTTTTTAAATTTGTATCCAAGGCCAATTTAGCCAAACTAATTCCAAATCCAAGAGTACAGAACCATAAGTGGCCCTACTACCGGCAAACATCCTCCACCCACACATAAGTCTTCAGATGTTTCCAAATCCTTTGGCAGGCACCCTACTTGCAGGCCCAAGCCCCAGGGCTTGGGGTTCAGTTGCCATAAGGCTTTAGCCATTAAGCCCTCGAAGCAAGCAAGGAGACTTCCATTTCCATAAAGTGGGCTTAAAGCAGCTATACCTCAGTCGGTACTGAACCACGCCAGAATAGTAGTTCTCCTTGGATGCGGTTCAGGAAAACTGCCTTCATAGAATCATAGAAGTTGGGTCGGAAGGGACCTTGTAGATCTTCAAGTCCAACCCCCCACTTGGGCGGGAGAAAAACTGGACTCAAATGAGTCCAGCCAGGTACACATTAAGCCTCTTCTTAAAGACACCCAGGGTAGGAGCCAGCACCACTTCCCTTGGAAGCTGGTTCCAGCTCCTAGCCGCCCTAACTGTGAAGTAGTTCTTGCAGATGTCTAATCTAAACCTACTCTCCAGTAACTTGTGTCCATTATTCCTTGTTATGCCAGGGGGTACTAGGGGAAACAGTGTCTCTCCCAAACCCTTCTGGTCTCCCCTAGTGAGTTTATAGACAGTCACCACGTCCCCCCTCAGCCTTCTCTTGTGAAGGCTGAATAGGTTTAGGTCCTGCAGTCTCTCATTGTAGGGTCTGCCCTGTTGTCCCCGGTTCACGCGGGTGGCCCTCCTCTGGACCCTTTCAATGTTGTCCACATCCCTCCTGAAGTGGGGCGCACAAAACTGGACGCAGTACTCCAGCTGTGGCCTGACCAGTGTTGCATAGAAGGGGAGGATCACCTCCTTGTCCCTGCTAGAGATGCACCTGTGGATGCACGACAAGGTCCAGTTAGCCCTGCCAACCGTGACCTCGTATTGTCGGCCCATGTTCACCTTGGAGTCAATAATGACTCCAAGATC
>NW_017728947.1:71646095-71692711 GCF_001723895.1 Crocodylus porosus
CCCTCTTCATTCTCCCTATATATTTGAAAAAGGACTTTTTATTATCTTTGATCTTGGATGCTAGTCCTGGCTCTATGTCCGCCTTAGCTTTCCTGACAGCCCCCCTACAGGCCCAAGCAGAGGAGGTATACTCCTCTTTGGAGATAGCACCCCCCCTTCCACCGGGTGTACACTGCCTTTTTGGTAATCGGGCATTCCAGGATGCCCTTGGTGAGCCAGGGGGGCTTTCAGGCACTCTTGCCCCCCTTGCTTCTTGTTGGGATAGTCACCCCTTGAGCCCTGAGTATCGTTTCCTTAAAGAACGACCACTCGTCCTGGATACTGAGTTCCCCTGCCCTCAAGGACCCCAGCACCTCTCCCACTAGTCTCCTCAACTTGTTGAAGTTGGCCCTCCTAAAGTCTAAGGCTACCATCTTGCTGCAGGCCCCTGACACCCTGAGCTGGATGGTGAATTCCAGCAAGCGATGATGGCTATCGCCCAGGTGGTCAAGAACCTGGAGGTCCCTTAACAGGTCCAACAGGGCATTTCCTCTGGTGGGACTGCGCACCTCCTGAATTAAGTGGAGGTCCTGTATCTCAGCCAGGAACCTCCTGGAACAGTCCGTCCTGGCTGACTGTTCCTCCCAGCAGAAGTCCGGGTAATTAAAATCACCCATGACAACTACATCCCTTGCCTTAAGTGCCTCTGAAGCTAGCCCGAAAATTCCCGGTCCAGCTCCTCCCCTTGGTTGGGGGGTCTGTAGTAGACCCTCACTGTCAAATTGCTCTCCCCATGGCCCCCTTGAATCTTGACCCAGAGCACTTCAGCCTGCCCTTCTCTGACCCCATTCTGCTGGCAGAGGATGTGTAGTGCTCCTTGACATAGAGCGCCACACCTTTCCTTCCTTCTCTATCCTGCCTTTAAAGCCTATAACCCCTAATGCTAACTGCTCAGTCATGGGACGAATCCCACCACGTTTCTGTTAGCCCTATGACGTCTGGGTTTGAACTAGCTATTCTGAGGGCGAGATGCATGGTATTTTCCCTGCCAGGTTAAGAAGCCACTACACTTGTCCTGAGCCTTCAAGAGACCATGAACAATACCAGCCCAAAGCCAAAAGGCTCTTGATTTACCATCTAGTTCATTGGACTGGACGCCACCAGAGTCAACAGCATTTAAAGTAATGGTGACCCCATAGCTCAGTGCTGCTGCTCATTATGTGTGCACACTCCAGACACTCCACCACAAAGGAGCCACATGCTAATTAGCCCACCACTCATGACTGGAACTGGGTTTTCTTGTCACATTTTCTGGGATCCTCCATAAATGTATATGCAGATGAGATGCAGGACAACCTGGCCTGGCTCCACCTTATGGAGGATGGGCCACATTAATCATATACAACAGGCAGAGACAGGGGGGTGAACAGGCTTAAGGACCCATTAGGTGATGTCTGCCAGACATTTAAGGCTGGTAAACAGAAATCATTGGAAATGAGAAAGAAAGGTACAACTCAGCTCGTGGAGTGAAAACTAAGTGAAAATGCATTCAATATACTGGCTCATGATGACTTGAAAGAGTCAACACTGAGGGGGGCTGAGCACAATGGGCACTGCCATATATCTTATTCAAGTGGGCAGTGCAAGGCTATTCTTGTGGTAGGTTCCCAGAATTTGCCCAGTATATGCTATGCGTTTTACAGTCAAGCCCAGTGTTGGCTGCATTTAAATCAACTTCATAAGCACAGGCTGCTTTTGATGGCAGTTTAACAATAGATGACGTATTTAATGAGGTTTCTTTGTATTCGAATGCAAGACAATGAGCCACACTATATACAAGATACAGTATATACAATATACTATACACCCAATACTACATTTGAGTAAATACGGTAAGTTGACATGGAAGACTTCTTTTATTGTGGAGAGGCTGTTGCACACAGCTTTCACACAGCTCTTGACACAACAGAACCTTAGCCCAATGGCAAGAAGACCAAATCAACTGGGGATCTCTTTCTGGCCTTCATCCACCTTCTTAGCCATTGAGATTCTAACATTTTCTTTTGCCTGATCCACTGTTGAGGACTTCTAGACCCACAGCTGTAGGATAGGCAGGTTTATTATAGTGGCGACTTGTATTCGCCATGTCACAGCACCCTCAAAGGATATATGTGGCTTTTCAGGAGGGAAACCATGGCTATCTGCTGTCCCCACCACATCCTGGTGGTGCTGCCACTGCTTGGTCTGTGACTTATTCATCAGTTACCGCTTCTTATTTTGCATCTAACCTTTCCTGAAGGTCAATCCACTACTAACCACCTGTGGATGTGCTTGGTAACAGTACAACTCTGCCTCCCAGGGTAGGTAGGAAAAGAATAGTACAGAGGTTACAGAAGCTGCTATTAGACTAAGAAGTTCTAGATCAAAGCTGTAAGATGAAGCTACATTAATATGCTCAGCTAAGAGGAAGCTTAAAATGTTTTGCCTCTGGCATGTTATAGCAAAACAGAAATTTGACTGCAGAGGGAGCAGGACTGGGAGTCTGATTAGTGATTTTATATTTATTTATTTATTTAGCCAAGGGAAAAAAATATTCCAGACAACAATGGCAGCCTTACCCACCTCTAGGAATTTGGACCCATGCTGTTTTATGAGTAGCCACAGTTCTCAGGATCTAATAATGCCAACTCCCTGTATTCCTCTTTTTATTTCCAAGTACACACTGAAAATAAGAGTCAATAAATTTAAAGACCGTACAATACCTTCCATGGACAGATGCCACTCTTGATTGATCCAGTTTTTCCTCTCTCCCAGATCACTCCCATAAGCAGTACATATGCTTCTGGATCTTAAAGCATGTCTAATCTTATCTATTTCTCCAGATAGTTTTTCAAAATTGTGGATACTTGACCAATGGCTTGGATCAACCCAAGAGTAATGCCCATTATATCAAAGAAAGAGCACATTTTTCACATTGAAACAATGGTACTCTTATTCTCTCAGGGCTTATTCTACCAGACCCTTTAATGTCCTCCTAATAATGTTTTCATCCAATATACAATTTGTCTACCCAGTTCATTTGTAAAACATACTGGATGCTATGAAAGAAAACTCAATGGAGACATCACTTCAGACCTTGATAAAGGCCTCAACACTGGACCTCAGACCAGATGAATCTTAGTTTAGATCAGGAGTGTCAAACTCACCTTGTGCCCCAGCCAGATCTGAACCACAGGGCTCATTGTGGGCTAGTTCTAGCCTGGAGCATAAAGAAGTGGTGGCACTGGCAGCTGTGGTATCAATCCAGAGCACATGGTAGCTGCAGAAGCAGCTCTGGCTCTGACTTGGGGCATATGATGGGGTCTGAAGCCTTTGGATTGCAGCCAGAACTGCCACCACTATGTACCCCAGGTTGGAACCAGAGCTTCTGCCACTACTGTCGTCACAGCAGCTCCAGCTCTGGCTCCTGCAGAGGCTGACAGCAAGGGAGATAGAGCTATAGCACTGGTGACAGGGAGAGCAATCAGGGCTTGAGAGTAATCAGGGCTGTCAGTCCTTGTTTGCCCTCCTGCCACCAATCACCATGTCCACTGTTTGGTTATACTCTATTTTTTCCCCCAGAGACCAGGCATCCCTACTGAGTCTGTAGGCTTTAAAAAGGACCACAGTCACCCTAGGATGAGTGCCCATAACAGATGCTGCTGAAGGGCAATGCTCAAGGGTGCCCTTTCCCACTATCTTTCCCCATAGTCAGAGATGTGGGAAAAGGGCAATTCAATTTAATGTTACACTGTAAATAAGAGGATAATGAGTGGGTTTGGGGCACAGTCACAGCCTCCTTTTGAGAGGGTTGTACAGCTCTGGAGATAGTAAGAGGCTTTTTCTTCGCTAGTAACTGAAGCAGGCCAAGTAAGCATTGTCAGTGGATATTTAAGTTAGAGTCAAAGAAAATTATAGTTGGAAGGGACCTCAACAGGTCATGAAGTCCAGCTCCCTGAAAGCAGAACCATCCCCAACTATATTACCCAGTGCATAGTGGCCAGTGGGGTCCCTTAAGGCTCTGTCCTAGGACCTATACCCTTTAACATCTTCATCAATGATGTAGACATTGGCGTCAGAAGCAGGCTAGCCAAGTTCGCCAACGATACCAAACTCCGGGGTAAAACATCCACACCAGAGGACAGGAGGGTGATCCAGGCAGATCTTGACAGGCTCATGAAAATGGGCAGTTGAGAACCTGATGCTGTTTAACACTGAGAAATGCAAGGTTCTTCACCTTGGGAGGAAAAACCTGCAGCATGCTTATAGGCTCAGCTGTGCTACGCTGGTTAGCACTACAGATGAAAGGGACTTGGGGGTCATGATTGACCACAAGATGAACATGAGCCCTCAATGTGATCCTGCAGCTAGTAAAGTGAGCAAAACACTGGCTTGCATCTATAGATGCTTCTCAAGCAAATCCCGGGATGTCATTCTCCCACTGTACTTGGCCTTGGTGAGGCCGCAGCTGGAGTACTGCAACCAGTTTTGGGCTCCACAATTCCAAGAGGATGTGGAGAAGCTTGAGAGAGTCCAGAGAAGAGCCACGTGGATAATCAGAGGTCAGGAAAACAGACCTTATGAGAGGCTGAGAGCCATGGGACTCTTCAGCCTGGAAAAGCGCAGGCTTGGGGATGATCTGGTGGCCATCTATAAGTTTATCAGGGGTGGTCACCAGGATCTGGGGGAACATCTGTTCACCAGAGCGCCCCAAGGGATGACAAGATCGAATGGTCACAAACTGCTCTGCGACCGATTCGGGCTGGACATAAGGAAGAAGTTTTTTACAAGGTTTGGAATAGACTGCCACCAGAGGTAGTTCAAGGACCCACTTTGCATGCCTTCAAGACACATTTGGATGTTTATCTTGGTGAGATCCTAAGATCCCTGCTGACTTCCTGCCCCTGGGGCAGCGGGCTGGACTTGATGATCCTTCAGGATCCCTTCCAGCCCGAATGTCTATGTCTATGAAATCCCAGCCAAGCTTTTGTCTACCCAAGAATGGAGATTCCACAACCTCTGCAGGTAACCTTCCACTGCTTTACTATCTTTCTCATGAGAAAGTTTTTCCTAATATCTAACCTAATCTTCCCTTGCTGCAAGTTCATACAATTGCTCTTTCTTCTGTCATCTGCCACCACAGGGATCAGTTTAGCTCCATCCTCTTTGGAACCCCCTTCAGATAGTTGGAAGACTGCTATTAAATCCCTTCTCAGTCTTCTCTTCACCAGACTAAAGCCCAGCTCCTTCAGCCTGTCCTCATAAGTCAGGTTCTCCAGCTCCCTAATCTTTTTCACTGGCCTCTGCTGGACTCTCTCCAATTTGTACACACCCTTTCTGTAGTAAGGGGGGCCCAAAACTGGACACAGTACTCCATATTTGACCTCATCAGTGCCAAATAAAGAGGAATAATCACTTCCCTTGATCTAATTGCAACACTCCTACTAACGCAGCCCAGTATGCTGTTAGCCTTCTTGGCAAAAAGGGCACACTGTTGGCTTATATTCAGTTTATTGTCCACTGGAACCCCCAGGTCCTGTTCTGCAGAGCTGCTGCTTAGTCAGTCCCCAGCCTGTACTGGTACATGGGATTATTCCATCCTAAATACCAGACTTTGCACTTACCTTTATTGAACTACGTAAGATTTCTTTTGACCCAATCCTACTACTCCCCCCAGCTTGGTGTCACCCACAGACTTACTGAGGGTACCTGATCCCAACTTCTAGACTGTTGATGAAGCTATTGAAACAGATATTGTGCCTGAAATTGAAGAGATTTATGCTTATGAGTAACTATCATGAAATCATGTACATAGTAGGGCTGCAAGGGACCTCACTGCTCATGGTAGGATCATCCATGTACAGGATCAATTGTGCAACTAAGAGTTCAATGGTGGGACTTCGCCATACATTAAGCATACCTACTATAATTTTTAGTTACTGGAAAGAGAAAAAAATTCATTTTTATATTAAAAAAAAAAAAAAAAAGTAAACAAATCCCCTACAATCAATCCTCAGAACTGTCCAAAATAATCAGCCTCTGTGCCAACATCAGCAATAGGAAATATTAACTACAGGAACAAGACTGTCAACTCTAGTTAACTTTAACTAGAACAAATACTACTGCAAACCATAGAATAGTGTTATACAAGCTATTTTTAATTAAAAAGTAGCCATCCAAAATCCTACAGTCCTTGTATTTCATAAAAAACTGAAATTAAAATGTAAATAAAGTATTAATAGCTATGGTAAAAAAAATAAGGAAATATGCTCCTAAGTGTTTATCTCTGACTTGGTATTATGCTACCACATGTGCTTGGTTTAGAGCAGTGGTCACCAGCCAGTCTGTCTATCTCAACTTACTGGTCGATTGTGGAATCTCTCACAGCCACTCTCAGTCTGTCAGAGGCTCCATGATTGGGAGTGGCAGGACGCAGGTCGCTAGGGTGAGCCATGCCCTCTGCCTCCCGGGCCACGCTGGGTGAGTGGGATCAGAGCCTGGGCGGCTTGTTTGGGAGGCAGGGAGAAGGAGTGGTAGACTCTGGGGTGCCCTTCACTTATAAAAAGTGATCTTCACCATAAAAAGGTTGGAAACCACTGGTCTAGAGATAAAGTTACTCTCCACCCATGTAACTAATCAAATCTACAATCAAATTAGCAAATCTACAATATTATGGAAAATTTGGGGACTCATTTTGTAACATAACTCTGTTGTATTCCTTTAATACTTTTACTTAATCAATGTTAAAGAAAATATGCTTTAAAATAAGAATATAAAATTAGGAAATAAGTGCGTTCCATACCTGCAATACTGACTGCATTCCCGCTCGTACACTTTGCTCTTCAATATCTACTTCGGATATTTTATTTTGATAGCAGCCATTTCTTGTCCAACTTGAATTCTGGATGTGACTAGAATTTGTTGTTTTTTCCTGAAGCATAAAAAGTATTTCTTAAACTCCCATAGAGAAACAAGTGCAAATAAAAATTACACAAACTTTGTTTTTGGTAGGATTTTTGTTTATTTTTAAAAGAAAGAACTGAAAATGACTACTGAAAGTGCAGGCTGGCTCAAATTTAAGTATTTAAAGTAGTTGGAGAAAAACTTTCCCTCAGTTTTTGTTTACTACTTTCCTCATCTTCTTTTGGAACTATTTTTCATATGGAGAATTTATAAATTTAGCAAGTCACCCCTTTAAATATATATTTTCAAAAAATAATTTAAGTTTGTGAGAAACAAGAATTTGTGTGGGCAGTATCCTATATTGGACCAGCTGCATAGCTGGGACAGCCTTAGATAGTTTTTGTAGGCAGTGCATTTTTTTCAAGTCTATAGAAAAAGCAAGCACTTTAGGCCTAAAAAACAGCCTGCAAGGCTGTGAAATTAGAGAATACAATACTCTCAGGAATAACTAACAGAGAAAAAAACTGAAGACGACAAGATAGCTTGATCAGTGGAATGATCAATATCATTTGAAAGGAAAGGAGACTGTTAACATCTGTAAAGCAAACACTAAAGTTTAAAATTAACTTACAATGAAGACCATATGCTAAAAGCCACACCAGGTACCATATTAATATGCAACTAGTGAATATTTTAATCATTAAGGACCTACCTGATCCTGTTCTGACTAAAGTGAATGGGAGTTTTTGCTATTAGCTTAAGTGGTACAGGACTTGGTTTTGGAGCATCTAGCCTTCAGCCTGTGGCTCACACTGCCTCCAAGATATGGAACAATATTTTTCCAATATAAATGCTACTATGCTTACAGTTATGCTGAATGGAATTAAAATAAAACAGATCAACTTCAACTGTCTTTTAACAGTGTGGCTGGTTACTGGAAAAAACTTGTAATTTCTTCAAGTATTGCCCACAGGCACGTTCCACTGTTAATGCATATATACCTCAGGCACTTACAACTCAGAATGTTCTGACTTTATCACATGAACAGATCCAGGATTTTGGAAAGGGGAGGCATCCTGCACTGCAGGGGTGGTTGCACTCTGGACTCCCTGCCTCTCCCCACCACACCAGGCAGACTGCACCAGAGGAGAAGCACCAAGGAACTTTAATTTTTAAAGTCCCTCAAGCAGGCAAGAATCTTCCCTCCCCTCTTCCTTCCCTCCTTTGCTTAGTGGTACATTCTCTCCCTTCCCTTCCCCTTCGCCAACACTGCCAGGGGCAAGGTGGGATGGTGGAGCTCCAAAGCCATTCCTCCCTGCTCCAGCCAGGCTGCATATGGAGCCAGGCTCACCTTCCCCTGCACCTGCTCTCTGGCTGTCAGGGAACGCTCATGGACTGAGAAGGGAGAAGGGACATGCCTGCTGTTACTGCTCTTACTGGCTAATCCCAGCTTTGTGCAGAGCCCAGCTGGAGTAGGAAGAAGTGACTCTGGAGGTTCTTGGCCTTCATCCTGTGTGTACCCCCAGGACAGTCAGAGACAATAGCAGTGATGGATAAGGATGGGAAGTGACACTTGGTAGGGAGGGTAAGGGGGCAGGGGGTGGAATTCTTACTTGCCTCTGGCACCTATAGGCATGGTTGCTCCAGTGTGCTGTAATTACAGTGCATCAGAGCAGACTCAATGAAGTCTGCTAGACCATGGTAATTACTGTGCTCCAGCAGACTTCAGCGTCACACGTATCAGTGTACCCACACTGCAAAATGGCAGCAGGGGCACTTTAAAGTTCTTTGAATGAGCTTTAGATAAAGTGCCCCCCCCACCATTTTTCAGCATGGGGATGCTGATACACATGACGCTGCAGGTGCTTTAGAGTGGCTGTCAGTGCTTCTTTAATTAAAGCACCCCCTCCTCACATACACACACTCCTGGAGCATGTGTGTTCCTGGCTGCTGCTCCTTCAGTGTCGTTGCCTGAAAAGGCAGGGAGTGCATCTGTGCCAGGCCACCTAATGCAGCCCCTCTGCGCAGGACAGGAACATCATTGACTAAGTTATCTCAGCCAAATATTTATCTAACCTGCTCTTGAAAATTTCCAAGTATGGAGATTCCACAGTTTGTCTTGGCAGTCTATTCCAATGCTTGACCAACCTCGTAATGAGAAAGTTCCTCCTAATCTCCAAACTAAATTTCCTCTGCTGCAACTTGAGGTCATTGATTCTAGTCTAGTTTCCTGTGACTATAGAGAATAGTCTATTTCCATCCCCTCCATATCAATCTTCAAATACCTGAAGGGCAATAATCAAATCCCCACTCAATCTCCTCTTCTCCAGACTAAATAACCCTAGTTCTTTCAGCTTTTCATTACAAGTAAGGCTTCACAGGCATCTAATAATTTGTGTCACTCTCTGCTGGACTCTTTCCAGTGTATCTACTTCTTTCTTGAAACCTGGGGCCCAAAACTGGATACAGTACTCCAAGTAAGGCCTCACAAGTGCTGAACAGACTAAAAGAATCATTTCCTTTGATTCACAAGTGACACTCATGTTAAGACAATCCACAATACTGTTGGCTTTTTATGAAACAAGAATACACTGTTGGCTCATACTTGGCTTGTCCTCGTTGGCTGACAAGTCCTTGTCCTTGCTTGTGCTTTGCACAAAGTACATAAAAGTAGCATGCACTTGCACTTAATTCTTCTCAGCTGCCTTTGACTTGAGACACACTTCTGCTGTTTGCATTAGAATACAGTTCTGGCATTAAATTTATTGTTTTCTGTAAACTGTTATTCTTTCTTGATTTTAGTTATTGTTTTGATCCAGTTTTTATATTTCTCCCCACTCTGTTTTTCTTTATTCTTTTGGGAAAACAGTTTACATTTGGGTCTATACCATCTGACTTAACACAAGTTGAATGAGGCATCATTTTTCTCCTCACTCTGCCTCTCACATGACTAGGCAACGTACACTGTAGATGGCCACTCCAACTGTCTTAAATGCCTGCTATGTTAACCAATGGGCTCAGTCTCAGAACTTGGAGCATGAGCAAGAATGAGGGGTTTCATGAAGGTTGTGCAGGTACCTCTCACTATAAAGTCTACAAGCGTAAGTGACTGAGGTTCTGAACACCTTCAGTTAAAAAATGCATATAAAATCCCAGACTAGGGAATTTTCTTTTAGGAAGCTTGTGATGGGATGGATGAATACAGTGTCAAATTCTATTAGAATATATATGCACGGTCAAAACAAGTTCCACCATTCTAACCAGAGAGTTAGGGTTAGATTTTCAGAAGGTACAGGAGAAGTTAAATGCCCAACTTCTGCTTGGGAGGAGGTGGAGAACTACATAGAATCTGGAGGCTTAACCTGCATTTCTACTTCTGAAAACTCTCACAGTTGACATTAAATATGAAATAAGAAAACTACAGAACAGTCCTGTTTTAAATTAGTTGTCCCTAAAAAAAAGTTATAAAATTAGCCCTTTTGCCTACAATAATGCATAAACAACATAAATGGGACAAAAAATGTGAGGTGATGGCATGGACCGAAAGAAATAGCACCACAGCTACTATGATAGTCACACATGAGGATAAAAAATATAAAAAGGCATAAAAGTGTGTATATCTCAGTGATTCCTTTAATTCATTTTCTTCAATCTCTAGACAAGCAGACTGCTAAATGAAGTGCGTGCTTTAAAAAGGGTTGGGAACTTTAAAAAAAAGTCTTTTAAACTTTAAAATGTTTTGGGGGTTGTTTTTTTTTTTTTACCTCCTCTCTCTCTTTTGCCTTCTCTACTGAATTATGCTCTGCAACATTTTCATCACAATCTATATTTGCAGACTGCATTACTTCTTCAGGTTCTTTCATAAATAAAGGTTTATCTTCCTGTTGTATCCACTCCTGGTATACCTTCACCACTTTCCTCATGGCAGCTGCTTCACAAATTGGCAACAAAAATGCCTAGTAGGAAAAAACCCAAACAAAAGCAAAATCACACAATTTTACTATTTAAAGGCAAGTTAGAACTAAACTGCATGATCCTCACTCTAATGCTAGTAGCAAACAATTATAGATATATCTATTGCTATATTATATCAATATGCTACAAAAGACACATTTGAAGCATCTCAGAAAAGGCTAGCAGGATGAGGGTCTATAATAAAAGCCTCATAACAAACCCTCATGAGAAGAAAGAAAAAGCTGAACAGGAGATTCTGTTGCATCCCATTCTCTGTGTAGAAATTGTAAGAGCAGTGGGTAATAGGGTTCTTAATCATCAATTCAAATATTATAACAAATAACCATTTGTTCTACTGTCATGAAAATGAAATTCTAAGAGTTGCAGAACTGAAAGTAAAACCCTTTCTTCAGAATTACGACTTTGAAAAAAAGTACAATCGGAAGCCAGCTTGTTGAAAGATACCATCCACTTCAGGAAGTATTATTATGTCACCGCTGTGTTAATAAACAACATGGAAAAATGTTCACTTGGAGTGGTTTCAAATTGGTGGGGAGAAGCTGTTGCCCTTGCTACAGACCATGCAGCAACTATTACACTATAACAATTCAGTATAGCACCAACCTGTAGTGATACAAATATAGCAAAATCACTCCAACTTTTAACCCTGTTGTCGCAGAGCTCTCAGGTGTCCTCCGACTGAGAGCAGAAACGGCTCGGGAGAAACACCTAGTGGCGGGAAGGGGGAAGCTCAGCTGGCAGTCACCAGGACTGCGCAGGTGCTGGTTGCCCCAGCAACCAGGGAAACCTAGAGACAGGAAGGGGCAGAGCTTAGCCCTTCTTAAGCCCAGGCAGAAAGCCAGGAAGGTAGTTTCCCTCTGGCAGCCGAGGGAGGAGGAACTCAGCCAGCACAAAGGGGAGAACTCTGATGGTGGCAACATCCCCTGGTTCCTGCTGGGGGTTGAAGCGCTCTCTCTCTCTCTCTTTCTGGTAGGGATGGATTCTTATTTTGACCAGGACGGTCTAGCTTTTATGTTGTAGCCCGGGGGCTTTGTGTTCTTGTATTTATTGTTTTACCGGAGGACTGGGCGAGACTATTAGGGGTTGGAGGAGGCCTCATAGGAACTCCACAGTAGTGTGGGGGTTCCTGGCGCCAGAGAGGGTGTAGCATTTTTTGGGGTGCACAGGCCCCAGCCCTGGAGCCAGGGGGCAGTGAGAAGCCCCAGAGCCAAGGGGGGGCAGTGAGGAGCCCTGGCTGAAGGGGGCAGGGAGGAGCCCCAGAGCTGGCACTGGCAAGAAGTCCCAGAACGGGCAGTGAGGGACAAGCTAGAAGGCACTGGTAGGGGCGCGGGCTGTGAGATGAGCTAGAGGGCACCGGCGAAGGTGCAGGCTGAGGGACAAGCCAGAGAGTGGCCGCATGGCGCAGAGAGAGGAAGACAGACCCGAACAACACCAGATACATCTGCGAGGCTTGGGCTGCAGTGTAAGGGGAGGAAAGGAGCCGCAGATAGTGCCTCAGGCACCAAGACAGAAAATAGGCAGCCTCCTGCTTGATTGAGATCTTCCAATCAAGCAGATAACAAAAAGACATGGCAGGCGAGAAGGCGGGCAGTTGGCCCTTGATCGGTGTTGCGGGACCACTAATAGATGGCCCTGAAGAGGCACAACTGTCACACCTGTTCATCCAGGGTTAAAGGTTAACATCGCACATGCATATTGCTACAACTGACCAATGCACTCTGTCAAAATTACACTTAAAGTTAAATGTTGCTGGAATTATAACAAATCCAAGAAGTAGAAACATAGATTTTCATATTCATTATTATAAAGTATTTTTTCCTTTTGAATTCATAAAATATTTTGTTGCATTGAAAAGTGTGCTGCTTAGCACAGAATGAACTTAAAGCTGTAATGGGATTAAAGTTATACTTAAACAAAAACATGCACTGATGGGTTATTTACCTGTCGAAATATCTCAGTAAGAAAGTTAACATTACTTCTTTTAGAAGAAAAGACTTTACGGACTATTTCAATATCAGTTAGGTGTTCTTCATCCATACTGCAGAGGCTAGAGGAACTTGGCTCTCTCTCTGTCAGGGTGCTAGTATTAGAATGAGATTGTTCTGGTTCTGCATTTCTATCCTGTCTATCACCATTGTCATTTTTACTGTCTTCCCTTGAAGCCATGCTAGCAGCTGCTCTCTGAAAGCACAATGAAAAACAAAAAGTAAAATTAATTCCAGCAATATAATACGACAATCGTTAAAACAACACAGAACAAATTCCACAGACAACCTAAGAAATACAGCATGACTACAACCACAAGCTTACCATGCTATTCTGCTCTTTGAACCACCATACCAAACAGTGAAGCCTGTCTGTACTACCTTATGAAGAAGGCTAAGTATCATACTAATTAGGAGTACTAATTAGTCTGCTGGTAGCACTTTGCCAACACAGCTACACAGCTTCTGCTTGAAAAGGTACATCATCCAAAGCTCTGAAGTATATTTGAAGATGCCTGTCATAATACATTTGTCATGTCATTATACCCATACTGGACATCAAAACTTCCCTTATCTAGTGTCAAAGGTCTGGCCTATGGAACCCTATCATCCAGCCCGTGGGTCTTGTTATGAACCCCAGCATGTGGCTCAATCCATGAGCTGCATCTGATATGCATGGCTAGTGCATGGGCCTGATTTGGCCTAAAGCACCAGCCCCAGGACATATCTCCAGCCCACAGGGCCTGATGAGTGTGACAACCTTGCAGTAACAAATACAGGAAAACCGTAACCATGAAACCCATTAAAGACTAAATTTCAGATTGAAAGGAAGTCAGGTTATCATCTAGTTAGAACACAGACTTCTATTCAAATCTGTGGGTCCTTCAATTTGCTAATTTTTAATGTGACAGTTTTTTATTGGAGTTTTCCAAGATATCATCACAAAAAGACCCGATCTTGCACACTTTTGTGCACAGTCCAACTAAAATCAAATGGAAACTGAATTCCTGGACTGGGTACTAAATTAAATTAAGAGCATTGCACTACACAAGTGAAATTTGTTACTGTAAGGCAGTGATTTCAGTACAACCAGATCCTTTGAAGGGTGATGGGAGGTTATGAGGAGATAAGCGAAGTGTAAGGAGATAAGCAGGTAAGTGCAGGCTCAGACTTGTCCCTCCCTTGCCGATTCTCCCTACCCCCACTTGGGTGCTTACACGATAATATGTAATTTTTTTTGGCATTGGGTACTTCTCAATTCACAGCAGTTATGGATGGGTGCAGAGTCCAAAAAGGCTGAGAATCACTACTGCAAGACTATGAACAGATGTTTTATCTATTCCAGAAGAAACAATTTTCTCCCAGGATAAAGTATTTTCATATGTCCATGTCTGCTGTCCTGGGACAAATCCTAAAAAGGTTCACGGGACAAGGAGTGCTAAAACAGTTTGCCCTGCAAAGTACATCTGAATGGTTGTCCTGGGACTACATCACTGAATCAGTGGCAGAAAAGTGGCAGTGCATTCAGCCACTCAAACCCTGGCTGAAAAAGTGAAGTGTGCACATGCCAAATTTCAGGACTTTTCTCTTTTGGGACAAACACAGGTACAGCTGGTCCTGGGAACAATGTAATGTCAGCTCCTGGCCTAAACGTATTCCAGCAATGTACTATTCAAAGCAGTTTTTTTATTAGCATAAATGGAAGTAACATTTTATGTTTTCACTCTGGTACAAAACAAAACAATATTTAAATATTAGGCACACCCTTTGAAATTGGATTCAGGTCTAGAGACTCTCCTAAATCTCTCGTCTTTTGTTAGTGAAAGCTGTAAAAGGAGCTTACGTTGGTTAAATATCTCAGCATTGAGATTTCAATAAATAAATCAGCCAACCTCAAAATGTACAAAAAAACACGTGAAATGTATGTTTAGTGATACCTGAATATTCTTTGGCACATTTTCACCTTCTACTCCAGGAATATGAGGTCCAGCATGAGGTTTTGGCTCAAGCCAGAAAGATACCAACCATCGAATGACAATAACACGAGCCTTAAGAAAAGGTTCTTTTGTGCAATATATTGCTTCATTGGTTTCAGCATCTTTCTTTATCATTATGTAGTGGGGCTTTGGTCTCATCTGTGGTATTTCTGTAAAGAAAATAAAGCATTAAAAATGAATCTAGGGAAGCCCTCTCCAATACCAGTTCACTTATACAGGTTTTAACTACTTGAAACTCCTACGAGTGCATAAATCAATTCTAAAATCCGCTGAGATGGACACTGTCAATAACTGAGAGAAGTCAGAACACATCTGAAAAAGCTTGCACCTTTCACAAGGTTAGACAGTGGATTAATGGTTCAGAAGGATGTAAACATTTTCTATTCGAGAAAGAAGCAACACATGCAACTTTATGCTCTAGGTGGCAAAGTAACAATTAATGAAGAAAGTTTAATTTATGAACTATAATTTTTATCCAGATGAATCCCTAAGCTATTTTAAAAGTAAGGTATTATATTTAGAAACTACATGGTCCATTATTGAAACATACCTACATGTGGAAAGAAATCCAGGAACTGTGTTTCCACAGCTACCAGCAAAACAACTGCACCATTCTACTTGCCACAATAAAGGGAATTTTAAATAGGCAGACTATAATTACCCAATTTGGAATCTGGCCCAAGTAATCAAGTCACCTTCATTAAATGATGAGAAGACATGGTCAATCTTCCATTTAAAAATGAAAAGTGTTTGCAGTTACTCAAGTGGTCTGCTGAAGCAAACTTTATAAAATGAAGAAAGATCCCTATTTTGTAGTCACTGTCTTTACCAGAAGGTTGGAACAGCAGCCCTGGTTGGCAGTAGCATTCAGAGATATGGGCATGCAGGGCATGAGCTTCAGGTGTCAATTTGGAGGGGGCGCAAGAAGGGAGGCTGCTACTACCGCCACCACCCAGGGTGCAAAGTTACTTGCTACTCAATGTGTGTACAGAAGGAATGTGTGAGCAGCTTGCATTTCATCTCCCCAACCACTTTACACCATTAGAGGCTTTGTCCTAAGGTCATGTGGACCCTAGAAAGTTTTGTTGGGGACAGCAGCTGACTACTACACTGCAGGGAGTGTGAATAGCCCTTGGCAGCTACACAATCCCCACCTGCAAAAACCATAAGTGAAGTATATTATGCGCTAGCACCCAGCACCACTTTCTGTGCAATGCACTGAAGAGCGCATTACCAGAGGTTGATGTTATAACAAAAGAATTCTGGCATCCAGTGCCAACGTTTTACAAGGCTATTTTTTCTATGTGATACATTTAGTTTGCACAGCTTAAAGTTTAATAATTCTTCATGCTTCTAGCCCCACCATCAATCTGGAACTAAAGAGGCTGCAGGATGGCCTGAAAGACCCATGAACAGGTTGTACCGTTTCTTCTATACTGCTGTAATTTAAATAGCAGCTTTTTGTGCAATAAAGATGCTTCAGAAATATCTGAGGGCAAACAATCAATGCTAGCAGAGTTCACAGAAAGAGTCACAGGTGACTTTACAGCTGTTCACTGACCTGAACAGTCATTTCTGAGCTTCAGAAACTAGTTCTTAATCAGGATTGCACTGTGCTGAAGATCTGAGGATCCGCACGGGCTACAAAACTTCTGAACACGGAGGGCTATGTTTCTGAAGTTGCATGCCAAACTTGCACTAGTTCTTCAGTGCAAAGGTACAAGAATAAAACTTATTCTCACTGCTACAAAGCAGGTGGAGATCAGCATGGAAGGTTGTAATACCAGACACATTAATCAGTGGGAAGTCAGCCTGGCATCAAACACAGTTGGGGCCATGATCATTAATGTGTACAAAACCATTAACCATGCTCTCCTACAGAGGGGTCATGACTTTAGATAAGTTGCAGGAAACGACAGAAAGCAATGGGTTTCCCAAACCAGGAGGAAAAAATAGAAAGGATGTATATTCCAAATCGTGTCTCACTCCCAGATTGTGCATTACCAGGGGATACCTTTTCTCCAGTTATGCAGACACTGAGATCACAGAGTAGCCAAGACATTAATGCTGGCTGATGAGGGAAAGTACATGACCTTTGTACATTCAGGAACACAAGCCTGTCCCAGAAGCTTCAAGCAGGGACAATCTACCCCATATATCACATTCCTATTGCCACAGTTGAAATGTCAATAACTCTTTTTGGGGACACAGTATATTCACTGCTCCCCTGGCTCAAAGGCATATACAGGCAATCTGGAAGAGGTGATGCTACACCGATGTAGAATGACTGTCAAATGTGCTTTTGGACATTAGAAAAGCTGCCAGGAATAGCAAGCCAAACTTCCCCATTACTGTTGCTGACTGCTGTAAGCTGCTTACTATCTGGTAAGCAAAAGGGGCAGCCTTGTCAACAGGATAGTAGGTAGAGGTGGATAGATTGCTGAATTCAAACAGCTAGATGATACAAGGGAATTATTTATAGCTCACTGTTCAGCTGAGTAAAGGTTTAAGAAAATATTACAGTGATGTGTCCAGAAGAATGACCACACTTTTTTTTTTAAAAGGCAGTTTTGCCTTTTTAAAAGGCTAAGCGGGGTGGTCATTTAGTGCCTCCATTTTATTGGCTATTAGTTTTGAACAGAGAAAGAAATTTAACAATTAATTAAAGATTTTATTTGTGCAATGAGCAAGATTCTTTCAGTGTTTTCATTCAGTGCAAACAAATCAAACATCATGCAAAAACATTTCAGCAGACCATATATGATAGTAAAACCCATTTAAGTGGCATTTAAATACTGAGAACAGTAAAACTTAGTAGTGCATGGCTTAAAGACTACTGTAGTAAACATGCAGTTCTCAGGGAGAGGACTCCAAGTTTGCCTACAGTTCTTGCAGTTCTATCTTGGAAGTACGTTTGAGGATGGTGGTACTGCCCTCCCTGGGTTGGACAGGGTGTTCAGTTCCTTGCAAATAGTATTTCCATAGGACGAAGTGGATGGGCCACAGGGCATGGGGTTCCACAACTTTTTGTAGGATGTCAAGGATGATCCAGCTGCAGATGCTGATTTAAAGAGACAGAGAAGTTATTAGACTTACAGTGCTAACACAAAGAAAAAAAAAAGATGACCAAAAACTCTATGCATTTTTTTTCCTATAAAAGTTCTAAATGAGCAGATTAGAAAAAGTCACACTACTTCCTGGGTGCTGGAACTTAGTTGCAAAATATCGTAAAATCAATTGGCACTTATACATGAGTTGATGCACTGTAATTACAGCACTTTGAAGCAGGCTTGATTAATTGAATCTGCTGGAGCGTGGTAATTATTGCACTCCAGAATGTCATGTACCAGTGTTCTCATGCTTAAAAATGGAGTAGGGGCATTTTAACTAAAGCTCCTTACCCCTCCCCCCTGCTCCTAGACCAATGAGATGGGAAATGAGGAGTGGGAGTTGAGTAGCTGTTTCTGAGGGAGTGTGTTGGAACTGATCAATGGGCCAGAAAAACAAATAAAACACACAAAGAATCATTTTGGTAGTTGTGGTTTCAGCAGAGGGTTAGTGATGATAAGGATGGTACTGCAATGGAAATTGTTAAAAAAGGCGTACAAAGGTATCCTGTTGAAGGAAAGAAAGTAGCTTTACCTAGTATTCTCAAGGAATAGGATTAGATTTCCTGCTACAACAATTTCCAGACTGCCCCACAGGCACACAGAAAGGGACCTTTGTTGACCTGCACACAGATGGACTTCACAAGGATTTACAAGCAAGCCATACCACCTAGCTGCTCCTGCCAGAAGCAATGTTGGACTCTGAAGCTCAGGATACCCCATCCCTATGTCTCTCACCTACCTCAACATGGCATGAGTCAATTATTATTTGGGACTCGGGTACTCATTGCTTTATATTTTGTTTGCAAACCCACCTTTTCAGAAAAGGCTTGGCCTAATGTGCTATCTGCAGCTGAACTTGCGCAGGGAAACTTTTCCGCTACAGTGCTGCTGACCTGGGTGTCTAGGTTTTTGGGGGTTTTTTTTTACAATAAACAGTAGTTTTTTTCCAAATCAAATTTTAAGTCTCTGATTTGGTAACTGTACTTTCTAGCAATGGGTTTCAATATCTAAATTTGACTGATGGAAACAATTATGCAAGTCTACCAAATAAAATGGCCTTGCAGTAATGTATTACTTTGTCCTTGTTCATGAGAAAAGGCACTACTTCAAAATAGAGGGAGAAGGGATGTGCATAGTCAGACAGGAAAAGCAAGCATTTGGGGAAAGCAGGGGTGGGGTTTACTGAACTTACCAAGGCTCCTGGCCCTTTCCTCACTGCTTTCTTCTGAGTCATTTAGGACCAGCGCTGGCCCAGTTGAGTTTGAAATAGCAGCTGATTGTTTAAAATAGGGTGGCATCTGTCTCAGCATTTCTCTTCTCAGTGTTTTTATCTTCTTTGTGCACCTCAATTTCCTTGTTCAGGCTCTTGCAGGGAATCCCTAAAATGGTGTGAAGCTTCTGACACAAGGGACAACTTGCTGGAGAGTGCCTCCTGACTTTTTGCTCTGTGGCCTTGCCCTACAGTAGCCCTGCAAGAAATCTTCTGCTTGGTGCTACTTGCAGCCCCTCTTTACCCCAAAACACACACACAGATGCTTTGAATAGCATCCACTCTTCAATCTCTTTGTACACATTTCCATTTCTAAAGTTTCCCTATGGCTGTGCTTACACCGTCCCTTTGATCCACAGTCTAAAGGAGCCAGTATCTTGCGCCTGCTCCAGAAAGAAGCATGCAATTCTGGTCCAACTTTCTCTATAGAAAGCTATGTCTGTCCATTTGCACATTGGGATGAGCAGAAAAAGATTTCCCAAACAAAGTGAGACTTTTAAAGGAAAAGGTTAGGCTTCAGGATCAGCTCAACTTAAGAGTTCAAATGAAAGTGATAGTGTCCATACTGATGTTATGCCAGTTGTCTTGTAGCAAGTGAGGGCTTGTCACTTGGGATTATGTAGTTATTCTGCCGACACAAACCTCAAATTATCATTTTATAGCAAATTATGTGGATGAATGCAAACCCACACAGACAAAAGCTGAAACAGTACAGACCTAAATTTTTCAAAGGTGAGTTAAGTCATGGTAACTATCCCAATCCAATGTTATAACACCTGTTAAAACTCTAGCAAAAAGGGAGGCATGGCAAGCTTAGCTTATGTTAAACCTTTGTTTCAGGGATGCACAGGTTTTAAGTGATACAATCACTTTATCTTAACTTGTCTTGGTTTGAAGTTTTACAAAATATTGTGGAATACAATACTGAAAAGATCTACACAAGTACATCGCTGTCACCCAAAGACCAACACAGCTCAGTTCTTTTGGCCCCATAAAACTCTTTTTTTCCCTTAATGTAAATTAAAAATTAATAATGCATGCTGCATTAAAAGCTTAAAATGAAAAAAAATAAACAATTAAGTGTTAGTTTAAATAAAAAACCAATTAATATAAACATCTAAACTTGAATTAAAAGGACAGATTGTGTTTCATGAATAGAAGTTAACTGAATAAAATTTAAGTCTACTATAGATAGGTACCACAGTTATGAAGAGTAAGAAAAATTTTGTCTTTGAATACAGTTCCCTTGGGCAGCATCACTCAAAAGAAAAGTTAAATGATTATACTGATGCATTACTACAGAGTATATAATGGTTTTAATAATGCTGAAATACCACTTACCAAGTACAGGGTTATACAAGCTGGTCTCCTTACAGATGTTTGGGAAAATATAAGGCAAATAGTATTTCTTAAAATTTGAAAACAAAAATGAAAATCCCTTTTCTTGGTTTTCCTTGTTCTTCCATTCTAAACTCTTAACCTTTTAAAGAAGGAAAAAAGTATGTTAAAACTGATTTGGAGATTAACACGTTATATATATTTCAGTAATAATTTCTAAGTGCATCAAACTTCAGAATTTTTCTGTTCTTTATACTAGAAGAATTTACTATAAAAACTAAAGAAATTTTAGTTTTTATAAATTAATTTTTTAAATATATTTTCCAGTTATTCTTAAATGGAGAACAAAATTAAGTTTTATTATTTATTTCATGAAATGGATAATATTCAAATTAGACTGTATGCATCACGTTAATTCTGGAAATGTCTCAACCAGCCAATTTTATGGGCGATTAGAAATGACATACAGAGAGGAAAAACTTTAAGGCTTTGCTTCATCAAGATACTTATTTAGATACTAAAAAAGGTCGCATTTCTTTTGTCTGCCAACAGAACATACCTGGATTACCATGTATTTTAAAAGTGCTTCTAGAAAGTAGCTTGTAAGATCTTCTTGTCCTTTGTCTCCAGATTGTGGAGGGACAAGTGGAGTAATTTCCTCTATAGTAACTTGAGCTATTCAAAAGTAAAAAAGATAATTACATTTCATCAATAAATATGATGCTTCCTAAAGCAAATTTTGTTTGCAATGATTATTAAAATGATTCTTAAAAAGAGGGGGTAGGGACGGACAATAATGAAAAACTCTTCTTACAGGACAATTTAAAAGGAAATAAGTTTGGTCCATAAACCTGCTCAAAACTATATATTCTCTTTCATACTTTTTACATTTTCATGTGAAGTACATGCAAAACTATAACCACAGCTAACTGTGCCCAGCCCCCTGCAAGAAGAGCCTCATGCAGCACCGGCTCCGGCTCCGGCTCCACCCCGCACCACACAGATCCGGGGGCACCACCCCCCCAGGGTGCAAGCAGCAATGGGAGCCCCCTCACCCCACAAGCCGTGCATCCGTCCCATGTTCCACCCGCCACCCCCTCCCCCGCTTTGCAGTGCCTGCCCCTGTCCTCTCCCTCACCATAGGGAGTTAATCTGCACCCCCCTCCCCCCACTCCTTTCACCATAAGGAATTTACCAGCTGATGGCAGCTGTATTGTATATTGGATTGGTATTGACCAATATACCTCCTTAAATATCAGCCCCAAAAATCTCTGTTGGTGCACCCATACCTACAGCACAGCCTCAAAACCTTCCATTCTAATCCCAAGGAACAGAGAAGTAGAAGCAAAGAATAGTGCATCTCCCCCCACCCCCCTGAATGGCAGAGCCCTCTCTTTGGGGCAGGTGCTGGAGCCATGTAGCCAAGCCTTGAACTGAGTCAGTCTGGCTTCTCATAGGGTAGTGATTCTCAACCAAGGTACAGCAACAATGTGGAGTACCCCAAGAGCTGTGTGCACAGGGGCAAGAGGCACCTGGCTGAAGCTTTCTGCCGACTCAGAATGGTGCAGCAGGGGGAGGACCAGAGGAAAGGGGAGCTGAGCAGCCCCACTGGATGCTGGCCTGCATGCTGGCCAGGGCCGGGCTAGGAGGCATGGGTGGGAATGCAGCACTGGCTGCCCTGTGTACAGCTCATCCCCATGTGAAGCTTCATGGACTGCACCACCTGGGCGAGCCCTGCTGCATATGCCCCCCCTCCACAACCCTGGCCAGCTCCTGGGACCAAGTACCCAGGCAGCACCCTTCCCCACCTCTGCTCCCTCCCACACATCCCCACAGGGCAGGGGCGGGCAGGCAGAGGACTGCAGCTCTGCCCCAGGCCCTGGGCCTGTGCAGTCACCACCCCTTGTCCCTGCCCCATGATTCCAGCCTCACCTGCCCATCCTGCTCCCAAGCACCTCTTCCCACCCACCCACAGCCCCTTCCCACAGAGAATTTTGGTGATGTATTGTGGTAGGGAGGAAAGGAGGGGAGTGCTGATGTAGCCTGTGACAACTTGCCAAAACTGTGTGTGGCTCCTGGGCCCAAATTTTTGCCCACCCTTGACCCATAGGAATAGGAATATATAAAGAACTGAGTAATATTACTAAATTACTTACTTTCTTGAACATTAAGTGGAGGGTTAATGAGATTGTCTAGTGTTCGAGGCCCATATTCAGATTGTGGTGATGAAAACCCAGGAATTAAGCAGGAAAACATCCACAACTGTTCTTTACTACAATTATTCTGAAGTGCTTGCAACCACAAAAGGAAAAGACGCACACCTTCTCGACGTATCTTAAAGGGAGAAAAACTTTTTTTAACTAGGTAAAGTTTTCATACTAAGCATATGCAGTAATAAATGAATCAGCTGGCATATGTTCTGATAGCCTCCTGGCTTTTATGACTGTATTATGCATCAACAGACTATTGGAAAAATAGATCTTTTACATGTACCAGATACTCTAAGAACTACATTTGAGAAGCCTCTCCTTTGTCAGATAAACCCTTGTTTGGATGGTTAAATAGCATCTATATTCTCCTCTAGGCAAATCACCTGGGAAATGTACTGAGAATCACTTATCCAATAATTCCCCTATATTTAAAACAAGGCATGCATGCATTTAAGAACTAAGATACCAGCATACAGATAGAGACATAGGCAGTGAGACTTTCTTGAACTTCCCCATTTCTGAGATTAATAAAAAACTCTTTTGGCCTAGAAACCTCCATTGAATCTACAAAACTCCAAAAAAGGCCATTGCTAGACTGCAATTTCTTCTTATAAGATTTGCAGTTGTCATCGGGAGGAGGTGTCAGACCCTACATTTGAGCAGAATATGTTTTTTGTGGGAAGAATGAAACAGATTAATTACTATTTGTGGTCTTGTTTGTTTGTTGTTTTACATTTAAAGAAATAAGAGCAAAATAGATCTTTCTAGTAACAGAACAATTTAAATACTACTAATAAGTTAAAGTCTGTCCCTAAGTGTATTTGCAGTATTTGCACAAAGAATAAAGGACAAAGTCAAAGAATTCCCGTTTTACTGTCCATTGCATCTTTTTAAACTATGTTCTAATTGTATATAAACTGGTGGAATGGATAATCTTATTGTATGCAATAATAAAAACATAAACTATATAAATGTTATCTTAAGCATAACACTGGTTTTTCCTCAAATCACTGCTTAGGACTCATTTTATACAAGTGAGCAGAAGATAAATAAAACAACTTAGTCTCACTGTTTTTGTTTCAATACTTATTCCAAGAACCCTCACACACATACCTTCCCCCCACCACAGCAGTCCCCCTTTAAAGTGCAAAGTTCAAAACATGTATTTTTGTATACCTTTAAGGAGTTCCCAGTATGAAGGAGCTTCTTTAAAATCAAACCTGAAAAGAAAATACATGCAACTGTTCTTTGATCTGTATTTAACTTAACATGTCAGAGTTCTCGGTCAGACTTGATACCACCTTTTGAACAAGTCCTTGGCAACCTCTAACTTACTCTTGGTGACCTTGCAATCCCCTGGCAATCAACTCAATGCCAGAAGAAAAAGAAAAATCACCTTTTATACCTTCCTCATAAATCAGTAATATAAATCAAGTGGAAATGGCAATGCTTCTAAAGTCATTAATTCTTTTGCTAATAAAGCACGTAGTTTGTACAATACTGTTTATGATCCAATACTTTTAGATAATTTAAAAAAATATTAGTGCTCAGGGAAAGGGTCTCCTTAGTTTAGCCCATGTAAATGATGAATAATTATTATCCACTGTAAATAGTACCAATCAAATAAAACTGTCAAATTAAAATTAAGTCAACCAGTGATACTTTTACATATAAAATAGTTTTATAAACTATGATTTCCATAAATATGTTTTCCTTTCTGGATAAAATCTTACCAATACTATGAAACTGCCACCTCTGGTGAATCCTTTCTGGAAGAAGTTGTAAAATTTTCTACAGAAACAAAATACAATAAACTAGGTTAATAAATGTCACATAATAAAAGCATCAAACATTAAGACAAATTAACTTGCATGCAATCTTCTTTGATAATACAACTGCTGAATAGCATTTAAAAGTGATGTGCAAATGTGCAAGAGGGGGGCTGACTTCTTTTCTTTTTGTTTATTCACAATTTCAGAAGGCATCATGGTGTTATGCTTTCATGCTCCTCTCTTCCTTGTTTTCCTTATTGGGAATTTCTGCTTCTGCTGAAAGACTATGCAGAATTATCTGCAAACTCTCAGTCAGTGACATCTCTGATACAAAGTTAATGAAACCTGACAGGAAAGGCCAAGTAATTTTATGAATTACTTAACTTCAGTGCAACATTGTAAAAATAGCTTGTATTTTATCTGAGATTTAGAACTCTATTTTTCAATTAAGGGCTGAGAGAACTCGCAAAATTCATTTCTGGTCTGACAAAAGAGTCTTCATGAACAGAGAAGAAAAAAATGCTAACTTTTTAGGGACTGACCTACATACAGGAAAATCAGAAATTGAATTAATTTCTGAATCAGTGCAAGCTGCTTGAATGGAAGTTTTTTTGAAGGGATACACACAGTTACTGAATGTTAACTGCAAACTTCACTTCTGTAGGAGTTTTGGCCAGCAATTAAAAACATTCTTTGACTCCTCAGCAGGTAAAGAAGGTTCTTGCCAGAAGACATGCTATTTCATTGTAAAAAGTGCAAGATTAACTCATCTTGCATATTCTGGAATTTTACTCTACATTCTGTTTTCATATAGATGCACATCAAGTGAATTAGATTCAGGCAAAAGAAGTGAATACATGTAAATTTGAAATATTTTAGGTGCTAATGGAAGTCATTCTTATGATGGTTATATCACTATTGTTTACATAAGAGTTATAAAAATATATAAAAAGGTTCGAATCATCTTACCTCAAAAATAAAAAGAATACCATCTAGTTCTTCCCTCTGGGATTTGTGACCTAAAAAGAATTCACAAAAAATAATTTAAGGACAAATTCTAAAGACATAAAATGTCCACACTGCCAGCCACTGGAAATAGATTTCTCATTCTTGCCATTGCAAAAAGTTTGATTAAAAACAAAATCATAACCTAATTCTTCTGAAATAATATTTATGATATAGAGAAGTGGTATTCAAAATCCCACCCCCCTCCACTTCGAGGTAGATGGAGAGTGCCCAATTTGTCCACAGGCAGATCTGACTGGTAGTCCCGATCCAGTGCTTACGGAGGGTGCAGTGGGCACCATCTGGCCATGTGGAGGGGGAAAGGGGTGCAGCCCAGCCCCAATCCAGCTCACACGGGAAAGGGGAAATAGCCTGGTGCCAACCCAGCGTGGAGAAAGGGGGTGTTGCCAACTTGGCCCTGCGGGGGGGAAGGTGGCATGGCCTAACCCCACAGGGCTAAGGGGTGTAGCCCAGCCTCAACCCAGCACTTCTCCAGGTACAGAGGAAGTGGCCATGGCCTGGCCCTGCCAGGGGAATGGGGCACAGCCCAGCTCTAACCAGCCATGTGGGGCTTGGGGTTTGGGACTTTGATGGGGTATATTAATGGACACTGCTCCCCTGCCACCAAATTTTCTGACCCAAGGGCTAGTTTCTTTATGTTAGAAACTAACATAAAAACATTTGTAGTTTTAATTCATAAGTTTCCCTCTTGCAGATTATTATAGCAATCTCTAAAATGGAGGTATTATAAAAGGAAAAATCGAGAATTTAAATAGAATATGTAAAGGCAATACATTTTTAGACCCATCCCACTCTTCATCTTAAATTATAGCACACTTGCAAAATGTATGTGTCAGGAATTCTTGAATTAAAAAAAAACAACAACCAAAGAACAGCCAGCTTTACAATCTGCAGATCCTCACCTTGTAAAATAGCTATTACAAAACAGAAATCAGCAAGGCCATACAATACACAGACTTTGTCCTCCCACCTCTCTGAATAGCAGTCACTTTCCTCTTCCTGGATCAAGAAGGGTGCAACTGCTACTTATGTGTTGAATTGCTCCACCCTTATGAAGGGCCCCAAACAACTAACTGCAGCATTTATGTTCAAGGGCCTGTCTGCTTGAAAGTGTTAACAAGCACGATTGCCAGAAATCTGTATGTTTTACAGATTTCAAATATCAAATTTGAAATTATTACCTTTTTGTTTGAGACCTACTTCAATAGTCACGAAATTTTCAAAGAACACGTAGTATATATGTGAAAAGTGGAGGTCAAAAAACTGTTTGAGGTCAATCGAATCTGCATTCTCTGCAAGATAAACAGAAGATTATTTTCATTTCTCAGAATTATTTAGTCATATCATTAAAATGATTATTTTAATATAGAAATTGAAGATCTTGTATCATTTCCATGAACAAAGCTGAGTATCGTTCAAGTACTCAACATTTATTTAGTCAGGGCAAAAAAAATTGACAAAATTTCTGATTCTTCCCTCTAACTCCCCTCAATACGTTTATTAAAAATTGCCCATTCTATCCCCCCTCCCTCATTACTTATATTACGGTAGTGCCCTGAGCCCCAGCCATCACTGGCGATGTATAGGGGGTGCATGCAGATACATGTGCAGCCCCTGAGTGTGGCGGTACACCCCCTGTGAAAAGGTGCCACCAGCCTGCAGGCAGTCACCACTCACCAACCTCCACTGGTGGTGTTTGCAGGTGGTCCATGACTGCTGCTGCTGCTGGCAGCGTCTGCAGATGATTGCTAACTGACGGTCAGCGCTCGCCACCGCCTCCCACTGCCACAGCTGCCTGCAGGAGCTCCCCACTTGCCACCGCCACGCTCCCACTGCCAACAGCAGCCCCACCGTCTGTGGGAGCTCGCTGTGCCCCCCCAGCCTCTGAAGGCATGTGGTGTTCATGCCAGTTGTGTGTTGTTATCAATTCTATCTTAAGTATTCGTATGGTATGACTGTCCCTTGCCTAGTCACTCATCAAGTCTTTTCTCTTTTTAAAAGACAGAGAAAGGGAAAGATAGTGAGGCTGTTTATACGGCTTGTACGTGTAAATGAACAATCTTTCACTGTTTAACACCTGGCCCTCCTTGATTAAATGTTTGCCTCTGACCATAATTTCCTAATTAAGAGTCCTTCTCAACCTCACACATTATGTTCTATTTCTTTTGTTTAAAGAAAGTTACAACATAAATCTTTACTTGCATCCATGAACTATGCAAGTCCTGATAAACTGGTAAATAATAACTGTTGCTACTTGTCCAACAGGATGGCGCAAAGCATGGCCAATGCTTAATAATATTTCTATCCGGACAGGATCTGTGTAGGCAGCCATTGATTCTCTGGATTGTGGTGTACATATAAGAGGCCTGATGAATCTGTTTCTAACAAGCCCAAATCAAGAGAAACACAGCTAGTTACAAATGTCACAGATCCACGTGTTGTCTGAGTTGAAGTCCAAGTTTACAGCATGCTGCTTTCTTTCTTGCTTTGCTTCCATGCTCTGGATCAAAGCCACTTCACGTTGATCTGCATCTGGTGCCAGATGTTCTCTTCAGACTGGATGGGATTCTGTGCACCCCTCCCAGCTTTCTACACTGATATTGAATGACTGCAAGTCATTTTTGCACACATCATGGTACTGCCATAGAGGGTGACCACGCTTTCTAGATAGGTCTCAAATCTTGCTATACAAAACATTCTTGGGGATACAGTGTCCTCCCTTTCCTCCCCACCCAACATGGCTGGTCCATCACAACCACCTTTACTAGATAGTGGTTTCTAAGTGTGTCAGTCCTGAGCACTCCAGTACCACAAAAATTTGGTATTCTGTCTTCCTACTTTTATTTTCAGGATCGTATGCAGGCACCTCATGTGGAAGCTGTTCAGTCTCTTGATATGCCTAGCATATGTAGTCCATGTTTCTAAGCCATAAAGCAGGGAAGATAGCACACAAGTCTCATAGATTTGCATCTTCACCTTAGCTGATAGTTTGTTGTTATTCCATGCACGTTTCTGGAATAGCCCAGAATGCTTAGCTGCTTTTCTAATTCTGTTAGGCAGTTCAGTCTGAAGATCAGGACTCCACAGAACTAAATAGCCAAAACTGTCAATGACACCAAGAGTTTTATCCTCAGAGTGATGTCTGGGTATAGGCTCTCCCAGCATGACTCAAAAATCTGTCTAAGAGATTTTGAAGGAAAGATTCACTGTGGGCAACAAAGGCTGTATCATCCACAAATAGGAAGTATTTCAGTATCAGGTCTTTCACCTTGGTTTTTGATTTAAACTGTGCGATGCTGAACAGGCTTCCATCTAGTCCAGTTTGAAGAGAAAAGCCAGTATTGACGTCCTTGAATGCACGAAGAAGCAGGAATGAAAAGCAGATGTTAAAAAGCATGGGGGCTAAGACACACCCTGTTTCACCCCACTGTTGATGTCAAAGGCATTTGATTCTTTGTTTTCATACATTGCAGTTGCCTCCATACCTTGATGTAATAAGCAAATGATGTACAACAGTTTGGGGGGGGGGGAATAACCCAGTTTCTTTAGAACAGTAAAAAGGGTCTGTCTGTTGACTGCACCAAAAATATTCATCAGATGGATGAAGGCTATATACAGTGATATTAACCTTACTTTACACTTTTCTTGCAGTTGCTTGACCAGAAATACCATACCAATGGTGGAGCAACCCAAGCAAAAACTGCACTGACTTTCAGGATAGGTTTTAGTCTTTACATAAAAGAACCTGAGGAGCATGATGCAAGTGCCAATTTTCCTGACAATGTTCAATAGGGAGATACTGCTATAGTTGTCAGTCACTGATCTCCTTTGTTTCTGTATGATTGTACAAACCGAGCATCTCTAAAATCTTGCAGTATCACTTCCTCTTTCCAATGCAGCAGTGCCTATGTTATTGTTAAACTGCAACTTTACTATGAACCTTATAAATGGTTTTACAAAACTGTCAGCAATTTTATCTAGAATAACCCAAAGAGTGAGTGAAGTCAAAGAGAAAAAGGAGGAGGCAGGAATGAAACCAGAGGGATAGTCTGAGGGGAAATACATTAGGAAACTGGACAGGAAGCTGTGAGGAGTCAGAAGAGACAAGAAGGAGACAGAAGGAAGGGATACAGGGCAATATAAAGGAGGAGACAGAAAAGATGTAATTAGTAAGAGTCACAAGGTAAAGGCAGGAAAATATAGGTCTAAGTTAAGTGACAGTAGGGGAAAAGACTGTAGGAAGTACATAAGAGGAATGGAATGACTGCCCATTCTGTCGAGCAAGAGAAAGAAACACGGTGGCAGCTCTCTACACATCAAGGAACAGGGAAAGGATAAATGAGGTTTCTGCTACTAATATGTGTGTGTGTGTGTGTGTGCGCGCGCGCGCACGCATGTGTGCGCGTTAAGGATTACATTTTCACCTCAGAATGATCATGCACAACTTCTGCATTCATGCTTGTTCCCAGGGATGGGGAAAATGTCAGGAGGCAAGCAAAACAAAACAACAAGGGGATTGATTCCCACCCTCCCAACCTTTCTGAACACTACTCATGATTTACAGTTGTTTGGATATGTAAAAGTTGTTCATCTTGTGTTCTTAAGAGGCAAATTATAGGCTTGTCTAGATAAGGAAATGTGCAGTACAAAATGAAACTTGCACTTAATCCTAGGGTAAGTAACCCAAGTCACACCACCATATGCTGTACTTCACTCTAGTCTAGTGTGTATACAACTTCTCTCCTTTTGCTTCAGGCTTCTCTTAAAAAAACATCTAGGAATCAATTTCTAAGATCTTTCAACTAACAAGTGCCTTAGTCAGAACCATATAGCTACCATAAACCCAGGCGTCTCAAGACTATATCCCATCACAGCATTTTTACAATTCAATTGTGCCTTAATGTTATTAAACTGCTAAATACAAACTAACAGTTCTGAATTTCATAAAAACATTTTTGGATATAGCACATACAATGGAAAAAGAGGAATGATGCAAAGATGCAAAGAGAGCTCTTTAACTTTCTTCATAAAAAGCCATCTTCTTTTGCAAGAGTTATGGAGGACACTCCCATTTGGCTTTGATCCTACAACTTCGCTGCACACAAGCAGGCCCCATGAACAGTCACTATGCAGTCAATTGAACATGCTCTCAAATGCAACGAAATGAACGTTTGCAATCACGGATAAATATATAGACATTTGGTACAGGATGGGAAGGTGTGCTGATAACGAAAGTTGTAAACTCATTTTGTGTCTCAGACCAATATTCCTGGAGAAAGTAATTTGCTGTTTTTAGAGTAGGTTAAGAATAGGGAATGGCAGTTTTAGTACTCATAGGCCTAATTGTGATGTAGCCTTACCTCCAGTATAAGATAGACCTAAATATTTTATGTCTACACCTGTACTGAGCTCAATAACAACTTTTGTTTGACTAACGCATTTCTTCCAGAAGGACATCCAGGCTCATTTTAAAGATATGACGGGACAACAATTCATCTTTCTAGGCATAATTTCCCTAACTGTTAAAGATTCATGTTTTATTTCTGATTTGAACTTAGCGATTGTCCAGTCGCTGGTGACTCTTGTTCCTCAAAGAGCTAAATGAACCCTTTAGGCAATCCATTATTTTCACCTCAAGAAGTTAACTTGTACACAAAATGAAAATTACCCCTTGACCTTCTTGATAAAATTAAGCAGACTGAACTAACTCTCTCACAAGATATTCTCCAGCCCTCACTGCAATGGCTCTTCTCTGCACTCTCTTCCATTATTTAAAATCATTTTTAAAATAGGGACATCAGAACTGAATACAGTATTCCAGTATCACTGTCACCAATGCTGCATTTAGAAGTAAAATTTACCCCTTTACCCTCTACTTATACTGCCAAGAAAAATATCAATATATAGAACATAACATTAGAGCTGAGGTTGTCCACCAGGACTGTCTGACAAGGATAAGATTTTAATATTTTGTTTTTAAAGAAAGAAAATAGTCTTGGTTTTGGATGTTATAGAAATTACAATGAAATATTAATGTAAGAATTAAGGTTTAGGTTAAAACTCTGTTTTCAGAAAAGATATTTTTTGCACCCTTTTTCTGAAGCTACATATTTCTAACAAACCAATTTACTTCTTGTTTTCTTGGAAACTTATGCTGTAATGGAAAGGAAGTCTCAGAAATAGACCTGGCACAATTTACTGTAATTAGAAAGGTCTGCCAGGAGAGGGGTGGGGAGAAATGTATTTGTATATTCAGAGAATGGAAGGTTTGCACTGTAGCAAAATAGATCCATTGTGGTAAAATCTAGCTTCCACAACATCTTTACAAAAATCTTGGAAAAAACACTTTAATATGTTTAGCTATATAGCATAAACATAGCAGAGCACTTTAGCAGAAAATAAACCCCACAAATTTCTTTTTAAAAATTAAATTACTCAATCTTATGTTTTATTTTAAATTAATAAATTGTAACTGAAAGATTGGTATAAAGTTGCTAATATCTAGTCATTAGTAAGCACTGTGTGGGGTACAAGCAACTTCTCCTTAAAAAGAAGACACTTATTGGCTTTATTCCTCCAAATCTGTATTAAGTTTTTCTTAATTTGTAAGGTTTTTCTTTTAAATTAAAGAATTCAAGTTCATTTAAATGAAAGAAATGAGCGTGGCTGCCAGCACAGGGTGCACATGACATACAGTGGCCTTCTGGACTGACCCTATGCACTAGCTCTGGGACTGGTCTGGATCTGGCCATGTTGGAGCCAGCACACCCCCTTCATTATCCTGTGTGCAGTCTGTGTGGCCAGTCCGTGTGGTTTGCTGTGCACACAGCATATTATGGGCTCTGCACTGCTCACAGGCTGGATCCAGCATCCTGAACCAGGCTTCTGTGATGCCTTCAGTGCTGTGTCCAGTCCATGTGCCACAGGCAGCGCACTTCCCAGTCTGGCCCAAAGTACAGTGTACACGTGATCCCTGGGGCCAGTGCATGGTGATATGCAGGCAGGCTGTGGAGTAGGGGGTCTATCCTGGTCCAGTCCACAGACCAGCCCAGAGATACTCATCCAGTCCCTGAGGCTGCCATAAATAATATAGCTCCTCAGAAACTTAAAAGCCTTTTCCTTTAACACCAACATATGGAAGAGACGTACTATTACCCCCATTTTACAGCTCAAAAACTGTGCATGATTTTGTGCACCTTCATTTCTGCACACCCAATTTTAAACATTTTAAAGCCTAAAGCTTGATTTTTGGAGGCTGGATTTCAATATGTTCCAAAATAATTTGGCACCCAAAAGCTGAGGTGCACACATCCTCTAGCAAATAAAGAAGGAACTTTAGAAAATGAATACAATAAATGATTAGATGTTGTTTAGCATAATCTAATCTACATAATGTAAATTGAGTATCTCACAGACTCAGTTACACATAATTGATTTGGGGAAGTACCACCAGGAGGCATTAAAGGAAAATATATTATTCAGAATTAACCACTCCCTCTTTTGTTACAAGTACTTATCCAGTGCAGGCCTGAACAGTTGCCTCCACGTTCATTTGACTTGATGTCACTTCACTGCCCGTCAACTCTGAGGGATTCATGACAATTCCCTACCTTCACTTTTCTTGAACAGATTATAAAATGGAATAAAACTACTACTACCCAGTAGATAAACTAATATTGTCTGCATGGAAGAGCAGCTCTTTAATACTGACTATACTATTGTATCTACCGAAATTTAAAGCATTCCCTAGACTCAGTCTCAGGAACGCACAGAGAGCAGGAGAGGGGGCAGATGAAGACTGAACATCTTTACTGCTCCTTCTCCCAGGAGGATTTCTTCTGGTTAATATTTCTTAGAAGTTTCCACCAGTATAAATGAACATATGTAAACAGCTCATGACTGTTTCAGTTTTCAGCAGCATCTTTGCGAAAGAAACTATGAAAATCAGCTCAATAGAATTAGGTGGTAATATCACAGTATATCAAAATCTTACATTCTTTAACATATGTTTAGTCCACACTCAGGTAGACATTTCTACTTAATTAACAATGAACTGGAAGAGGCCTAGATTTACATTAAGACTTAGACTGTATAGTAACTGGAGTTTACAGTTCAAGCATCTTTCAAGGAAATTTTTGAGTAAACACTACAATTAATAGTATAACTCTGCAAAGTCTCAAATGTCTGTATATAACTAAGCAAGACAAACAGTGCAAACAAAAGATTATTTTTAACATAGTACAGCAGGTAATATGTTGATTAGCACCCCCTTTAAACATCTGTTCTTGGGCAGGGTATAGGAGTAAGAACAAGTAGAAAATGTGCATAAATTAGAATAAAGGAGATTTAGATTAGATACTGAAAAGAATTTTCTAACTAGGAAGGTGATTAAGTATTAGAACAAATTACCTAGTCAGGATGTGGAATCTCTGTCCTCGGAAGCTTCTACGTGCAGGTTAGACCAGAGGCGTCAAACTTGTTTGGCCTTACAGGCTGAATTCAGACTATGGGGCTTCCCATGGTCCAGACAACCAACAAGTGGTGTCAGTAGCATTAGTCCCTACAGCTATAAGTGCTGCTGTTTCAGCTCTGGAACCCACAAAGTTACTACTGCTGCTGCTCACCTGCCTTTTTCCCCAGTCACCAATCCTAGTCACCAGGGGCAGATACTAACCTTAATTTCAGTGGCAGAAGGGCAAATGGGAGGGGGAGCTGGGCAAGAAGTGGGGTGGGTAAGGCAAGCTGAATTATTTTTGCGGGTCCCCAAACTGCTCTGAAGCAGAGGGTCTGGCAGCTGCAGGGATTAACACCGCCACCACAACCTCTGATCCACTCTGTGGAGGTGGGGGATCTAGCCCATGAGAAGCCCTGTGGACCAGATAACCCAACTTGTGGGCAGGATCCAGCCCACAGAACATGTTTGACATGCCTAGGTTAGGCAAACATTATCCTTTTTCTTATGGTCACAGACTAATCTGCAAATTTAAGAGGGGAGACAAAGTAATTTTATTTGGAAGGAGTTTTCCATCTCACTTACTGTTTGAGATGTTTAAAATATAAAACCATTTTAACAATTTATTGAACTCCTGTGTCGAATTGTTCCTGTACTGGAAATGCATTCCTGCTTTATAAACACTACCAGTAGAAAATGTTATGTTTTCATACTCAGGAAGTTTGATGGGAAGTTACAGGATAGCTGCATTTTGTTTTGATCGCTACAGACTGCAACTTGTTTTAACAACGTGTTTTGATCGCTACAGGTTCTGAACCCATTTAAGGAAAAAGTGAAAGGGGAGTAATTTGAAATTTGTATTCCTCACCAGAATTTTAAATAAAAGTAAAATGCCCTGAGATATCCTAACCCTACCAAAACATCCAAAAAATTGATGAATAAGCACATTTAGTGGGTACTCCTGCTATGTTCAACAGAAGTAAACAATGAAGACTGATATAAACATTGCTATCAAGTTTAAACATCAATGTTCTATAGAGATGAATGCGAGTTGCTCTCAGGGCTAATTGTCTCAGGTAGCCAGCAGACAGAGCAAATCACAGTGCTGGTTTACATTTTTTTAAATGCCATCTCAATCGCACAAGTTGGAGTCTTAACACATATTCAACTGAAAGCTGAGTTTCTGGATCACAGAACACTTTCAACTTTCTAAAGATTCCATGATAATATAGTAATTTTCATTCTTAGCTGCAACAAATTTGATCTACACAAATCCTTGTCTTTCACAAAAGCCAGAGCCCCTCTCTCTAGCCTAGGACTCTGGTCTGATCCCAAACCCTATCCTTGCACAAATTCACAAGCCAGTAACAGCTGTTGCTGGTGTTTTTATGTCAAAACTAACGTTAGCCTCCCCAAATAAGCAGGAACCCTAATCCAATCTCGTCAGTGAAGCCAAGACTAGACCTCAGCTAAATTTCTTAACTGATGCCCAACGCTAGCCCTGCAACACATGTAATTAGCATTACTACAAAAAAAAATGTCAAATATGATACAGATATACAAATCCACTAAACATTTCTGTGCTATTATCTCTACAGAAAACTCCAGAAGGCTTACCTTTGAAATTGATTTCCCTCTCCCACCTTCAGTCCAAGAAAAATCATTAATTTAAATCGCTATAGTTTGAAAAAAAATGTGAGTGTAAAACAAGCAATTTTAAAGGGTATAAACAGTGAATATATATCTTTTTTAAGCATTCCAATATACCACTGTTTAAATAGGTCCCCTTAAATTTTACACCTCCTCTGCTTTGACCCATATAATGCAATCCACACCTATAAGCCTCTGAAACATTAAACCAGAGACCAGTCAAACTCGATGTTCTACAGAGAATGTTTCATCTGTAAAGTACAGATTGACTGTCCCCATCTAAAGATGGTTTTGTTTGTTGTTTCTAGTTCTATCAAGCACCACTATGGATAACAACTCTAAAATATAAAAGTGTCTGAAAGTTCAAAACAATAAATTACAACAATTGAAATGCCTGTAAAAACAAAATTAGCAATAATTTGGTTTACATCAAATGTTCAAAAATTGGTTTTTGGTTTTTAAATACCACATGCAAAATATGCAACAAAATACAAAACTATGCTATCAACATTGCATTTTTACTCTGGAATAACTATCAACACAAGAACATACAAAAATAATTCCAGTTAAACTAATATTTCAGTCTTAACACTGAAGGTAAATAAAACAGATTCATTTGACTTTACTTCCACACAGTAAAGTAATATACAGAAATTCTTGAGGGATTTTTTTTCTGGCGTTTTCACAGTCTGAGTGCAAAACAAGGTTTTAGAAACTAGGACTGCAAAATAAGACTTCTTGGAATTGAAAACAACATATCTGATATCAATGACATGGCAGCAGAACACATCTGCATTATTAATCTATATAGTTTCATAGTTTCCAGGGTCGGAAGGGACCTGAGCAGATCATCATATCTTTGTGAAAGAGTCAATGAGTTACCTTGTTAGATTAGTTTAATTATTCTAAAAATTTCCCCAAAACATTTGTTCTTTAAAAACAAAGACAAACACAAAAAAATCCAAAGACAACAACTGAAAACCTCCAAGTAGTACAGAATTACTGGATTTCTAAAGAAAAAAACAAAAACCCACCTCATTAGGGTACTGCACAAGTTTTCAATGCAACTGTTGCTTACATGCACCTGTGCCAGTGAAAGTAGGTCTTTCCAACCATGAAAACTGATAAGTTATGACAATTGTTAGGGAGAGTTATAACAGTTATGGGGAAAGTTATAAACATATCAGGGGCTGCAGCAGCATTTCCACAGCCAATGCTGCAACCATCTACCATTATAAACAAAGTTATTAGTATGCCAGAATAATTTTTTAGGAAAATACATTCAACTGGAAAATTACCAAACTTATTCTGAAAGCAAGATTTACTTCACTAAGTGCACCAAGTACTTTGATTGTGTCCAGTAAGAAGGGCCTAAATGGTTGTCCTGAATAAAATGAAAGTGGCAGACTTCCTCAACAGCTAGGGACTCATCTCCAAAGCTCCAGCCACTAATCATGGGGGAATTTCACACAGGCTGCAAGAAAAGACTTAAAAGCATCCACATACAGATAGCTTTCTTTCTCCTGCACAAAGAGGAAAGTTATGACCCCAATTCAGGTTTCTGGAATCAAGATGTCTTTTAAAAACCCAACCTTGCTTATGCTGCAGAAAACTAAGTCACTGCTTTTACAACATATATTGCATAACAAAGGACTCTAGTCTGATAAAAACCTTAATAAGATAAGGACACCATTTGAAAAAGGATACAACTAATACAGAAATGCAACTGATGAAACTTTTCTATCTCATTCTAATTTTTAAAAAATGTTTACTGTTCTAATTCTTGATATTCTTGCTATCAGTGTGTGTTATCTTGTAAACTGTGTTCTTGTATTATACGAAAAAAAAAAAGAACTAGATATTCCTGATCAACATTATATAACTAAAATGTAAAAGAAGGTAGATGATGACTGTTGACCTTAGAGAAGCCATATGATAAAAGTATACACTTTATACATGCACACTTATAATATACAAAATAATAAAATAGACAGTCTTATCATTTTGTATATTTTTATAATGTAAAGGTAAATAGTCCCAATCCTTTCAATATGACCTCTTAGGAAAAAGTTTTTCCCAATCTTAATCATTTTCATCTAATCTTTGACAACATTCTAGTTCTGTTATAGCCTTTTTGTGATAAAATTATAGAAACTAAAAAACAACATTCCAGGCGATGGCATACACAAGCATCACATTTACCTTTTAGACTATGGATAGGTCAACAAAGTCTTCTTATCAACAATGTCAAGATACTTTTCTTGAGCTGATACTGTTATTTTTATACCTTACTAGGTTCTAAGTTCATTCAAATTATTCTATCCAATATGTATTATTTCTCACCAGCTGATTGTTCAGTTAGGTTCCTTGATGTTAGAATCTTCTGGTCTTGATTAAACACAAATATTGTTGTGTCATTTACAAATCTTCCCACCTGGCTGCTCACTGCCTGTAATATATTTAACACAACACTGGCCCTAATGCAGAGTCTTGTGACACAAATGTCAGCCTTTGGTCATCACTAATTAGATCATTTCTACTTTTAGTTCGCCATCTTTTACCCAGCTTATAACTCAAAACAGTATTTGCCTTCTCCCATTATAAACTACCTCATTACTTTAATTGCTTCTTACACATGGCTAAGTCAAAGTCCTTCTGGAAAAAAAGAATTAAAAAAAAAAAAAAAAGGAAAATGAAAAAAAAAAGGAAGAAAAAAATAGTACAGGTTTCCCTCACTTTGTGCTATACATGATATCCTGGAAAACGGCACATAACTTGAATTCACATAACGGGAACCCACTTTACAATGTAACAAATAGGGATATGTTCCAACACCTTGACTGTACTGATCTTCAGACCCATTTCTACCACTTTTGGTAAGCCAGTTTTGGTACTCACCAACAGTAGGTAGTACACAAAAGCACAGGGTGGTGATGAATGTTTAGTTGGTGTGAAGAGAGGGTGGTGAAGGGTGTTGACTGTCAGACTCCACATCACTGGTAGACCAGGGAGAGAGGTAGAAGATAAGCTAGCGGGACACTTAGAAGCCATAACGGGGATGGCAACTACAGAAACGTGTCACAGACAATGAGCGAGGAGAACAGATCCACATAGGAGACTATATTTTGGTGCATGTCATTCCCACGATGCACCACACAAAGCAGCTGACTGTGGGCTTCCACCACACCGATCATGTAAGAGTGAATTTACTTCAAATGTAATGATTTTTTGATATAAAAAGGGTCATCACAGAAGAGTGAGTTCACACATACAGAACCCTCATAAAGCGAGGGAAACCTGTATTAGGCAATTCCCCTTATTTTAATCAGGAAGAACCAATAAAGAACCAAATAAAATAAAGGATATCAATGACTTAGATCTGTGGCTACACTGTCACATATAGAATGGGTGAACTATTTACTCAACATACTTGTATGACAAATTATACTGATTTGATAAAACCTTGATAAGATATATGGACACTTCTTAGAAAATCTGCAATAGATACAGGAGTGCCTGATAACTACAGAAGTTCTATAGACTATCTGCAGCTCCACTGAAAGGGTCTTAAGTCTACAAACACCTACATTTTCTGCTGGATATGAAACAGGTGGTGATTCTTCTTTTTCTATAACTGCTGATATACAGGATCAGGGGAAAGAAGCAATCTGACCACCACAAAAGTTGGTCTTCACACACATATGAAGCAAAACAGAGTACAGTAAGCTACGCTGTGTTGGTGGGGTTGGCTTGGCCTCCCTATAGCACACAAAGGAGCAAAAGAAAATAAACAGGAAGATACAGCAATTATTGCTGACGCTGAGGCACAGCCTCCTGATGCCTGAAGTCATTTCATATGGCAATCTATCCAGATTAATACCAATATTTTTAAATTTGGGACTATAAAGCAGTCATGAAGGAACAGATGGAAAAGAAAAAGAGCAGAGAATTGCTTGCATAGCATGTCTCAGAGGTGGAGAAGACAGGTAAACTTTGCAAAAGGAAAGGTCTCAGACAACCAACAGTCCACTTATCTTCCTTTCTAGTGTGTGTAAGAGCAGCTAACAGGAGTATTTGGAATAAGCCCTGTCATTTTTTCAGCTCATGATTATGAAGAACTTATCTTCATGATGACACAATTTTGCAGAGATCACAGCAAAAATAAGAGAGGGATGCAGTAGATTCACAATCCAGCATAATGAGTTTTGAGTCTTTAAAAAATTCCCAACAAAACAACTCTTACGCACTGAACTGTATTCTAAGGAAGGTCTGAAAGGACATGTCAGAGCCCTGCCTCTGTATCTGGGGTGGGGAAAGAATCAAGGAAAAACATGCCCCAGCAGATTTAACCTGCCTCAATCAGCAAGCAAAAACCTTAGATAAGAATCATTTACTTGACATAATGAGATGTCCCAATAAAGTTGCAATTTTAAGTTTCTTACCAAACACATTTTACTTTCAGCAAAGCCAAAGTAAGTCCTATAAATTACAAAAAAAATGGCCAAAGCAAAACCAGGAGTGTTCTCTAGCCAAACAACCTAAAATCAGAATTATGTTTGCTTTTTTCTGTCATGAGGTTTCCTGTACTAGGCTTCTTTAGTTACCAAGGAAAGTAGTTAACTAGAAGTAATAGATTCATAAGTAATGCAAAACACAAGCCCCAACTGGTCTGTCATAAGCAAGTAAAATCAGTTTTGTGGGTGAGGGTATAACTTCTTTTATGTGGTTGGTATGACTGGAACAACTATTCAAAAGAACATCATAGGAAATTAGGGTTGGAAGAGACCTGGGGAAGTCATTTAGTCCAACTTCCTGCTCAAAGCAGGACCATCCCCAACGAGATTATTCCAGCCAAGCCTTTGTCTACCCAGGTCTTGAAAACCTCTAAAGATGGAGACTGCACATCTCTGGGTAGCCTGCTCCAGTGCTTTACTACCCTCCTTAAGAGAAAGTTTTTTCTTAATATCCAACCTAAATAGTCCTTGCTGCCACTTGTGACTATTGCTCCTTGTTATTTACCAACACTGAAAACAGTTTATCTCAGGAAATGGCAATCATTTGGGCTGGAGAGCCACTTAATGAGTTTTGGTGAGCTGTTGGGGGCCAGAGGGGGCAGAGAGATGCCAATTGATCCCATCTGGCCTGCTGGTCAGCACCAGGAGCATGAGGAGTGAGAGCTGTGCCCCATGCCACTCTGCTCTACAACAGCCAGAGCTAGGCAACGCGCAGACTCCTTCGGCCTCCGCTCCTCCATCTGATCTCCACCCTGCCTGGCTTCCTGTTGGTGCTGCACAGTCCTGTCACTGTGGCTGCTACCAGGCAGGCCCACCATCCACAGACCTGCCATCCCACCCAGCCTCTGTGATAAGTCACTGCTGCCATGCCACACTGGGAAAGTCATGGGTGGCTGCCCCATGCCAAGCCCCGTTGTGGCCACCATGGTCTTACCTCCTAGCACTGCCATGGTGGCAGCGGCTCATCATGGCAAGTGGGGGAGATAGCTACTTGGCGTGCTGCATCATGCACCCATCCCATGCGAGCCTGGATGCTGGCAGCTGTGGTGCCAGGACCACGCAGCTGCGGTGCCATCAGGAAGCCGAGCGGGGGGGGGGAGGAGAAATGGATGTGGGGGGTACAGAGGAGTCTGTGCACTGTGCAGCCTAGCCCCAGCTGTGACAGAGCAGAGCAGCAAGAGGCACAGCCCTCCTTCCTCAGGCCCTCAGCAGTAGCCTGCTGCTGAGGACCAGAAATGGCCCGTGGGCTGTATTTTGCCCACTCTGGTCTTGTTCTATCCTCTTTGTAAACACCTTTCAGGTACTTTAAGGCTGTTATTAAATCCCCCCTCAGCATGGTCTTCTCCAGACTAAGTCCATTTCCCTCAACCTCTCCTCATGAGTTTGTGCTCCCCCACCCCTCTCTCTACTTTGTGTGCATCCTTTCTATAGTGTGGGGCCCAAAACTGGACACAGTACTCCAGATGTGGCTTCACCAGTATCCTTTTGACATAATCCAGGTACTACTGCTGCTGACAAGCCCACTGCCAATAGCCATTACCACACATGTTCCAAATGGAAGGAAAGAAGTGACCAGTAACAATAACCTTTGGCCTTGGTGTTGATGGGCTTGAAGGACAAGCACTCAAAGCAGTACAGGTCGAGGCATGGACTCCTAGCCAAAGGCAGCAGCCTTAAAACTGCTCGCTACCTGGCCCCAGGAACAGGCCCAGAAAGTGACGAAGGCTGTGGATGGCGCCTTTCAACCAAGAACCAAGGTAACCCAACCTCTTTTAGGCCCCACCCCAGCGATGCAGTGCTCATGCAGGGTACCAGGGTGGTGCTTTTGGAGTGTGTGCATGGGGGGTACAGCCCAAGATTTCACCTGCAACACACGGTGTGGAAAGGCCCTCTGCCTTGTGGACCGCAGGGGGCTCTCTGCAGCCCTAGACCCTGTCTGCTCGTTTTCTGCCCGCAAAAAAGGAGCAACTAGGGGGAGCTGGCATATCCTGGGGGTGCCTCGAGGCTGTGAACCACTGTGCTGGGCAAAGTTACCCCTGGAAACGCTCCCCAGGTAGATCCGAAGGCCTGCCAGCGACTGCCCACCTCAGCCGCCCGCCCCGCCGCCTCTGCCCCTGCCTGGGCCGGCCTCCCCCGCCCGGCCCCGCAGGTTGCCATGCCAACGCCGAGCTTCGGCCGGCCCCGGCCCCGCAGACAGCAGCGGCACAAGGAGCCCCCGGCCCGGCCCGGCCCCCTGCCCGGGGCCCGCTGCTGCCGCCGCCGCGCCTGGCCTCACCGATGAGGACGCGCAGGTGCTTGAGGCGGGTGAGCGGGTCTTTGCGGGTGTCCAGCACCTTCTGCGTGGATTTGCGCACGTCTCCGTGCGGCTTCTTGGAGAACATCCCGCCGGAGCCCGCGGCCTCCCGCGCTGCGAGGCCTCCAGATTCGCCGGCCGCAGGAGGTCCTACATAGCCGGCGGCGGCTTCAGCTTGGTGCGGGGGGGCGGCGGGAGCGGCGCGGGCGCAGTCAATTCTAGGGAGGGGGCAGGCCCGGGACTCCCCCCTCTAGCTTCTCACAGCTCTCCTCCCGCTGCTTCACGACAGCCGTCAGGTGCGACCCTGGGCGCTCCCATGGCAACCGCCGTGTGACATCATAACTGGGCTGAGGCTGGGTGGGTACGTCATAGGCGGAGGGTTCGGTTCCGCCTCCAAGAGGAAGCGCCCAGGGTGGAGACAGGGTGGGGCGCTCTGGGGTGCTATAGCGCTCGCCTGGTCCGTAGAGACTGACTCGCCCCCACGCAGCGGGGGCCTTTTGAACCCTGACCAAAGGGGACAGGAAGGAAATAGGCCGGTGCGTCACATCGCAGGAGAGGCCCTGAAGGCGCCGCGGGCTAGGAGGGGAAGGCGCTTAATATCAGGACCCGGTTGGGGTTGCAGCGGCCAGGCAGGGAAATGAGATTTCAAATGGCAAAAAGCTTAATAAAGCCAGGGCGGTCGTGATAATGTGACATAATAATGTTGCTAATAGTTACCAATGAACTATCAATTCTGTTACACAGGCGGGGGGGAGGGGGACGACTGAGTACTGGTGAAGGAGAGGCACTCATTTTTATCACTTTCCCATCAGCAGAGCTAGCAGGGAGTTCAGTTCTCCTAAGGTCAAGGCAAATGTTCTGGTCACCAAGCCACATTTCCTCCAGTTTGACGCTCAGTCTTCAGATAAGTCAGCCCCAAGGCATACAAACGGGATAAAAATAACAAGATTTGTAAAGTAGCACTATTTTTGCTCTTTTCTGTTGATTTGTGATGTTGGAGCACTTTGAATTCTGATTTTTGATCTTTTGTGGAACTGGAGTGCTAGCAAACTTGTAGTTTTACAAAGAATATGGTTTCTTGGGTAATCGGATTTCAGGGACTGGTTCTAAGAAAATACCTAAATTTTGTGAGGCTTTTGATTAAATTGCGAGACTTGGCAACACTGTTGGTGAGTCACCCAGCTCAACTGCAAAATATAAGTATGTACACGTATCAAAAAGTAAGGCTATTAACCCTATAAATCTTAGCATAGTCTCGTATTAAGACAGTGGAGTCTAGCAAGTAGGGTGAGAAGTGGTGTCTTATTTCAGTGCTTGCCACTGGCCTGCCTGTGTGACCTCAGGCAAGTCACCTCACTGTTCTCTTGTGGTTTTTCCATAGAAGAGAGATAATGCTGTTTATTTTTCTTTGTAAAGTGAGATCTAAAGATGAAAAATATTATGTAACAGTAGAATTGTTATAATAAAAGAAAACACATTTTATCACCACATAACTTTTAACTCTGAAGGTTGTTACTTTAAGATCAAATATGCACTGCTTTATCTTTTTAAGACTAACTTCTTTAATCTACTTGTTGCACAAGGTCTATGATGCTGTTAACTATGTATTTTCTTATGTTTAGGTGCTTGGCTTTCTGGATTATATGATGACTGGGTGTATTTTTATAACTGAACAACTTTTTAACAATATGGGTTTGTTGAAAATTTGATCAGTTTTTCAAAAATCTTCATTTGTAGATATGTAACTGAGGACAGTTTAAACAGGTGGAACAGGAGATGTCAACAAATTATTAAATGAAAGGAAAGTGATGTTGGCCGACCAAATAATGGTTTCCAGGAGGCACTGCTTCACTCCCAGCACACTTGGCAAGATGCATATGGCAGTTCCATATGTAAAAAAAGTCACGATCTTGCAAAATTTATGCATACACTTAACTTTAAGTGTACAAGTAGTTTCCGTGCTTTCAGTGGCCTTGATTCTGCACTGAAAACTGTGATAGAAAATGCCAGGTTTGGCAAGGGAAGGGTTAGGTTCTGCTGCAATCTAGTTGTTTATTACCACCTCCGCATGTGCAGTCAAGGTTGTGCAGGGTGGGAAAGTGTAGGGAGTTACTTTACTTTTATATTTCCATTCTGTAAAACCTGAATAAAATTCCAACAAACTTTGAAATATTAGGTGTCTAAACTGATTATTGGTATAGTATACTGATGGGGTCAGCTTCTGATCAGTGAAATAGGTTGTATGTCAGAGGTACAATTTTTACCTAACTCTGTGAAAAAAAACCCTAATGAAACACAAAAAGCCCAATAACCTAAAAATATTAAAGACAGGAGGTACTTTGACCCAAGAACCCTACATTTGTACCAGTAACCTTTACCTTCTTCCCCCTCCTGTGATAAGGGAAAACTGCAGAGTGAGGTAGGGATGGCAGCTGGGAAGAGAAGCAGCCAAAACAGAAACTGCCCTGTCCAGGGAAAGGGACAAAATAGGGACCAGAGCCAGCCCTATTCCTAGTATCCCTTGCTGGATTGAGAACCATGCAGGGAGATACTACGTTGTGGAGGGATTAGGATCCTGTGGTACCTTTCCCCTCTCGGTGCCACCCCCCTGCCCAGCCATGTAATTTAGGAGAGAACTGTAGAGAGAAGCCATTTAGAGATTCCAGTGGGAACTGGCACAAACAGCTAAAGCTGAAAGTTACAGGCATTGCAGAGTACTTTAGAGCAGTGTAGAACATCCTTTTTGGGAAGCATGCCACAAATTAGCCCTGCACCCTCCCCAGGTGCCACTCTGATCCCTTTCCCCTGTCCAATCTGCTGCTCTGCTTTTTGCTCCCAGCCCTTTGTTCCCTGTCTGATCTGCTGCTCTGATTTCTGTTCCCCTGCTGCTCCCTGCCATACCTGCTGCTGTGCTGCCTGTTCCTTCCTTGATTTGCCTCCTGCCACACAGAGGCTGCCCCTACTACTTGTGGCACTCATGCTGCAGGTTGGCTACCCTTGACTGAGTGCTGGACTTTTTCTCCAATCCTCCCTTGCCGCTTTCCATTTCTTCACTGTTTATTTATTTCAGCTTCATTTCCACACATTCCTCTCACCTTCTTCCCTTCTCTTTGCTTAGGTGCCTCCTAAGCAAACTCACCAATAAAAAATATGTTGTAAAACTAACATGGCATTTGATGCCATCACATTATTCACTCTACTTGTATGTTGCACTCCTTTCCTCAGTCATTTATCTGTCTTGTTTATTGAGACTGTAAGCTCTTCAGGGCAGGGACCATTTGCTACTCTCTGTTTTCCACAGTGCCTAGGACACTGCGGGCCTGTTAGGCACTAATAATAAACATGATGAATAATAAAGGAAACTCATATAGCAATTTTTAAACCCGTGTGACTATACATGTGGAGTCTTCAATATTTTAGTTCCTCTCAGTCTTAATCACATCATAATTAAGTTCACCCCATAAAAGAATCTGATACTGCCCATACTGACATCACATAGAAAAAAATTAACTTTGTTCAGGCCTGAACTCCAACATAAAGTTATTTTCATACAGAATGGCTATTGCCCCTGCTTAATTGCAGTGCCTGACTACAAAACCACAAAATATATAAGTTCATTTTTGTCATTATCATCTATAACCATGGAAAGACCAAATAACAGCTCAGATTTTAGGCATGGCATCATATACTCTCATGATAACTTTGTAGTGTAGCAGGATCTAAGCAATGATACATGAGGTATGTCAACACAGCACAATGCAGTACTTGGAATGCTTGGTTACTGGAAGCAGTATAGTGCTCTTAGTGCAGTGCCCCACCTAGGGTGAGAAAGATAAATTATCCTAGGCAGAGCACTGTGCTACCTACTTCTAATACTTAAGCTAGCTTGGATGTCTCATTGGGTGTATTCTATGCCATTCTGATTGTGGGAGCTCGACGCCGAATTATATAGGACTGAATTAAGCACAGGCTCAGACCTGTTCAATTTAAAACTTTTATTGTTTCACAAAGTCATAAACTAAAGGAGGTCTGTTGGTTCACAAGGTTCCCAAATCAAGCCCTTGCTCTCTAACCCGGAGGCTAGGTGCAGCTGCCTGATTCAG
>NW_017728947.1:71693206-71699406 GCF_001723895.1 Crocodylus porosus
ATTTTTATCATTGTTTAAAGGTCAGAAGTTCAGTATTTTAATCTAAGGGTCGGAAAGTGATTACCAGAATGTCAATTGCTGACTCCTCAACCTCCTTGAAGCATTCTGGGAGTTTTAGTGCATTTTTTTTTAATGCTAGGCCTTGCTTAGCATAAGCACTCTCTCACACTGATATCCTCACCATCTACTTCCCTTGTGTTGGTTGAGTATCTTGGATCTAGCTGACAAAGACTAGATCCTTTTCTAATTACATGAACTTTACTACTGAGACACTCATAGGACACTAAACAGTAGTAATATTCCCTTTGTAAATTATGGGAGTCATCAATGAACACATATTTTCCAGTTACAAAGCAATAACTATCATCATTACAAATACTGCCTTATGATGGTGTATTGATAGCTCCAAATTAATATTGCTATTGTAAAGTGTGCTTTATTCTTTTTTTTACACAAATATTATTATATGTATAAAACTAAGAGCACAAAAATCCTGCTCTTTTTCACAATGTCTAGCTTATTTTACTGTGTTTATTTTCCTACTGAGTGTAATATTAAGACATGTTTTCCATCTTCTGGCTTCTTTTACAGCCAAAAAATATATTCTTCCTCTTGAGGTAGTTTAACTAGTCCTTCTCTTAATCAATTTGGATTATATAGTAATAGTCCAAAATGCTACATTTTATGAACTGTTACTACAGCATTTTGGAGCATTGCTGTAATGTTTTTCTTATAAAACTTGTGGTGCTGAATAATTAGTTGGCCTGTGGATACATGGCCTTTGATACTGGAATGCCTACCACTAGCACAGTGAGGACTTGGGAGTTGGGACAGAGACAAGAGCATAATGCTACCTATAAGGGACGCAGACGTTTGAAAGACATGAATGTTTTGGGCAAGGTGCCATTGCTAGTGCAAGAGGGAAGATGATAAGGTTCATAGTTGAACTTGGCTGAAGAGAACTCCCTTCAGATGATCCTGCCAAAGGAATAGAAAAACTGCAGATGTCAAATTACAAAGCAATAAGAGGTAGTAATAGGAATTATATTTAGGTGTCATAGGCATGTTTACATGAGATGCGGACTGCAAAATAGCTGAATAACACTGCGCAGTACTGTGTCACAGCACCAGCAGTGCTAATACACTACTGCACAGTATTGTTAGGCAACTGTTCAGTAGCATCACTAAAAAAGCGTTGCTGGTGCTACTGCTCAGTAACTCCAATTACTGAACGTTTATTTAGTACTTGATTATGTAAGTACTAAATAAATGCACAGTAACCACTATGCCGTCACATTCATGTAGACAAGTCCATTTAGGCTTTATTTATGAGGGTTTTGCCCTGTGTAGTTAAACTGACAGAGCCCTGGCCCTTGTCTACACTTCAAAATTTGAAAATATAGCTATATTTAGCAAAAACTCCTAGTGCAGACACAATCTGTGTAAAAAGGTTACTTAGTCAATATTACTTGTATTGGTTCCTTGAACAAAATAAACTGTTGGCAAAAAGGACAACTCCTGGTACTGCATCTATACTAGGGCTTTTGGTGACATCTGTTTTGGAAAAAATCCATCCTTGCTGCCAAGGTTATGTGGGGGAAACTTTCAGTATAGGCTAGGTTTCTTATATTTATTTTCAGTTCTGTTAGACTATTCACAAATATGGATAATGGGTTATTTCAAAAGTGATTACATCAACTTTCTTATTACATAACAGGGCATCTGGTCCAGAGAGCTGTGAGTGTACCAAATGCATTGGAAAAGGTGGTGATGAGGTTGTGTCTTTGACACTTTGGAATTACCAGAACTTAGGCCAAGCTAAATTGGCCTAGCACCTGTCTACAGCATCAGCCACCACGGCACAGAGGAGAGAGTCACCTTCCTGTTGAGCAGTTAGGTAATGGGCAGTAGCCAGTGTCCCCTACACACTAGCAGGCACCTGTGCCAGCTTGGAACCTGCCACATATATACCCAGCAAGTCTGCTGAACCTGCACTAAATCCCTATTCAAGTCTCTATACCTGAGGAGACACCATTGCCCAGGGCCTCTCCTTTATACAGAACTCTGGCATTTGGGGGTAGGAGGATTCCCCCACACTGTCACCTCTCTAAGGTTCTTGCTGCTAGGCCTAGTGTAGATAGCTTCAGGCAGGGAGAGGTGAGTGTATTTGAGCCCACCAAAAGACAGGGGCCTTGTGTATTTGAGCCCACCAAAAGACAGGGGCCTTCACAGAACTTGATGCCCAAGGTCCCCGTATCAATTTAGGGTAGTCAGTAAAAAGGAGGCAGCAGGTTCCTCAGATACAGGTGCCTTCCACACCACCTCTCCTGCATAAACACTTTGCAGTTATTTGTTGTTTTGTGTTCATTCAGCTGTTTTTTAACTTGTTTGTTTTTGGGTTCCAGGGTTTAGGAAGATGCTTTTTCTTCCAATTGTTCAGTAAAACATGTGCAGTTATGCTTGTGTCAGGGCCTACATTTGACTGAAATCAGAACACTGCAGCCTTTCAAACCATGTGACAAGGTGCTCCTCAGGATTTTTTAAACAACTGCAGGTATACATCTCTGTTCTGACCACATATATTTCCCACGTAGATAGTGGTGGAAATGTTCTAATTATTTAATCTTTGACAGAAATTCCTTTTGGGTGATACAATAACTTCATTCTAGAAAATTTGATTTTTGCTTCAGTGAGCCACCACTCTCTCCAGTCCTTTATGTTATTGTATGAATGCTGACCTCAATCTGCAGGCACTACCATTAGAGTCCATCTAATCTGGATATGTCTTTGAAACATGGGTAGATCCAGACAGAAGTCCAAAGATTTTTTTCGAACTCTGAAAATGCTAAATCACATTAAGTTTACAATCAAAATACTTTTTCTCTCTCTCCCAACTTACGTAGGGATTTCCCCGAATACTGAGAAACACACAAATGAAACTTCTATGATAACAGTAGAGCTCTACAAAACTGCATCTATGTATGAATGTCTGGGAAGTTGGCTTCTTTTATACAGACTCAATTTTCTTTTTGTTAGTGGAGATCCCTGCCCTCAGACTAAGTATTTCTCATTTAGAAGCAATCTGCATTTCTTTGACTTTCAAATTGGAATCTTAAGCTTATCACAGAACATTTGCATACATTCTTGTTCAAAAACTTTAGACAGAGCACTTGGTATATTATCCAGTCCTGGTATAGCTGGATAACTCTTTCTTTTCTGGCTGCAAGTTCTGGCTGCTGGAAAATGACCCTTGCTGTTCATTTTTCCAAATATGTGGGGTATGAAACTGAAATCAGGCAAATAAGCTTACTTAGCCCCTGAAGGATAGTGGGCTTTTATTTTACTTGGGGTGGGACAACCTGATGTTTACAAATGCAAGTGTTGCAAATGTCCTTTTTACTTGCAACAGCAGCAACAGGAGCTACACCACAGATACTGTGGTGGCAACAGCAGCTGGGGAACTACTTTTGAGTCCCTGACATAAGTAATGCTCAGGGACACAAACCCTGCTTGCAACACCTCTGGCTTCTATAGGAACACCAGTTCACAGTTTCTCTTTTTTGAAACTGGTTCCCAATTTTAAACCAGTTTTTACCGCCTGGCTCCATAAATGCCTTACAACAGGGGTGGGCAATTGTTTGGGTCCACAGGCCACATAAAGAGTTTTGTTGAGTTGTCACAGGCTGGGTCAGTATCCTCCCCCCACTGTGCAACAACTCACCAAAACTCCCTACGCTGGGCGGGGCACGGGCAGGCAGGGAGTGGCATTCAGGAGTGGGACAGGCAGGTGAGGCTGGGATCATGGGGCAGGGTTGCAGGTGCAGCGACAGCCGCGATCTGCTGGGCGCACACCCGTGTGATGGGCCTGGGCATATAGAGAGCAGATCACGGCTCTGCCCCAGCCCCATGCTGTCACCACCCCAAGACTGCGGCTCTGGACACAGCTCCCCGCTCAGCTGCACACCCTGCTTGTGAAGCTCCCAGCCAATCCCCATATTGACCCTGAGATTGCGGTGCAGTAACAAGCGCAGGGACGAGGCAGAGCTGTGATGTGCTCTACCTATGTCCCTGCTTGCAAAACCAGGGCTCTGCCCCACTTCCAGCTGTCACCCTGGGGTCTCCATGGAGACCAGATGGAAGCTGCACGGGTAGGGTGTACGACCAGGGGTTGCATCCAAGGCCAGGTCCGGGATCTGGGGCTGAGACACTTTCGCTCCCGCATGGCCCTGCCCATGGATCCCACGCTGCCGCGCTGTTTCCTCCACAAGCTCTCAGGGAGCCCATCTTGCTTCCAGACACTACACCCCACGGCCCCATCCCAACCACCCACCTGTGCGGTCTGCCCACACAGGTCCCGCGCCCACCCTGGCACTGGGCCTGGAGCAGGGAAGCCGCGGTGCCTGGGCAGTAGGGCTGGCTCCCACAGCCGCAGCTGGAAGGAGCGCTGCCGCCGGGGCTGCTGGGAAATGGAGTCCGGCTGCTGCGCTACCCCAGCCCCGCTGAGCGCCCGCGGGCAGCGGGACCTGCCGCACGCGCATGGGCGGGGCCAAGTGAGCCTCTGTGGGCTGGGCGAGACTGCTTTTCTGGCCGCCTTACCCAACCCTGCCTTACGAGGATCTTAAATTAAAGGCAGTGGTCATACACCCCCAGATTAAATAGAATATTAATAAGTAAAATGGTATACCCTTTTCATTTTTTCTACCTTTGTATATCTCTCTGCCAGAACAGGACACAGCACTCAGATACACAGTGTCACCAGTGCGGTATACAAAGCTGAAACCACCGCCTTCCTCCTATTTGCCATTCCCTTATTGATATATCCAAGGATTGTGTAAATCAGCTTTTTGACCACTATGGCCCCTAAACCTTTAGAGTCACTATTTTTAGGATGCAGTGCTAATTTTGGAAACAAGGGTGTAGATTGTAGCCATGTTGGTCTCAGGACATAGGCAGACAAGATTTTTTGTGTGAATCTGATATCTTTTATTAGACCAACTTAAATAGTTGGAAAAAAAATTTTTTTGCAAGCTTTTGGGTTTAAAAACCCTTTGTCAGGCTGAGGATTTGTAAATAAGGCCTATATACTTTGGACCACATATTCAAAGTTACTAAATAAAAAAAAATCAACTGACACCTACACAAAATTGTACTATTCGTGTTATGTTTGTCTGATAGTTTCTTAAAAATAACTTTAGGTAGATTACAATTATAGATAGGGTCATAAGTATTTACATGTTGTTAAAAGTATCTGAATCTATCATTAGTATTTTCCATATTTTTAGAAAACTTAACTTCAGGTATTTATGACTATATTAGTCAATACCATACTATCTAATTCCCTCACAATGTGTAATGTTTTTATGCTCACAATATCCTAACAAGGCAGAGTTGCTCTATTATTCCCATTTTACGGATGATGAACTGAGGGGGGGAAAAAACCTAAGTAATATGTCCAAAGTCACACAGAATAACAGGGACAGTATGAAGAAAATAAAGCCCAGATCCACAAAGATTCCTAAATCTACCTGAAATCAATAGAAATTAGGCATCAAAATGCATTCATGGATCTGGCTGTAACCCAGTCTCCCAAATCTTGGACACAATCTACACTTGCCATTAGGGGCAGCAATATATACAGTGTGTGTAAGTTGTTCAAGAACAAAATGTGGCCGTACTACTGATAAACATCTTCCACACCACCTGGAGCTTCAGATGCTTCCAAATCCTTTGGCATCCTAAGTGCAGGCCCAAACTGGAAAGCTTGGGGTTTGGATGCACCCGAGTTTCACTTTCCCTGAGTCATTTGGCTGCAGGAGCAAGCTAGGGAGGAGTCTCCCATTTTCATAAAGTCAGTGTGTACCCAAGATCCTCTCACTGAAAGGTGGCCAGTGGGAAGCTGACTATGAGGCCCTTGTAGGGGGTCTTGTCCGTGAGCAGACAAGGGTGCAACCCTCCACTACACAGTGCCATTTTAATTGTATTACCTCTGGCAGAGTACTTCCCTTACCACCATCATGGTCATGGTATTTCCCCTGGCAACAATATACTATGGAGCCTATTACTCTGCAGTTTATTGCTCCTAGGAAGCTCCTGGATGCATGACTTACAAGTATGTACAAAGCACAGTACATTGAGCTGGGCTGCAGCAGCCCTGGCTGGCAGGAGGCCCGGGGGGGCGGGGCGGGGGGGATCAGCCTACC
>NW_017728947.1:71699506-71758381 GCF_001723895.1 Crocodylus porosus
TGGTCATGGTATTTCCCCTGGCAACAATATACTATGGAGCCTATTACTCTGCAGTTTATTGCTCCTAGGAAGCTCCTGGATGCATGACTTACAAGGCACACAGTTTACACATGCGCCCAGACCACAGTACACCGAGCCAGGTCACAGTAGCCTTGGCTAACAGGGGCGGGGGGGATCAGCCTACCAGCCCAGGGCTGCTCTGATCAGGTTCAATGTGCTCCAGAGGGGTTGTCTGGGGTATGAGGATGCTTCAGTGCAGTGCTAGCCAGCAGGCATCCCCCCGCACTGAAGCACCGCGGTGCCCCAGCCAGTCAGCTCCAGTGTCTGCACATGCACTAATGTGCATGACAAAACTCCGCAGCAGGGTAGGACTTTTATTTACAAGTCTTACCCTGCTAAGGAGTTTATTAGTTTTGTGTGCCCTAAGAGGGGTGCATGTGTAGATGCTGAGATGTTTACTGTGCAGTTAAATAGTCAACTGCAAAGTAAATGTCTCATGTAGATGTACTTCAGTAGTAATTTAATTTGTGGACTATGGTTCGTCAGTTTGCAGCAATGGAATTTATACTGTGTTCTGCACCCACTTCCACTGAATTGACTAAAAGAACAAAAATGTAACAGAATGTAACACTATCAGCAATGGAATTGTTTAGTATATACTTTCACATCCTGTACATGGTTTATCTACACCAATGTAGCACCATCATTGCAAGCAATTATTATAATTATGCAATTATGATATTGATAAGCATAATTGCTAACAATAGATGGGATAGATTACAGTAAATCAAGAATTTACTATTTTTTCACTGCATGTACCAAAAATAAGTTCTCTCTCTCTTACACACACACACACACACTTTTTAATGACTCTGTTTTGGCAAACAAACAAGTCTAATATTTTATTGGAGTTACCTCAGAATAGCTGCACCTACTGTGGAAAAATTAAACTTAGTAATTAATCCCTAATAGTGAACAAGATTTCAAACAGTGACTTACAATTATAGCAATTTATCTTTCCATTAACCAAATCTGCATAATAGTATAATTAAATATTTAACCATTGCCTGGTATGTTTCATATACACATGCCACAGCATAGATGCTTCTAATAAATAATGATCACGAAAGTTATCCAGCTATTCCTTAACCCCCTCTCCTTGGGGTCCCTAGCCAAATTCCCTCCAATCCCAAGCACAATGTCACAGCCTGCTTCCTTCGTGCTCCATTTTCCAGGCATGATGTGGAGAAATGTAAACTCTCTGAAAAAGCTAGATCTGGAATAGGAGCAAAGCTGCCATGTTAGCATGGTGCTGCATCCTGGCTAATTAACTCCACCTTTCTGTTCCCCATGTTGGAGATAATAGACTTGAAATATTTTTTTTTGTGGGGGTGTTAACTTGTACTTTGGCGGTGAGGGGTGTCAACCAATCCCTCTATACCTGCCTGGGTGGCCCACAGGTTGAGAACCATGGCTTAAACCCACCACTAACATATTAAACACACTTTCTGTACAGATCACTTTGGGAAAAGAATCATAGAAAATGAGGGTTGGAAGGGACCTCAGGAAACCATGTAACCCAACCCCACAAGAGCATGTGAGCAATGTATAACAAAGTCTAACTGTCACTTTTTGCTAGGGCAAAACTTGGGTTTTGTTTTGGTGTAACAGAACCTACCCACACCTAGCCTAAAAACTAAAAGCCTATTTTGTAGCAATGATTCTAGCACTATAAACAGTTACTGCCATTTTAACTCTTGTCCCAAAGCTTTCTTCTAAGATGTTGCCTATACATACCAAGAAATCAGCATCCTGTATAACATCATGTCATCGCACTCTTTATGGTCCCCATGCCAGGCAAGGAGACGTATTACTTTGTGCACTATTATAGACACAATCTGCAGAACTCAGCACTTAAATGAGACATACTTCTTTGCTTCAGTGGACATAACTACCTCCTGTCATAATGTGGAAAGAGTTTTGTTAACTGTCTCTGTCTAATACAGCAACCCCTAACATGGCTGGAGGGCAAACCAATCCTGGAATTCAGGCCTGTAGAACACAACATAGCTTAAGACAACATTGGTTCTTAGCCCTTCTTTACTCTACTATGAACTCTCCTTGTTACCAAACTCCTGCCAGTGGTTATTGTCAGCCCTAGGGAGCAGACTTACAGATGTAATTCAAAACTGATATTACATCTACTAAGACAGCGGTGCCCAATCTTTTGGCTTCATGGGCCAAATACAGACCTTGAGATCAATTTGGCATGTGCCACATCACAGCCACAGCCCTCGCACTAGATTGGGCCTGTCAGCCCAGCCCCAGCCCTGCTTGTGCCAGCTGCCCTGCCCCCAGCCCTGTGCGTGCTAGATCCCGCCTGCCCCTCCCCTGCGGGTCCAGATCCTGCACGGGCTACCGCGACCCGTCACCTGCCCCGCGGGGCTCGGAAATTTGGCGGCGTGGGCTTGTGAATTGCCCTGGCTCCCCCGTAGATGGAACCTTGGGGAGCCCGTCGCGAGCTCCGCGGCCGGATGCGGCCCGGGGGCTTGAGCACCGCTTGCACCAGGAGATGAAGAGAGGTCACGGATCGAGGCAGGGCACGAGGAGAAACCTCCGTCCGGCCAATCCTGCCAGATCCGAGCCGCCAACCTCAGGCCTGAGGCTGGGACAAAGGCGGCGCCGTGACCCGAGGCTGCCCCTCAGCCCAGTCAGCGGCGCTTTCGACCGCAACGAGCTGTCGCGCACTTCCCCTCTACGGGCGGCACTACGTGTCCCGAGCTGCTTCGCGCGCCGGCCAACCAAGCCTGCCGGGAGCGTACGGGGCCGCCCACTCGGCGCGGAACCCGCCAATGGGCGGCGGGGCGGCGCCAGGGGGGTTTGGTTGCGCCGGGTCAGGGATGGCGCGGGCTCATTGAGGAGGAGGAGGAGGGGCCGGGGCCGGGGCCGGGCCAGCGGCGGCGGCGACGGGCGGGGGCACGATGCCGGTCCACTCGCGGGAGAAGAAGGAGAACAACCACGATGAGATGGAGGTGGATTACGGCGAGAACGAGGGCAGCAGCTCGGAGGAGGAGGAGACCGAGAGCTCGTCCGTTTCAGAGGAGGGCGACAGCTCGGGTAGGCGGGCGGCGCCGCGCGCCCCTCCCCCCTGCCCCGCGCGCTGTGGGCGGGGCCGGCCCCTCCAGCCCCAGCACCTCAGCTAGCCGCCCCTCACGGGGGCCCCGCCCCTCCCTGCGCTGGTTTCGGGGCCGTTGACGCTCCTCCCCGTCCTCCCCGAGCCGCTGCGCCGTGCGGGGCCCGCCCCTCCCCGCCTCGCCTCGCCTCGCCTCAGAGTCGGCTGCCGCTGGCTCCTCCCTGACTCGGTGCTTCCGAGGCGGGGACGCGGGGCGAGGGCGGGGTTTCAGCTCGGTTGCCCCGTATGGGGCGCGACCCCGGCTGCTCCGGTGTCCTTCCAGTTGGGTTTGCCTAGTCCCCAGTTAGAAACTATCTCTCTCAGTTTCTGTCCAAGAGGCAGGCAGTTTCTTTCCCTTTTTGCTGGGGCAAAGGGCAGGCTCCAGTCACCTGAGGATGGCTTAGGTGGCCAGTGCTGCTTAACTAAGTTGGGTAGTGAGTTGTTCAGGATGGTGCTGCCTAAATCTCTGGGGCTTGGGAGGTCCAGGGTCTCACCAGTGCAAGATCAGATCCCCAGTCACCAACATCTTAGTGAAAAGTGAGAGCTACTGCAGGACTGGGCACGGGGGTCTGGAGCAGATAGGTAAAGTGATTATTCCTGGCAAGCTCTGTGGAGCAGATATTGTTATAGCCTTGCTACAGTGGGGGATGCAGGTAACAGCCAATTTGCTTGCATGAATGGCAACCCTGGGAAAAGCTGAAGCTATATGATGCTTTCACTGATGTAATACACATTGATGTGGCCTTACTCCAGTTCTTTCAGGGTTAATCATATGCTAGATATTGGGCAAAGTGTACCCTGGGTGTTGAGGTTTCAGCTGTCGTGAAAAAAACAGGAGCAGTTTGTGTAAATAGGTCATTGGTTCAGGTCCTTAAATAACAGCCCCCATCATGGTAGTATTAATACAGTCATTATTGTATTTATCTGCATTACAGTTCTGAGAAATATTGTATATACTTGAATACAAGACAAGGATTTGTTTCCCCAATCAGCATGGGGAAGAAAACACCTCATCTTACATTCATGTACAAAGAAACTGTATTAAGTACATCGCCTACCTTTGAACTGCTACTAAAAGTAGTATGTGCTTTGTACTGGAAACCAACGATGTCATTAATTAAATATAGTCAATACTGAGCATGACTGTAAAACACTTTTTTTTTTTTTTTTTGGTAAAAGTATATGTCTTTATATATACATAAAAGTGTGTGTTTTTGTATGTGTGTACACACACAAACACACACATGTACACATACACACCTTCTAGTCGCTTTTCATCATATACTTGTACCTTCACCTACAAAAGAAAAACCTGTGCACCTATTATATTATGCTTACCTGTGGAACCATGCTCCTGTGCACCCATCCACAAGGCTGCGTCTCCCTTAAACCCACTGTCTCTTAGTCCTCTCCCTGAATATGGGGTTTAAAACTTAGTTCACTCACTCTCACTGGAGGATCAACTGCTGCTGTGCTTGTTGCTGCCTTCCGATCTAGTTGGACAGCGACAGCAAAGAGGATGTCAAGACATTTCCCCACTTGGTGTAAGACTTGGAAGATCCTGTGTCAAGTGTCCCTCTGCCAGGTAGATTTGGCTGTGTCCTCACTGTCCTCTGCTGCCAATTTCTGATAGTAGGACGGGAGTTTGCTTAGGGCCATTTTAACATAGTCTGCCACCTCTAGTTCATGTGTCCGTACATCAGGAGGTTCCTGGATTTCTGCAGGGCGCTCCTGACGCAGGACATAAACTGATCAAAGTAGGCCAATGATCAGGTGCCCATATGACACTGCCTCTCTGGTCAGCTCTCCGACCCCTGTCATTGCTTTGCAGAGCCGCTTTACCTTTTTCCACACCTCCTTGGCATCAGAGCAGAGCCATAGGAGGTGGTCAGTCGTCTCAGTGGCTCCCTGGCAGATTGCCCTTGGGTAGCGGGATCTCCCTGGCTGCCTCTTCCTTTGTGTCCAAACCCTCAGTGGAGGGGCTCGGTGGGATACCAGCCAGTTTGAGGCTCTGTAGTCTTTGCATAGGCCCATGTGGCAGATGCACTCCCACACAGCTTGGCAGGTGTCGCCCAGGAGGAAGTCTACGGTTGACGATATCTCTAAATCTCACCCCCCTCCTGTATCTTCTTGTGGTTGGCCATGGTGGGGCCTGCATTCCGTAGGCCATACATGCTGTGAAGTTCATTCAGGATCTTGTAGAACGGAGGTGGGTCCATGAGCCATAGTCTCCTATTGGTTGGCGCGAGCACCCCACAGTGTCTTGGGAGGTGCTCTGCAAAATATCTCACAAGACAGGCTGTTTTTGACTCTGCCCATTGCCAGTTTACAGATCTGGCTCATGTACTTTGCCCATAGGAACAGGAGGGTGTCTGGCATGGCTGTACCCCTGGCTCGTTTGACCTTATACAGATTCTTTCTGGCTTTCTTTCAGATTCTGTGGGTGATATGCTTAGAAGGGGGAAGACCAGCATAGTGTACAGAAGGAGGAGCAACCCTACCTTCATAAGTGCCATGTGCTCCTCCATAGAGAGGCAGTGAGAGTGCCACAGACCCAACCTGTGTTTTACCTTGGCCTCTGTCTTTTTGCATGCTTTCCTGCTGCTCAGCTTGGGGTTGAATTCCACCCTGAGGATCTTGACCCCCCTCGCAGGGGACCAGAGACACACAGGGATTCCAGGTCACTGAGCTTGCCCACAGGCAGGTGCTCTTGCCCACATTGAGCTTGGCTCCCGCTGCCGCCTTGTAGATATATTTGCCATAGAGTTCTTTTTAATGACCGTTTGCTTCGGCACAGAACGTTCAAATCATTCATATAGACCAGGACCTTCTGTGCTGCTGCCTGGGATGTGAACTCCATAGATCCTGGGGTCCTGCCTGATCCACTGGGCCAGGGGTTCAGTTGCACACACAAATAAGATTGGGGAGAGTGGGCAGGCCTGCCAGACCCCCAGCTCCACTGTGATCTGTGCACTCAGGAACCTGTTGACCTGCACCTTGCTGCTCAGATCCGTGTAGAGGGGTCCTGATTCAATGAACAAAGGTTGGGAAGTTTCCCATCTGCTTCAGCATCTCAAAGAGGAACTGGTGGGATACTCTGTCATAAGCTTTCTCCACGTTCAGTTTCGGGACAGTGACGTTCTGCTTTCTCTCTTTCCAGCTGGAGCGCATCTCTTAGTTGCAGCAGGGCTCTGTGGATCGGGTGCCCCAGATTTTGAAGATGGGTCATGTCTTTACTTGCCCTGGCCTTTCCTGTGAGCCCTGCAGACTACACAATGTGATTCTGCAGGCTGCAAGTTTGATACCCCTGGTCTATGCTATTGGTTTAGGAGAGAGCAGTCAGACCAGCACATTGTATTTTAGGGCAGTGCTGGCAACTTTTTTTTGGTGGCAGGCCACAATAACCTGGCTTGAGTTCAGTGCAGGCCATCGCTGAGACCTTGCCACTTCTCCCCACTACCTTGCTGCAGTATGGGCAAAGCTCTGCCCTACAGAAATGGCATGGAAGTCCCCAAACTCCATGGGTAGGATCCCATAGCTCTGCAGGTTGTAGCTTGCCAATCCCTGCTTTAGAGCACTTCTGCCTAGCCTGGTAAGTTTATGTAGAGCTTGAGTGACATGTATCAAGGTCACACACAAAATTGGACAGAACAGGAAACTGTACTCAAGTCCAAGGCAATTGTCGTAGCTTATGTTGGCTTCTGTCCATGTAAAGGTTCACTTTGGACTTGTTGAATGATGTGGTGCTGATTCTTTAATCAATGGATTGTGTTTTCTTAGATAGAATTGTTTTTAGCTTTAGATCTAAATCAGGGGTGGGCAATTATTTTGGGCAGAGGGCCGCTTACTGAGTTTTGGCAAGCCATTGAGGGCCGCATGACAGGCAACCCAGGGCATATTAATATTAATTTTCTAAGTTTTTTTAGGGGCCCTGTGGGCCAGATAGAATGGCCTGGCAGGCCACATCTGGCCCCCAGGCCACATTTTGTCCACCTCGATCTAAATTTATTGTGTTTATACCCTCTGCTGAGAGCACATCTAAACTGTCCAGAAAATTGTATTTATTGCTACTGCTATGGGCTTAGCAATTCCATTAAATGTTTTGAAATTTTTTTGGGGGGAGGACATAGCCATGTAGTGGTTTGTCAGTTACTTTATCTTCATATTTTTATAAAGAATATAGGAGAGAGCTGGAAGGAGAGGTTGTATGAAATTTATCTGAATGGCTGTTAATTCAGGAGATCATGAATTACTTGATTTGAAGGAGATGAAAGAATGACTATCAAAATATTGAAAACAGAAGTAATTGTGACCTAAAAAACCTGAAATTGCTATATATGAAGAAATGGAGGAGGTGGAAGATAGAATAGGAATAAGATAAATTTTCAGACTGAAAGATTATATAAGGGAAAACACAATTTAAAAAGAATTTAAAGACTGCCCTTAGGCTAAAAATACTTAGCAGACTATGTGTGGCTGTAAGAATGAGAGAATGGGGCTTCAGCAGTTAAATTTGTATTCAGCTGTATATTTGGGGTTTTTTTCAGTGAGGTTCACCTTGACATCAGTACCTTGGTTCAGCATGGCTTAGTTGTGCACATCTCAGATAAGTCCTTGTTCTGCATATCCAGAAATTATTTGCAGCAGTCATCCCATTATCTTTAGTAAAAGGTTTTCCACAAAGGTCTTCCTTCACCTAGGGGAACAGGAAGAAGTGGTAGGGTGCCAAATTTGGGAATAGGACCAAAGATGTGTTTGGTCATTTTGGTCACTAACCTAGAGTAATGCACTGTTTTGGAGAATCGGCACTCCTCAACTCAACTTTCCCTAGGCCCCTGGCAGACCATTAATATAATCACAACATTGGGATATAAGGCATTTTATACCATACCTGATCTAAAAAATTGTGTGTCCTACCATGCCAGATGTACATATTAGGATGTGTGATTTGAGGTACAATACAGATCTGATGTTATAGCTTAAGGTGTTTTAAAAATATTTTCCTAGAATTTATTTTTAAAATTCCAGGTTGTAGTCGTATTGGTCTAGACCAGGTGTCGGCAACCCCTGGCATGCATGCCGAGCATGGCACGCAAGGCCGTTTTGCTTGGCACGCCATGGCCAGCCCCAGCTCTGGGTCGCTGCTGCTGGCGACGGAGCCTGGCTGCTTCCAGCAGGGCTTGCAGCATCCCAGCTGCCTGCTGGGAGCAACCCAGGATCCCGGCTGGCAGTAGCTCCCCAGAGCCGGGGCCGGCTGCATCTGGGAGCCTCCAAACAGCTGGGCTTCGGCATCAGCTCTGCACCGGAGTGTGCAGGTGTGCCTCGGAGCTGGCGGTGGGGGAGGGGGCCTGAGGCAGCACAGCCCTGGTCTCTCCCCTTCCCCTGGCACGGAGGTGATGAGCAGCTGTTTGTAGTCAGCCTGGGCTCTGGGCAGCTGCAGTGGGCAGAGTGCAAACAGCTGTCCTGGGCTGCACAGCTCCGGCATCAGCTCCGCGCTGGCGGTGACTGCATGGGCAGCTTGGGGCAGACAGCAGGGCAGCGAAGCCCGCCCCGAGGTACCCATGCAGTCGCTGCCAGCATGAAGCTGATGCTGGAGCTGTACAGCCGAGCGCAGTTGTTTGTACTCTGCCTGCTGCAGCTGCCCAGAGCCTGGGCTGGCTACAAAGAGCTGTGCCGGGCTCATCACCTCCATGCTGGGAGTGGGGGATAGAGCAGGGCTACACTGCCTCAGGCCCCTCCCCCACCGCCAGCTCTGAGGCACGCCTGCACGCACTGGTGGGGAGCTGATGCCGGAGCCCAGCACAGCGGTTTGGAGGCTCCCGGCTGCAGCCGGCCCCTGCTCTGGGGAGCTGCTGCCAGCTGGGATCCCGGGCTGCTCCCAGCAAGCAGCTGGGATGCTGCAAGCCCTGCTGGGAGTAGCCTGGGCTCCAGCTGCTACCCAGAGCCAGGGTAGCTGCTGGCAGCCACAGAGCCCAGGCTGTGAGGTAGGGGCTTTGGGTGGGGGGAAAGGGGCACAAGCAGGGCATCCTGGCATGTACCCCTTGCCCTCATTTTGTTTTTCTGCCATGCCGGCACTCCGGCACCTTTCGAGGTAGGCATTGTGGTGTTTTTCGGCACTGCAGCCAAAAAACGTTGCCTACCTCTGGTCTACACTCTAGAGGAAAAGACAATCAGGACTCGTAGTAGAGATGATATCTTTTATCAGACTAACAAGATTTTTGCAAAAAAAATGCTTTAATTGCAAGCTTTTGGGCACAAGCCCCCTTCATCAAGCATTGAAGAAAAGATTGTACAGTTTTATAGTTTTTTAAAGATACAGAAGAATCTGGATGATGTCTTAATTTGTACAACCTAAATAATTAACTGCAAAGGGAAAATTTGTGTGATAATCTTCTTCAGTTTTTCATGGCATGTAAAAAAAAAAAGAAAAAAAAAACCTCTTTAAAAATGTGTGTGTGGTTTAAATCTCTCCTGAAATGCTCTGGATAAAGAATTAGGATCATTGTAAACACAAGAGACTGACAGCTGTGAAATTCACAAAGGATTAGGATTTTCTATCATCATTTTTTAAAACTGTTGTTTTTGTTAATATTTGATGAACTTAAATGGCTCTAACTCCTGGAAGAAAGTATATTTCTGTTAGTGTAGTGTCACACATTCAACTTAACACTGTGCAGTTAAAATGTGAGCAAATGCAGATTCGGGCAATTTAATACATGTTAAGTGCCATTGTGCCATTACAAAGTTGCTTTCTTTTAGGGCAGGATTATCTTAACGTACTATATCACAGCATCCCAAAGATTTGCAACTATTGGAAGTGAACTGTGATTATACCCTTAGATTGAGCAGCACTGTCCTTTCCATTTGAGTGGTGAGGACTCATGAAACATTTCTTGGGACACTTTCCTTCTGTCTCCCCAAGTCATCCTCCAATGACTATAGAAAAGATTAATAGAAAGACTCTTGAAGTGGGGAAATTTTTCTTTTTGAGAAACTACTTTTCAGGTTCTGTTGTATATTATGGAAACGATGGGAAGTAAAAACCTCTTTTACTTCAGTCTTCACAAATAGGGACAGCTACCACATGATGGATGCAGTTGACAGCAAAGACAGGGAAGGAGACAGTCTAGAGTAGTAGCAGAAAAGGTTATGGATTACTTAGAGACGCTTGATGCTTTTGAGTTGGTAGGGCCAGATGGGATGCACCCTAGGGTACTGAAGGAATTGGCTGAGGTAATTTTGGAGCCATTGGCTATCGTCTTTGAGAGTTCATGGAGTTTGGGTGAGAACTTGGATGATTGGAAAAGGGGAAATATAGTGCCCATTTTTAAGAAAAGGGAGGAGGAGGATCCAGGGGATTGCAGACCAGTCAGCCTGACTTAAATATCTGGAAAGATCATGGAGCAGGTCCTCAAGGAGTTTATTATGAAGCACCTGGAAGAGAACAAGATGATTAGGAACAGCTGGTGTAGATTCACCAAAAGCAAGTCATGCCTGACCAATTTGTTTTCTGTGATAAGTGGACAGGCTTTGTGGATGTGGGGAGAGCAGTTGATGTGATATAGTTTAACTCAGAGGTTACCAAACTTTTTCTTATTGCATACCCCTTTCCAGATTTACCAGCTGCCCACATACCCCTACCAGCATACGTTTTGTATTTTAACCCCTTAAATGCCAATTATTATTATAATAATGAAAATGAAATCTACCATTAACACAGTTTCCTCTCACCTATCCCCTAGGTATGTCTGGTGTACCCCCAGGGGTATGTGTGTCACAGTTTGGGAACCCCTGCCTTAACTTGAGCAAGGCTTTTGACACTGTCTTCTCCCATGACAGTCTCATTAGCAAGCTTAGGATATACAGATTAGAGGGCTCCTGTAAGGTTGAATCATTGTGCTCACTTCAGTGACTCAGTGTCTAATATCAATGTCTCAGTGTTGGGAGAAGGTATCAAGTAGGGTTGCTCAGGGGTCTGTTCTGGGTTTGGTACTGCTCAACATCTTCATTAATGATATGGATGCTGGGATGAGGACATGCTTAGCAAATTTGTGGATGACACCAAGTTGGGTGGAATTGCAGACACACTGGAGGGCAGAGGGCGGATCTAGAATGACCTGAATAGAATGGAAAAATGGTCTGCAGCCAATCGCATGAGACTTAACAAGGACAAGTGCAAAGCCCTGCACTTTGGACAGAACATTGCATGCAGAAATACAGACCAGGGAATGAATAGCTAGACTTCAGTACTACAGAGAAGGACCTGGGGGTTACAGTAGACCAGTGCTGTCCAACTGGTGGCTTGCAGGCTGCATGTGGCCTGTGAGGGGGTTAGACTGCCACCTTTACTCCCACCCAGCTACTGCTGCCTCAGTTACGACATACTGGAGGAAGCTCTGGGCTCCCCTTCCTTCTGGCTGCTTCTTCTGTAGGCTATGGGCTTTCCCCTCCTCTGGCTCCAGGGGCAGGGTAGGCCAGAGCAGTGTGGCGCAGCTTGTGGTATGGTGGAATCCCATGATATAGGATGCTGGTATGGTGAAACGGAGGAGCCTGTGCCCAAAGAGCTGAAGGTAGGGGTGGGGTGCCTTTGTGCACCTGCATGGTGCTGTGTGGTGGAGGGGGAGGAGTACCCACATGCCCAGTGCAGTGCAGAAAGTAGAAAGTGCCTACGTGCCTGCGCAATAGAGAATGTCCCCGTGCCTGGTGCAATGAGGCATAGGGGGTGCCCACTTGCTTGGTGCAGCAGGGGAGTGCCCAGGGAGCCTGTGTTCTGCCTTGTGTAGCCCCTCCAGTGTGTGGCTTGTGGGATGTGATACCCTGTCCACTAACAGGTTGGGCAGCCCTGCAATAGACCATAAGCTGAATATGAGCCAGTAGTGTGCTCTTGTTTCAAAAAATAGCTAAGAGTATACCGAGTTATATTAAAGGAGTGTCACTTGTAAATCAGGGGAAGTGATTCTTGTGCTCTGGTGAGGCTTCATTTGTAGTACTGTGCTCAGTTTTGGGCCCCACACTTCAAATAGGATGTGAACAGTTTGGAAAGAGTCCAATACAGAGCAACAGAAATTATGAGAGGCCTGGAGAGCAAGACATATGAGGAAAGGCTGAGAGAGAAATGTTATATTTTATTCTGTTACTTTGCAAGGAAATTAACTTTTTTTTATTCATAGAAATGGATGATGAGGACTGTGAAAGAAGAAGAATGGAATGTTTAGATGAAATGTCCAACCTTGAAAAACAGTTTACAGACCTCAAAGATCAGTAAGTAGTTGCGTGTTTTGAAAACGTTTTTCTATTTAAAGATGATTTCAAATGCTGCCATTTTAAGAAGGCTGGTGATTAAAATTAGGAGTAACTTCTTCCTTTGTTTGCTTTATGAGATTTCCAGGTGTAGATCTTCCCCAAATGCCATTAGAGGGGATGGCATGAGTCTGTCTTCCAAAAATGTTGAGGGTATAAAAATATGGAACTGTGTCAAGATCCATTTTATTATTTTCTGAAATAGAATTTGGAGTAGTATACACCAGTATATATTATAACCAAGGCTCCTCTCTGGGGTATTAATTAGATTTATCTAGATGTCTTGCTAGAGCAAAAATCTTTGTACTTCATCTTTAGAAAAGGATAGACAATCCTGGACTTCATATTTGCTTACGCCTTCTAGAAAAAATATGCAAGAGAATTTATTATAAAGCTTGGAAAATTAGTGGCAACAAATACAACTTTATAGGTTTTAATTTTCTGTTATGGAATGATTAGATTAGATATGGGATTGTGCAAAGAATTTTTTCAGAGAAAATTATTTCTGTGATTCTGCTTGTGTTTTTTTCCCCCTTTTACTTAATACTCTCCTTTTACAATTTGAGACTTTACAAAGAGAGATTAAGTCAGGTGGATGCGAAACTGCAGGAAGTCATAGCTGGAAAGGCCCCAGAGTACTTGGAACCGCTGGCAGCTTTGCAAGAAAATATGCAAATCCGAACAAAGGTGGCAGGTAGGAATGTGAAATTATTGCTGCTCTTTAACAGTGTACATTTACTATGTAGATTCCAGGTCAGTATTTCCTTGTTTTAGTGTGGTTCTTACAGATGTGAAGTTTTAGGAAATACTTAACATAGCATAAACCTTTTTAAACAAAAGTTAAAAGTTTATTTGTATCATTTAAAAGAGACTGTGTGGGAGAATTTATTAGAACTCTATATAAGTTAGATGTGCATTTTTTTAAAACTAAGAAATCTCAACTGAACATATAAAACCATAACTAGAAGATACACTATCTACATCTTATTTGCAGTTTTGGGCTCAAACCTGCACTTGTGGGTCACTGGCAGAATAGTAGTGACCTACCTCATGAAAATTGTACTGGTTCTGTTCTGCTGTCTTAGATTCAGAGACGCTTCCATTTCACTATGCAGCCCCCTCCAGTCCCCCCCCAACAAAAAAAAAAAGAGAGAGAGAAATTTGAAATCCAGTTAGAATCCTTTTTCTCAGTACGTCTTCATTTATGCAGCTTGCTTGTTCAGATACTGTTGATTCACAGCAGAGCAGCATTGGATTTTAAACATCTACCATGTAGCTAACTGGATTTCAGGTTTTGTTTTTTAATTATGTGGAGAAGCCAAAGCTGAGGAGATTCTTGTCAATTCCGTGTGCTCTCTTGCTGAAGAATAGTATAGGTCAAGGCTAACTGTATACAGATGGAGCACTGGTATGACAGAAACAGGAAAAAAAAAGATCTGCTTCTCCTGTTCAACCCCCATTGTGAAGTCTGTGGATGGTGACCTCTGCAGCTAAGTTAGTCTGTGGGACTTAAACTGGAAAAGAGCAAAGAATCAGACAATGAGGAGGTCTCTAGCCAGAGGAATGATGCGTACGTCCTCTTAGAATACAAGCGTCAGAAGAAAACTGCTGGAAAAGGATCAAAACTGCCAGTCTTAGCAACATTAGTACTGATGCAGCTGTTCACTCCTTCAGTTACTTCCAAGGAAGGAAGGCAGGTCAGATCCAGAAGCCGAGATCAAAATTACTCAGTACGCTCTTATTCTGGGGTTTGCCCTATTACTCCTTCAACTAAGGATAACTGAGGATTTCTAGGGCTACTAATTCTTAACCTTAGAAGGATTACTTAACAATCTTTTAGTTCTCAATTAGCCTTCTTCTAGTATTGACATAACAGGCTTTTCTGGCTTGTCTGTGGGTTATCTGTTTTAAGTCTTAGATCCTAATGCAGATATTAAGAACAAGATAGTATGAAGAGGCCAAATACCCAATATTCCTCTCACTCACTTAGATCATAAGTGACACTCTCTGAAGGAGAGCACATGTCTAAAGAAGAGAGGCAAAGAGAAGAAAGAGGAACCCTAATTAGGGCAAGTTAAAATAATACACATGATCCAAGTCAGAAAGGCCATCTTTCAAGTTCAGAGAATATTAGTGGTCTTTCCCTCTGAGTGGATTCCAGAGAATTTCAAAAGCTTTCGTTACTTGTTAAAGGAAAGCATCACTTTTTTTTCTTCTAGTCAACAGCTTGATACTTGACCCAAAAATGATAAATTTTGAGAAAGTAGTGGGAGAGAGAAATCATACAAAATCCAACCAGGAGAACTCCTGCTGGGATAAAATTATAGGCTGTTACAACCTAAGAAAGCTTAAAAAAAGACCAATGTTACAAAAATATTTTGAAACCAATGCTGAAGTTCAGGGATGTTCACTGGGTGGTCTGAAGAATGCATGTCACCTACAAGGGGTTAACACACAGCCCTTAGGTTTCTGGCCTGGTCACTGCTCCCCCATTGCTCTCTTGCTGCTACTGTGGTCTTCATGGATCTCTTCTCTCTTCCAGTTTCTGCTGCCTGCCTCCTCCCCTCCCCTCCCTCCCCCCCCTTGAGTTTTATAGTTATTAGGGTCTACCCCCCTTGAGTTTTATAGTTATTAGGGTCTAGAAGGGACCTTACAGATCAAGTCCAGCCCCCCTGCACTTGGGCATGAAAGACTGCTGGGGTCAGATGACCCCAGCAAGGTGGGCATCAAGACACTTGGGCTAGAGTGGAACAGCCTGGGGATTTGGGTGTCTGGGGCTTATGCCCGACACAGTAGGGATTGACCCTTGATTGGGGGAAGGGGGGGCGCTCACCTCACAGGGGGTCTGTGCCATGTGATATATGGCCTGGGGTGGGGGGGGGGATGTGGCTTGTGTGACAGGTGGCCACTTAGATGTTGAACAGTCCTTCTAAAGTAGATAGTAGCAGAACTAAAGTTCCCTCTGATCAAAAGTTCTCTAACTTAGAAGGAAAACTATCAGATTTCTTAAAGCACTCACACCATCCTTAATGAGCTGCTTACAAAAGTGTTTAAAGCCATAGTCATCTTTTTCTCTTGTTACTAGATTTGCTTATCACTTTGGGGTGTGCTCATTTATTAGGGATACATTTTTAGGATCTCTGTAATTCTGTCAACGTGCTGCTTGTGTTACTTGTGTTTGTATATGGAGCTGTATCCGTTCTGCAAGTCTTCACCCCCAGTGGAGCTATCTTGCAGGACTTGGTTTCAGTGGGGCTTGGTTCCTCCAGGCACCACATCAGTCACACACACACACACACACGCACACACACACACACACACACTAATGTGACACGCCTGACCTGGATTGATCAGCATGTACAGGCTGACACCTTCATATGCCAGGAATCAGTTCATTAAGGTAAGAATAAAATGCAGTCAGACACAAACACACAGGTGAACAGAATACCTCTGAATCTGGCTGGGTGTCCAGCTGATACCCTTATGGGCCAGGATTCAGTTCATTAGGGCACGTCTGAGCCAAACTGGGTTAATCAGCCTGTACAAGCTGATCCCCTTATGTGTCTTAAATTCAGCACGTCCCAATCTTTTGCTGTGTCCTAGTAGTGGTAGCCTCTTGATGAGCGGATCCCACAGTATTTTTGGACTTCACAGGGATCTTTTGCTTAGGTAAAAGAAGCGTTTCTGCAGAGCAAGTGGAGAAGGAGCAGGAGAGAAGGAAAATTACACCCAGTTACTACCAGTTTGACTATAAAAGTTAATTATTGCTAAGTATATGAAATTTATAATGGTACTAGTAATAATAGACATGCAAGGGAAAACAGACAAAAATAATTACAATATTATCCTGGTTTCATTGAGTATTTGGGGAAACCTAGTTCAAGCTTAACTAATAAAATTCAGGTTCAGAAAGCTATGCCTGGAGAGAAAAAGAAAGAGAGAGCAAGAGCTGGGACCTCACCGTTCCAAGGTCCTTGGGTGATTTGTTGACAAGCAAGTTCTCAGCACGATCCTTGAAGGGAGATGATCTGTTTTGCCTAGCTTCTTGAGAACAACAGCAGATGGTGTCAGAGAGATTTTTGTCTCTTGAAGCACAGTGTTTGCTGCTTTATAGCTTTCTTATACCTTTAGTCTAGCCTCTTCAAAGCATTTTTTTAATTGTGTAAATCAAGAGGGTCCCAAGCCATAATTAACAAGGAAAATCCTGTTATATAAATTTAAATGAATTACGTTTTTTCAGTGACAAGGGGTTATGTGGTTTGGAACATCTCAAGAAACTGATTAACAACCAGGAAAAACATTAAGTTTTAAGGAGTAACCAGACACCTAGGAGCCAGCTTGAAATTATTATGAATATACTGGAAGGGATTTTCTCAGATGGCCTAGCTATGCTTGCACTGTGAAGTCAGCATCAGTGTTTTGTATTTTATGTGTTGGAAATAAGCCTCAGCTTAGCATGAGTTACAGGTTTTACTGTAGTCTTTTAACAGGTCCGAGGGGATTACTTGGAGTGTTCATAAACTTTGTGGGGAGGACTTCCACCAGTCATCCTGGGGAAAGTATGACATCATTTGTGGTCAGGGCTCCAACAGGCTGGACACTGTGATGAACCCTTAACTATTGTTCAAATGTTGCCTCTACCCCCTCTGACTCGGTGTCTTGCCTCAACATTCCCAACAAGGACCGAGTTTTAGTCAATCAAGTTTAAATAGGCCTCCCGTACTGGGACCAGGGAATGTACGGCCCAAGATGCCTATTAAACTTCTCTTCTGCTTAGTTCTGGTTAGATGAGGGAGGGGGAAGAGGGGGAAATAGAAAAAGTCCTTTGTAAGTCCAGCAAGGTGGGTGCCAGGGCTCCCTCATGAACACAGAGCTGACAGGTAACACACTTCACTTTTGAGTAACTACTTATAGTTTATCAGATTACACATTGATGTAATAAAACAATTTTCAAGTGAAATGTATGTCTGAAAAATGCATCAAGAAGGAAATATCTCAGCTGGGGGCACACGTAGGTACACTGTGGTGTTCCTGGCCGAAGTGTTTCAAAATGTTGAAGGCCTTCTCCAGCATGGACCGGGCAGGGGGGTGTTAAAGTAGGCTGCAGCAACCTGCGGTTGTGCTGTCAGCTGCCTCCTGGCTCTTAGGGGGGGTATGGGAAGGCTATGAGAAATTCTGGCGTGGCTGCAACCCCCCTCCCCCGTAGCCCCCCCCCACAGTGCTGCTGCTGTCTGTCCCAAGTGCAGCCCCGGTCCAGACTTCCTGCAGGGAAGAGCCTGGTGCTGCCTCCAGCCTGCAGCAGCAACCTGCCCTTGCCCTGTGCACAGATCCAGTGTACACACATCCCCCATAGCTCCCCTGGGGTTATACATAGGAGCAGGATCTGCCCTCTGAACAAGCCATGCAACTCTGTCCCATGCCCCACCCCGACTGGGCAGCCCCAGCTCCCTCCCTCCCTCACCACAGGGATCTCAATCTGCTCCTCCCATGCCCCCCCCAACAGACTTACCAGCCAGATGCTGCTCTTCAAGCTGCCAGGCTGCATATTGGCAATCAGATCAGTATTGGCTGATATGACTCATTAATAATTGGCTATCGGTATTGGCACAAAAAAAATCTTTATTGGTGCACCCCTACTTAGATTGTATCTAGAAACATCAACCAAGTTAATCTCCCATTGTATTAGAGCAGGGGTGTCAAAGATACAGCCTCTAGTCCAGTTCTGGCCCATGGACTCCTATCATCTGGCCCTAAGTGCTGCCTGTGGAGCCCTCCATCTAGTCCTGTATGCTGTATGCACTGGCCCCAGCCCCATGCACTGCATGTAGAGTCAGTCTGGAGAACAGGTGAGGTTGTCTGTAGGCCCAATGTATCTCACCAGACCAGTCCCATGCCCTTCAGCTGTCCCATAGGGGCAGATGAGTTTGATGCTTCTCTGTTACTGTATGAACATACAAACCTTGTACTGTGTATGGAGGAGGGCAAGAGTACAGTGTATTAGCTCTTTGTCCATGTGTCCACTCTTAACACTGTGGAAAGTGGAAGTTAAACTTTGCTAGTTAGCCCCCAGGTTAACTTCCATATTCCACGGGAGAAGAGTGAACTCATGGGCATTTATCCTGGGCTAACTGTTGTGGTAAAGCTCTACCCACTGTTATCTTGAGGCCCCATGTATGTTTTTCACACTGTGGTTGTTACTTGAGAAGTCTCTCAGTGCGCCAACCTTGGTCAGCTAGAATTAGGATAGCTGTCGTATAATAGCTTTATCATGTGATGCATTGGTAGAATCTTGTGGGGAGAATAGACTTAAACTTGTTTGCACCCTATATTCATAACAAGAGAAACATTTTATCTTAATAAAAATAGACTGGAACAGAAAATGAAGGGATACTATTTCACCTCCTGAATTTTAAGACAGTTAACTTTCCATAAATTGTTTATACTTGATACTGGCTGAACACTATCCATTTCTAATACAGTATTTCTTTACACATACCTAGTGCTAGGATGAGCAACAGAACTCTGGAAAGAATCCTGAAATTGGTTATCCATCTAAAGAAATAACAAGTCTCTAATTTGTCTGCTTTCAGGTATCTATAGAGAGTTGTGTTTAGAGTCTGTAAAGAACAAATATGAATGTGAAATTCAAGCTTCTCGTCAACACTGTGAGGTACTGCTAACTTGTTAAAACTGACAGTTGATTATCTATCTTTGAACTCTCTTGCATGTTAGTTAATGAGAAGTACATCTTTAGTTGTTGTTATTGCCATCATTTTACTATGGTAAGTAACTTCTAACTGTATTACTGTGAAAGAAACATATTATCAGAAACATCCTGAAAGTACATGTCAGCTTATCATCTTAGCTTTGAATAAGCAAATTTAATATGTTTTCATTAACAGAGTTTGTTAAAGATTAAAAATTATTTTGGAAATTAGAGTTACATACTAGGCATCCAAGGAAATAACTATAGCATTATTCCACCATAAATACAACAATCATACTGCAATTTTTAGAATTGTTTTAATATATAAAGCTTTTAACAACTGATAATACAGCCACTATTCAACAACTAGTACCAGAGGGTTAGACATTTCTCAATTTTTGGATAATTTTTCAATTAATTTATTTAAATCAAAGGTGTCAAATCTCCTTGGGCCTACAGGCTAGATCCAGACTGTGGGGCTCCTCTTGAGCCAGATGTGGACCCACCTGTGGTGGTGTTAATCCACTGGAGGTTTCTGAGCTGCAGGGATTAACATGCTTGTCCCTTGCCCTGATGTAGCTGACACACATCCCCATTGGCTGTCTGTATGCCAGAATTCAATACTGGGCCCTATCCCTGAATTCTCAGCCCCTCTAGAAGCCCTGTGGGCTGGATGATATGGCTCTACTGGCTGGGTTTCATCTAAGTCAAGTAGGAAGTACTTGCATAGACACAGTAATAAAATTGATTCTTTAGGTCTTTGATTGGATGGGGGAAACACATCAAGGCCTACAAATTAAGATATACATTCTACTTGACCAAAAAACCAAGGGGTTTCTCTGAGCTCATGCAGTAATTGAAACATCTGGACAAATATAAATCTATTTATTCTTCAGATAATGTTACCTTTTTATCTAGATGTAATTTGGGTGACCTGGTCCAGTTCCCTGTTGTATGTGACTGGATCCTGTTTCTGAATATGTTCTTTTAAGCTCCTTCCATTCGAGTACTGAAAGTGGTTTTTCAAACTATGTATTTGGCATTTTTGACTGGTGGGACCTTGTTTTCCAACTGTTTAGCCCTCCTCCCATAGTCATCTTAATTACTCAGGTGCTTAGATGTGTTCTTCTGCATCCAAAGACTCACAGGGCTAATTTGTTTTGGTCAGAATCCTTTCATCCAGGGCTATCATGTAGGTTTCAGGGCTTCTTGCGACCTGGAGAACCTAATCCCACAAGCTGGATCTGTCCCATGAGACTTGTTGCTAGAGGTGTTGCATCACAGCAGCTCTAGATCCCAGGGGGATTAATACTCCTGTCAAATTTTGGGAGTTTAGTTGCTCTTGGTGAATGAAATTGGCAGCGGGGGGAAAAGGGAGGGGGTGGTGGCTATGTTAACCCTCTGAGTTCTGGAGCCATGCCTGCAATGTACTGGCACTTGTTGAGATTAATGCCTCTGCTGCTGCTTGCAGATTGTCCAGCTCGTGAGAAGCCCCATGGTCCACATCCAGCCTGTAGGATCAAATGAATTTGACACCACTGCCTTAGGCTGTATCACCATTCTAGCCTTCTTGCCATAAATGGCGTGCTGTGCTTGTAGAGCATTCCTACAACATGGTCTCTTGCTTCCACTGGAAATCTCTTGGGCTTCTATAAAATATCCCAGCCTCATCTGTTTTTGTGAAGATATTTGTTTAAAATCAGCAATAGTGCTGGTGGCAAAACCATTGTTTTGCTGTAATGGGGCCAATCAATAGCCTTGTGTGTGCTATTGAAACTTCTCCATCTAGTCTGTCCTTTTGGTATCAAGTTCTTATTACAAAATTAATTCTCAAAATAATACTAGCTTTTGTATTAAAGAATGAAATGCATTATATTTGTAAAATAAAAATAATTTAATAAATACATTTCTTGTGACATTAGGTTTTCCATGTGACTTATGGAAATTAAAATAGATGTTGGAAAGACATTTCTAACAGGAGTTGTAGGCATTGTGCTCTTCCTCGGAATTTAAATATTTTGTTAGTTTGAAAAAGATGGTAAACATGATAGGATTTAAATACACTCAGTCGCCATTATTGTCTCTTTTCTCCCCCATAAAAATAGGAATGTCCCACCCCCACAAAATTGTAACTAAAGTTTTGGGTTTTTCCCCCCCAGGCTTTTTTGTTTTGTTTTTTTTTTTGTTTTTTTTACACATTAGCACTTTATTCTTAATGAAGACTTGAGTTGTCTTGTTTTCTTTCCTATTTGACTTTCCATAGCTGCTAATCTTGCGTTTCCTTAATACTTTTTCCTTCTTTCCAATTCAGGTATCTCGTAGTATTTGAATCTAATGTACTTTTGTGACTCAGATCAAGCCTCCTTTCTGCATAAAAGAAATACTCCAGTGAAATCTTTAACATGTCTGTTGGAAGCTGACTGGCATAAAATAGTCTCAGGTCATTGAGCTGCCTCAAGTAGTATATAAAATAGGACACAGCTACCAACATAGATCTTAAGTCTTCTTGTAACTGTCTCAGTCCTTCCGGAAATCATTAAATTATCATGCAATTAAAACAAATTAGGCCCCTCCTGAAAACCCAGAAGTTAATTCCCATTTATACTTTGTCTATTTTCAGAAGAAGACTGTCAGCCAGATAAAAGGGTAGCAAATATATTGTTTCAAAGTTCAGATCTCAAAATAATTTACAGTTGAAATACCTGTTCAGTAGGCCATTGTTTCCAGTGCACTTTGTATTCCATATTTGCTTCAGATCTTAAAAACAAGTTAATGGAGTACACCTCTATCCATAGTAGACCTCCTTTACTATTCACCACCGAGTGTTCTGTCACTAGTCATAGCAGAAAAGCATACATTTGTGTCAGAGTAGAGATTGTACTTCTGGAGATCTAGCTTTTTTGCCTTGCATGCTTATCCATCACACTAAGTTATTATCTTTGATCACTGGACATCTTGTATTCAGCCTGATATATCTGTAATAAATATTTGCTTTAAGTACCTAGGCTCTTCCACTGACAAAACCTGTAAATGAGGAACTTAAAGTAAAATGGGAAATGTAGCTCTAAACCATTGATGTAAGTAACATTTAGGTAACATTATACATTCTTGTGTGTTTAATTCTTGCATTTTCCAGAGTGAAAAGCTCTTATTATATGATACTGTACAAAGTGAATTAGAAGAGAAGATCAGAAGACTTGAAGAAGACAGGCATAGTATTGATATTACCTCAGGTAAATAGAATTTGAAAGATTTGTAAGCCCTCGGTTGTAGTCTGTTGTGTAGGTAATCCATCTGTGGACCTTCTTATACTCTAGAATCCTTATTTAGAATTGCATTCTAGATTTAATTCTAAGTCTGACCAAACTTAAACTTATTATATACAATGTTATTTTGGAATGTTCAGCATCCTTTGCCTTTGATTCTGAGGCTGTTAATTTTTCACTGTTGGTAAAAGTGTGTAATGGCCACAAAATTGAGAATACTAGGTCCAAGTCAGAAAGTTATGTCTCCTACTTTTTCTCAGCCAAATAATATTGAAAAAATATTAAAATTTCATGAAAAATATGTACATTATCGCTGGCAAGTTTCCTTTGGGAAATGTGACATCTTTAATTAGACCTACTAAATAGTTGAAAAAATTGTTCTTTGCAAGCTTTTGAGCACAAACACGTGTCTTTAGGCATAGGGAGAGTCTGCTGGTGTTGGTGGGCTCACACAGTCTCCTTCAATGGCCTTTTTGAGCAAGGGCATGTACCCATTATTGTAAAACCCTTGTTCTTGCTGCACAGCCTCCAGCTCATTGTGAAAATTACCTTTGTAGTCCGTTCTTCCTCCACCAGGCTGTATGGAGGATGATGCAGCACAGTCCATCCAAATTATGGGATTGCCTTTGCCTCTGTGTTGTGTAAGCTGCGGTGTGGGCAGGCATTGTGCAGAAACACCATCTCAGACATGTCTCTGTTGGGCTCTTTGCATGCAGTGGTTCAGTTTTTTTTCAAAGTCTTGACAGACCACTGAGTTAACTGTGGCTGTCTTAAATAAGAAAAACACCCTTGATATCCATGGCTTAGAAGATGAAAATCAGGAGGTGTCACTTTGTGGCTCATGAAGCATGACACTGCAGTCTCTGAAGCGTCAAAAAATGATTTGTAGCGTTGTCTCAATTTTTTATTATAAAAACTAAACATGCAAATTCATGGTATCTAAAGAAAAATGTTCAACTAATGGAAGGTTTCTGAATGTATTTCTTTCAGAATTATGGAATGATGAACTACAGTCTAGGAAGAAAAGGAAGGATCCATTTAGTCCAGATAAAAAGAAACCTGTTGTTGTATCAGATATCCTTCCTCTATCATTGTTATTTGATTATACAGTCTTTTTTAAAGCTGATCTTGCCAAACATCATAGTCTATTGCTGTATGACCAGCTGAGGCAATAATACAGTCTTAATGCTATTCACGGTAGGTACATTTTGTTTGATAAGTCACCTTTTATATAATTTTGACAATCCAGAATAAGACTTCTGCTGCCAGAAAACTAGTTCATCTAGTGAAAGTGATTGCCAAAGTTACTGTTTTTAATTCCTTCTAATTTAGCATTTATTTCCAAAAATAGAAGTAGTCATGTATATTAACATTTCAGTTAAGGATATGCTGCCATTTGTTTCAACTGATACATGGTACCAGTTCTAATCAGCAGTTTGGAAAGACATAATTTGGGATCTTGAATTTGACACAGTTGCATATATATTATATAAGATGACAAAGAGTGGATAACATTTTAAAGAGAGTTTGGAGCTATTTTTACGATAATGTTATACATTCTTTTAGTGACTTGACTTTAGAAATGAAGGCTTTAAAAAAATAAATTTAAACTTGTAGGTGATGGTTGCCATGGATACAAAGCTAAGGAAAGAATTAATAGCATGTGGTTGACCTGGTACAGTACTCAGATAGCAAAAGAAGAAAAAGTGAATGATTCATGAGACTGACTTGGGAGACATTTTGATAAAGGGGAAGAAAGAATAAAGGTAGTAGTTTCTTGGTCTTTGCAAATAACGTGAAAGTAAGTAAAGTGATCCAGATAGTGACATGAATAAGAGCAAGTTGATAAGCCTGGAGACTAGAGAAAGAGGCTTCAGAAATGGTTTTCATTTCTGGACCATAGTTTAGAGGTGGGAGTGAAAAGAGACTTGTGCGTGTAAATGTTGCAAACCTGGAACCTTCAAATTGCAAACGTCTGGGACAGACTTGTTCAGTGTTGAGCATACTTTTGATTTCAGACAGAATTTGATATTGAGCTGTACAGGTAGGAAGGCAAGGAATCATAATGTGACAAAAGTTTAATTTAAATGATAGAGGTGAAAGCAGGATAGAAGATTAAAGATGTAACTTTAGGTAGTGTAATTTCTTTATTGTGCTCTTCCTGCATAGGTGTTTTTATGTGGCTTTCAAGTTTCCTCTTCATTTACTTCAGTGTAAGAGTCTTGTGTTACTCTTTAGTTGCATGTTTTAAATTCCTGAAGTCAAGATTGTCAATGTTTAAAATTTAAGGGGTAGGGAAATGTCTTGCTTTTAACTTGGTGGAAGGGCTAAGGGACCTTAGGCATTAGCAAATTGAGCTATAGTTCATGTGTACCCTTTTCCCCCCTTGCATGGAGGAGGTGAGAGGGTCAGGTGACTGAATCCTAAGAGTTAGGCTCAAAGGGCATTTATACACACGCTGTGGGAGTGGGGTGGAGGGAGGAGTGTCTGGAGCATCTCAAGTATCAGCATCCTTGCTCTGAAAAATGGTGAATGAGCTTTAGTTAAAGTGCCCCCACCACCATTTTTCAGAAGGGGATGCTGGTACATGAGATGCTAGAGGCTGCTGGAGCACAGTAATTACCAGGTTCCCACAGACTTGATTAATTGAGTGTGCTCTGCACTGTAATTACAGTGTGTCAGAGCAGCCTCGCTGCTTGTGGATAGGTGCCCAAAGAGTATAAACAGATGTAGGCTGCATGACTAACTGCATATTTCAGATCGAGTCAACATATACCATTATGCACCTGTGTAGCTACCAGGGAAAGGGTTCTATATATTTCTTTCCATTTTTACAAAGCCATGTAAGTAATCACAATTTTTTAGCATTTTCTCCCAGGAGAAAGTCTTCTGTTTTGGGATCCTACAAACATACCAGTCCATTATTCCACTTTAAATACTTGTGGACTATGTGAGAGAGTATGGTGGGGAAGGGGGGAATAATGTTGTGTACCTCTGTTGTTAATAGTGATTTGTTCAAGTTAACTGCCATTCATTTTGGGGACAAGCCTATCAGGCTGTGTGGCCTGCCCCTTTCACTGAACAGCAGTGCCGCTTTGGAAGGGCTACCTGTATGAAGGCCTGTGCCACTTCTCTTTTGTTTCTGGTTTTGACTGAGATCAATCCTGATATAAGATGTTTGTTTACAGTGGTAAGATCCAACAGCAATAATGGTTCTTGGCTTGAAGGCCATCTAACACTGCACCGAACCCAAATGAAAGCCTGACACCAGCAGAGTTCTTTTCCCTGCTTTTGGCTCCCAACTAGTGTTAAAAGAATGTCTGTTTCATTCTTCTGGACATGCTAATCAGTGCTTTAATTGAGGTTCACTGAATTGGGATGGCTGCTTTACTGAAATATTTCCTGGAAAGATGGTTGATCTTAATGATAGTGAATAGCAATGACTGTTCCTAAGTTAAGACAGTATTATAAATGTAACTTAATGGAAATGCTTTCAGCTAGTGGCAGAAAGTTAAATGGCAGACAATCACTTTTTTGAGGTGTAAATTTACTCTGGTCTTTTAATATAGAAATTCCTAAAAGAAATTAAATAGCATGTGAGAAAATATAAGTTTTTTATTCCTCAATGAAGGATGATCAGATGCTGAATGTTTGAGGTGAAAGCTAAATAGTGACAGATTTTGCAGTGAATAAACTACACCGGTGACTTTTGTTTAATATATATTAAAAAAAACTCCATTCAGTAAATTACTAGTGATTTTAATGTTAAGTCTGCACGTGAAGTAGTTGTTTCAGGAAATGAGCAATACCTGAAATTTAATTCAAGACTGAAATATTATTTTAATAATCTCTGGTAGGTCTTCAGGTACCAAAATTGTGTTTACAAAGAGAATGGTAATCAACTAGTCTCTGCATCCATAAATTCTCTCTAGTCGTATATTTGTCAGGTAACACCATTATATGTAATGCTATTTGGAATCTTATACCCTGATTCAGTTGTTCTGTTGATCTTGTCTAGAATAAAAACAAAGTTTTTAAAGAATTAATTAGTAGTGGGTATTAAAAGCATCAGTCCAGATCAGTTTCTTGAACTGTTTTAAAGCTAGTGTGCTTTTAAGCTCAGAAGTAGTTAACTTCAAAATTTAATAATTTTAATATATTTTTTCTTTAAATAGGCATACTTGATAGAACTTTTAGTGACAGAAAGAACTGAAACTTATTGTAAAGTCATCCCAGTAAGGTATTTTTTGCATCATTTGTAGTGTAGTAGGTAAGAATTTATCATCCAAAGCTGATATTTTTTGACACAGCTTTCAGTGTTTAAATCTTTATTTCCTGAGTTTTGGATATTTGTGGGTTTGTTTTTTTTTACCTTACCATTTTTTCTGTAGACTAGTACTTAGGATTAGGGACCTACCTAACTTGTGAATTTTTCAGTTTTTCATGGAAGCTGTGAAATCCAGGTTGTCCAGAATCTGTTAAAACAAAAAATAAGGGGAAGGTGCCAGCTGGTAAGGCAGCACAAAAGGGACAACAGATAGGATGACGACTGCCCCTCCTCCCTCCTCTGATCCCCCCAGGACCTCTCTGCCAATCAGTGCTAAGGGATGGGGCTGGATGAAGGGCAACCAGCAGTCAAGATAGCAACTTCCCCTTCATCCCTCCTGGGACCTCTCCACCAATCAGCATCAAGGGGCGGGGCCTCCACAAAATGCCCATGAAATGGGCTCTTTATGCCAGGACAAATCTGCAAAAATAGTTTTGTCTTGGTAAGAGTTAAATGAATCCCTGTTTATTATGCTTAATGCTGCACTAGGGGCGCTAAGTTAGATTCCTGCTGTCCATTCATCACGACGTATTCTTTTTTCTTTTGCCATACAAGAAACAAAGATTATCTTGGTTTTTTCAAGTACAGACTGTATACATCAGAAAAATATCTAATCCACCCCCTTCTCCTCCCCCTCACCCAGCTCGATGTAAAAACATTCTGCCTAAATCATCCCAAACAAATGTTGGAAGGTTTTTAAGGACAGGTTAGACTATGATGGAGATTCCAAAACCAATTCTAGTACTTAACTTGTCTTATAGTTACAGAGTCTTCCAAATATCTAACCTAAGGGACTTTTTGCAATGTGAGCCCATTATTGCTTGTTCTGTTCCCTGGGCACAGAACAATTGATCGCCATGCCCTTTATAACAAAACTGTTTTTGTATTTCAAGACTTAAACCCCTGCCTCAGTCTTCTTGTCTTCAAACTAAATAACTCCCAGTTTTTTCAAGTTTTCCTTACACATCATGTTTTCTAGACCTTTAATCATTTCTGTTGCCCTCTGCTGGACTCTTTCCAATTTTCTGTCTATTTTGAAGTTTGGTGTCTAAAACTGGACAGAGTTCTCTGTGAGGCTTCACTAGAACTGGGTAGATTGGAAGGATCACTTTTTGTAGCTTGCATGCAGCACTTCTGTTAATACATTCTATTAGACTATTAGCTTTTTTCTTTTTTTTTATGTTAACTTGTTCACTGCTAATAAGTTAACATTAAACTGTTAATGTTAGTTTATTATTACAAATGCACTGTTGACTTGTTCAACTTGCAGTCCATATCAGCTCCTAAATCCTTTTCTTCATTGTTGCAACCTTGAAAATCACTCCCCAAATGTCATTTGTGCATTTGATTATTCTGTCCTAAGTGCAGGATTTTATACTTTTCTTTATTGAATTTCATCCAGTTTTATTTCAGACCATTTTCCTAATTTATCAAGGTGATTTTTTTTTAATATCCGATTCTTTAAAATGTCTGCTACCCCAGCATTTTGGCATCATCTGCAGATGTAATTAACATGCACTCAATTCCATCCTCCCACTTATTAATGAAGATATTGAACAGTAACAGACTCCAGGGGAAACCCCCTTTGATAGCTCCTCCCAGTTAGATCTTGAGCACTAACTATTCTTCCACCATGATGATCCAATAAGTTACTCCTATAGGGAATGTCATTGGAAAGCCTTGCTAACTTTGAAGCAGGTCATATCTACTGCTGTGCTACCCACAAAGCCAGAAACCTTTTCACAGAGGGAAATCAAGTTGACTTAAGTATAGAGCCATACTCATTTCTGGTTGTTGTTGAGTTACTTTGTACATATTGTATGCTAGTTTCACTATTAGTAAAGGAATTTCCTTAACTTTTCAACGCCCCTATATAGTTTATATGTTACAGGACCTCGATATACTTGAAGACTGGACAACAATAAGGAAGGTATGACTGAAGGATGAATGTCAACAGCATTGTTCCCAATTGTTATGGATTTTACAAATATATAAATGTATTTCCAATAAATATAAGAACCAAAATATTGCAAGGCAGTATTCCTAATGTGGGTCTACTACAGTTCTTCCCAGCCTATTCCTCAGGAGGTGGCAGCTGCTGTGGCTGGAGCAGAACACGGAGTATAGCTTCCCCCGCTCCCGTCCCCCCAACCCTGTGGGCAGCACAGCCAAAGTGGAGCCCAGTGGTGGCAGGGAGGATGTGAGTTGCCCACTGCAAGCTTGGGGCTCCCTGCCCTATTGCCCTTCCCCTGAGGGCCTCTACAGCCCAGCAGGGGGGACCTGGCACAGGAGGCCAAGGAGGCTTGGTGCTATTGCTGGGAATCTCATGCCAGCTGCATTGCCATGGTGGGGCGCCCCCTGCCAACCCAACAGTAGTAGTGGTGATGGCATGGAGTTGTACCCCCTCGTTACTGTTGGACAGGCAGGGGGTGCCTTGCCATGGTGGCGCATCCAGCACGCGGCTTCTGGCAGGGACATGGAGCCTCCCTGCCCAGCACTGCTGTGGAGGCCCTGGTGGGGAGGGTCCCGAGAGAGAGAGAGAGTCCCAAGCCTGCAGCAGGCAGCCTGCATCTGCCTCCATCCCATGCATATGTCTCCCCTCCGTGGGAGTGCGCAACCCCATTTTTTATCATTGCGACCCCAAGTGGGGTTGCGACCCCAGGGTTAGGAACTACTGGTCTAGTAGCTAGAGCATGGAAATAGGGTTCCAGTTCTAAACTAGATCTGAGGTAGATGTATCTGGTCTTGGCTATGTTGCTTAGCCTATGGACCTTAGTTTCCATATCTCTAAAATGAGTAATTCATATTTTGGCAAATTCAGTAATAAACTAAACCTACATCTGGATTCTGTGGCATTCTGCAGTAGTCACGAGGAAGTACTGTAGAATTTCACTTGCATTAAAAAAAAATGATATGAAAGCCTGTCTATAAATCAGCATAGTAACTTCTCTTTAATAGTAAAATCAGCTTATTTACTGTTTGCCTATGCTTTAATCATGCCATAGTTCTGTCACAAACTCTCTGTAAGCCAGTGATTCTCAACCAGAGTGCCATGGCCCTCGTGTGCCTTGAGATCCTTTCAAGGGTGCTGCAGGGTGCCACGTAATGTTAGCAGTGTTAGGTTTGCCAATGCGATTCACAAGATAAACCAAGACATTTAAAAAAGAAATCCATAGTTGTGGTCTGTCTGGGTTGTTTCCAACAGAAAAACTGCTCTATTTTTTTTTCTGTAGTCAAAAATAGAGTAAAAACTAGGAGCTGGCATTTGCCAAGGTTGCCTTGAATTTTGTCCAGGGGTGTCTCAGATATAAAAAATTTAATAACCATCGCTGTAAGCAAAATTCCATTCTTTCTACATCTCTTGGTGGCCAAATCTCCCTCCTGCTTAGTACCATGAATGAAACCTAGGAAGTAGCAGGTCACTAGGATGTAAAAGAAGTGCTTTCTAATCTGTAGTGTGCCAGATTACTTCAAGGAGATGTGAGTGAAGGAAAAGTTTTGATGTGGAGAAAGCTTCATGATGCTGAATCCATACTTCTTACTGTAAACAGGTTGCTTTAAACTGCATGTAAAACTGGTTGTGTTTGACTGCACACCTGCCTTCTTGCCTTTCCTATGGAACCAAAGAAGGGAAAGCAAAATAAACAGATAAAAACAAAAGGTAGGAAAATGCTGAGAAACATGGAGAAAAAAACACTGGGTAGAGGGAGAGAGAGGAAGATAGGTGTATGAAGATGAACAAAGCAAAAAAGTGGTACAGTTGCAACTGGTACAATATAGGCAAAAACAGCACAGGTCAGGCTTCAGCAAAAGCAGGTTGGAGACTGCTTTGCTTTACTTACCATAGGAACTGAGCAGAATAGACACCTGCTCATAGAAAAGATTTCACCCTTAAGTGCATATATAGTCATAGATTTCATAGACATTAGGGCCGGAAGTGACCTCAGAAGATCATCGAGTCCAGCCCCCTGCCCGAAGGGCAGGAAATCAGCAGGGGTCATAGGATCCCAGCAAGATAAGCATCCAATTTACTCTTGAAGGTGTTCAGTGTAGGTGCTTGAACCACCTCTGATGACAGGCTATTCCAGACCTTGGGGGCTCAGACAGTAAAGAAATTCTTATGTCCAGCCTGAAACGGTCTTGCAGTAGTTTATAACTATTTGACCTTGTCATCCCTTGGGGCGCTCTGGTGAACAAACATTCCCCCAGATACTGGTGATCACCCCTGATAAACTTATAGGTGGCCATCAGATCACCCCTGAGCCTGTGCTTTTCCAGGCTAAAGAGCCCCATGGCTCAGCCTGTCATCGTAAGGTGTGTTTTCCTGACCTCTGATCATGCATGTGGCTCTTCTCTGGACTCTCTCAAGCTTCTCCACATCCTTTTTGAATGGTGAAGCCCAAAACTGGACGCAGTACTCCAGCTGCGGCCTCACTGAGGTCAAGTACAAGGGGAGAATGACGTCCCGGGATTTGCCTGAGAAGCATCTATGGATGCAAGCCAGCGTTTTGGTCGCTTTACTAGCCGCAGCACGGCATTGCAGGCTCATGTTCATCTTGTGGTCAATGATGACCCCCAAGTCTTTCTTCCATAGTGCTAGCCAGCGTAGCACTGCCAAGCCTATAAAGATGCTGCAGGTTTTTCCTCCCAAGGTGGAGAACGTTGCATTTTTCGGTGTTAAACACCATCAGGTTCTCATCCACCTGTTTGCTGAGCCTGTTCAGGTCAGCCTGGATCACCCGTCTGTGTTCTGGTGTGGATGCTTTGCCCCAAAGTTTGGTGTCATCAGCGAACTTGACCAGTCTGCTTCTGACTCCAATGTCCACATCATTAATGAAGATGTTGAACAATGTGGCTCTAAAGACAGAATTTTGGGGGACCCCACTGGTCACAGGACACCATCATGATTGATTTCCATCAGTTACTTCCCTCTGGGTCAGACCAGCATAGGTGAAGCAGATTACGCAAAGAAACTTATAGAACACAGTGGGATACAATTATAAGAATATTTTAAGAACCTAAATAACAGCTTGCTTCTACTGCATTTTATTTTTTTGCAATCTTTGCATCTTTTGCAATTATAACATGGCTTTAGTCATTTTATGTAATTCTGGATTCAGTTGGCATAGATATAAAATCAGTTATAAATTTTTGAATAAAATGTCTTCTTGCTTTATTTACAATACAAGCTAATTAAGAGATAATAGTTTTTTGTACATTTTCTGTGTATGCTTTTATTCAGCTATTTAGTCAGTGCTTTGCAGTGTTTGTGTAGACCCTGCTCTGATACATATAAATGCAGGTATTTTAAAATATATTATACTGAAATGAAGGAGTTTTACAAAAAGCTGTACTTGCTGAAGAAGTAACTAACTTGATTTCTTCCTTTGTATTTCAAGGCAATGGCTACGTTGGGGCCCCACAGAGTAAAGTCAGAACGTAAGTCACAAAAACACTTCAGTATTGCCTAGCTTTGCGAAATAATATTTAAACACAACAGCACACATTTCCTCTGGAGACTACGTGTGTATTTGTAGAGTGCAATAATGGAGGAAGAGGGCAGAGGGCTCTAGCCTGCCACCTTTCCTCTCCGATCTTGATGAAGCACATGCTTTTGCACCAGGGCTGCTGACTTAAATTTACATCCTATGCTTTTATTAGTTTTACAGCATGTACAAGATGGGAAAAGATGTTTTTTAATGTTATTATCAACTGAAATGGTAGAAAAATACTCACAGAAGGAATGGGCCTTTGGTGAATGCATATATCAGGGATTGTCAACCAGGGGTACTTGCGAAGGCCCTAGGGTATATGCATGGGGATAGAGCACCGCCACACACTGTCCTGTGCTGCCACATAGGCACTGTCTGCTTGGCCAGATGTGGAGGGTGGGGGAGGTGTTCAGCTGCCTGCCTTCCCCACCCCCAGCTCTGCATCTAGTGTGTGCTACTGTGTGTTCAGCTGTGCACACTCCTCCCCAGCTCTGCATCCGGCCATGCACCACCACCCGTCTCTGCTGTGTCCAGCTGCTGGAGGTACACTGATCCAAAAAGGTTGAAAACCCCTGGCATATATGTATTAATACAGCATTATCAATGTGGCCTCAGCAGAAGCACAGAGCAGGACATTGAATTCAGAGCTTGGGGTAACATTTGGAAAGTTTGATTTTTTTACTATGCTTTGTTAATTTGAGCAAATCAAAGGTAATGCCAAGGTGACAGGCATGAAAATGTCTGTGCTAGGTGAAAAAGGAAACCAAAAAAGGTATGAAGGAATAGTAGGGAAACTACACAGAAGGCAGGCAAGGATGTTCTCTTTATTTGGGAGGGTTTTATTAATGCCAGTGTATAGGGAAGGAAAGGAAACAAGCAGCAAAAGAGCCAACAATGTGGTTCAGTGCCTGCCATTTAAAATCCTACCACAAATATATCAGCTTCTCTTATGTTTTCCAGATTTCTCGTTCTGTATAAAAGAGCTGCAGATCTGATGATGTCTTTTGCTTTCTGAAAATACAAACAGTGTTTTTCATGAAAACAAATACAACAGGAAATAAAAAAACAAAACAAAAACAAACACACCTTTCCTCTTCGCTTTCTTAACTTTCATTGCCCAAAGGACAGATGTACATAGTATGTGGATAATTTATTTGTGAACCTAACTTATGCTGGTTCAGTATTAATGGTGTCTCTGTTCATTGCTTTAGCACCTGTCAAATTAGAAAAACATATGCACAGTGCTAGGTCTGAAGAAGGAAGACTGTATTATGATGGAGAATGGTATGGCCGTGGACAGACAATATGTATTGATAAGAAAGATGAATGCCCTGCAAGGTAAAGGTCATTTTGTTGCCTTCTCTCATTTACAGTAATATGTGTGTACATGGAGTAGAGAGTACATGTTTTAGTCGAGTGTTATTGCCTTCTCAATTACTTGTTACTGGTTTATTTCAGAAAATAAAATGCCTGCTTCAGGACATCTGTTTGTTTTCCCTAACTATGTAAATGCTGCCTAATGGAACACACAGAGATCTTTGATAACCAATGCATAAATAATAGTATAAACCAAGGCAACCTGTGGCCTGTGAGTCAGATCCAGAGCAAAGCAAAGCCTGGATATTGACAGCAGTGGGGTGGGAAGCACCAGCCTGCCACAGAATAAGCAGTATTACTTTGGCCCACTGCTCTTAACAAGGTTGCTGACCCCTGGTTAAAAAAAATACTGTGTCTCTTAAATCTAGACTTTTATACCATATTTAAGATGGTAGAGGTATGTCTACATAGCACTTTGTGCTGCTGTGCAGACATAGCATATTTATAATTGGTGGTATCTTATGTACCAGAAATCTATACAGCATAAGGTAGTGCTGTGCAGAGAGGTCTGAGCTACCTCTGCACATGTTATTTCTGCTTCCAGTACCATGAGTGAAATTGCTTTCATATAGTGAGTGAAATTGCTGTCCTTATATTTGAAGAGCTCAGCACCGTGTGAATTTGCTCTGAAGCTGAAACTTAAGGGGCATTTTCCTTCCTGTACTGGATCCTGACACTTTAAATTGGGCTTGTCCAACTGGTGGCCTTGAGGCCACATGTGGCCTGCTGAGGGTTAATTTGCAGCCCCAGCCCTATACCCTCCCTCACCGTGGGGGCCTTGATCTGCCCCCCCGCGTCCCTCCCCTTCCTCTTCCACTATACCAGACTTACCAGCTGCCAGCTCTGCTTCTCACTGCCTTTGTTCTGTGCTGCAGCTGTGCGCCTATACAGGCATTTATTGGACAAATTATCGGCCGCATTGGGCCTATTTCTGATACAGAAAATTTTCTTTATATCAGTGCCCATCTGATATAGAGACCGATACAGTTCTGTTTGGCTTACTTGTTTGTCAAAGTAATAACGACCAAGCCTGCATGCCACAGACAATCAAGTTCCATGTTTTGTTTCAGTCCTTTATGCAAAAGGTCCAAAGAAGAGAATAGAGCATGCCTGAAAACTTAGAAAAGCTACAGCTCCAGAATATATTCTTACTAATGTTTAACCAAGGAAACCATGCAAGGAGAAATAGTTCATGTAAAAGAGTTGGTTAGCCAGGTGGTTCAGTGGGGTTTTTTTGTTTTTGTTTTTGTTTTGTTCTTTCCTGTTTAGCTATACTGGCTAATGGTTAAAAACTTAAGTTTTTCGTAACTTCTTCTCTACTGAAAAGCATCTTGGCTTTGACCTGTTAGGTTTTTGTGAAGGAATACACTATAAGCTGGTGGACAGTGACAATAATTTTACAAGGATTTCAGAGGCAAGCATATATTTTTTACTCTGAATGGTCTTTAAGGCAAAAGATGCATTTCCTTTTGACAAATGAAAATAAAAATCCATTATACTGCACAAAGACACTTAAGTGAAAAGTTATTACTAAAGATGTAGTGAGTTGGATATATGCATGTCTTTAGTTGAATGCAAAAACGGAGAAAGTATGAAGGAGGCAGTCAGTATTTTTTTCGGAGCCTGGCATTTCTGAATGTAAGCAATTATATGCTATGATACTCAGCAATGAGATTGATCCATTGGTTTATAGTATAGTTGATTTTAAGTCTGAATGCTGAAATCTAATTTTTCCTTTTAGTGCTATCATTACAACAATTAACCACGATGAAGTTTGGTTTAAGAGGCCGGATGGAAGCAAGTCCAAACTGTATATTTCCCAGCTGCAGAAAGGAAAGTATTCAATAAAACATAATCATAATTGACCATTTCTAACCACACATGTAATAAGTGGTGTTACTATGCTTGATGTGCCATGGGATGAAAGCTGTATTTAATAATGTTTTGTATTCTCCTAATTTTATGGCAATATCCAATGTGTACTTGTAGTGCTGTATGTAAAGCTTCATATGGATGTCGTTTAATAGGTGGTGACATTTAATCATGTTGACAGACATTTTACCTCTTAAATTGGGTCCAGTGCCTAAGATATGAAGTATGTCCTTCAAATATAATGGCTAAGAACTCCTCATTAAATACTGTATATTTAAAATACAAAACATTTGGTTTTATTATTAGTGGCTAGATTGTGTTTGGTAACTGTGCAATTATCACTTTTACTAGCAATTTATTTTCATATGTTCAGTGAACTTGTCATATTTGTCTTGTGGGTGTTGGTGGGTGTTCTCAGATATTGCTTCTGAATAGTCTGCAATGGTATAAGTATTCTTTTATCTGATGTGAACAGAATTTCTTAAACTTGAGACCCTGAACAGCTTTGCTAGTGTTGGTGTGTAACCTTTTGTAAGTTTTCCCATACTACTTGTAAAAAATAAAGGCAATATTTTAAGATAAATTTTTGAGGAGCACTTTCTTAGTCTAGGAACCTAGTTTATAGTAACCAAACTCATGGTTTTCTTTTTCAGGTTACTTTAAAATTCTAGCATAAAGTCAATGTAAAGGAGACAGCATTGTTTTTACTTATATTTTATGTCAACCACAGAGGGCACAGGTGCCTGGGGTTATGATGTAAATGGTAAACAATTAGCTAAAAGTACTATTACATACTGGACTTGTCTGATCTCTAGTCTTATGAAACAAATATTATTATATTTTTTCAGAAGTAAAACTTATTCCCAGAAATGGTATTTCTGGGAGAAACGAACACAGCTCTCAAATGGCATGTTTCATATTTTTAGTAGTTTAGTTCCATTAGAATGATTTAATGCAGTTCAGAAAGTTTGATGTCTGTTAAAGCTTACCTTCAAGGTGTCAAGGGCAGAATCCCTGAAAACCTTAGTGTTACAATACATATTTAGAGCATAGAAAATAAACAGGTGGGATTATAGAAAAATAGTTTTCCTGGTGGCCTAGTGCACTTTACTATCCATTGTTCTGAGATTCTTTTTGGAGAAAGGAAGAATGATACATTTTGTTTTAATTTATCATGGCAAAGATAGTTTTCATTGTCCCACCATTAATAGTTAGATGTTTTACTCCTAACTGAAATATCTGTTGTTGTAGGGTGGTAATTATTTACAGTTGCCAAAATATTATGCCATTCTAGTTTATCTTGAGCGATGCTTTTCTATCACTGTCACGTTACTATTAATTAATTGTACATTGACATGTTGGCTATTGACAATACTACTGTATGTACACAGTTGTTTGATAATTTTTTGTAATAAAATATTTGTATTTTTTAACTTGGTATATAAATAAACGATGTGTGGTAATGGACATTTTACAGTTGCATTTTTCCCCTTCATGGTTGCAGATGTAACCGGTCTTGCAGAGAAAAAATATTTTAAAGTCACCTAAAAATGTGTATTTTTTATAGAACCTAAAAGAGGGAAAACAGGTATTTAAGTATGGAAAATTTCCTTCTAATAAACCTGTATTTTATTGTTGTAGTTTATCTGTGGACTTACTTTAATATTACATCAAAAATTATGTCTCCTTTAATTAAAAAAATAAATCCATTAAACCAGAAAAAAGATTTGAACTATGGCATGACAGACTTGGTAGAAAATCTAGTTATTTAAGTTAGTCAAGAGCAGGGTATAGTGAGCTTTAGACATGGGATCTAACCAAGTTAGGTGAATGAGCAGCTTGATTTCAAATAAAATTCTGTGCTGCAAAAGCTAGGCAACACCTAACATTGGGAAGAATAATTCTAACTACTCTTACATATTAGTGAGTTCCACATCTAAACTGCAGCTTCTTGAGGAAAACATCTGAACATTATTGTCAGCAATATTAACCTGTCAAATATGGAGTCCAGGTTTAAAGCAGCATTTCTTAACCTGAGGGTTGCAATCCAAAAGTGGGATGCAAGAAGATTTCAGAGGGTTGTGAGCCACAGGTTGAAAAATGCTGATCCCAGGAAATCACAGAAACTGTGGCAGAGCAGAGTGGCAGTGGAAAGGTGCTTGCCCCTTCCAGAGGGGGACGGGTGGGGGGGAGGTTTGAAGCTGGGCAGGGTGCTCACAGGGGCAGGGCAGCTGGGAGGTGCTGCTCAGGAGGTAGAAGGGGCTGTGACATGTTTTGGTGTGGCACAGCAGCCCCAGCCTAGGGTGGGAACTGGCACAGGCCTCCCTTCCTCCTCCCTCCAGCCCACACTGGGGCTAGCTTTGCTCCGCTGCTGCCTTCATGAGCCAGAGCCACCACAGCCACCATGCTGTGGCCCAAGCTGGGGGCCCCCCTTGCAGGGGTGGGTGTGGAGGGCAGTGAACTGTGGATTGGGAGTGAGGGACACCAGCATGGGGACTGTGGGCCATGCACCAGCAGGGCCAGGGGCTTGTGGGTCGGGACAGGCCATGAACCTTTGCAAATGGGTCCTGGTAGGAAGAAGGTTGAGAACCACTGGTTTAAAGTATACAGTATTATGCTGTGTCAATGGAAAATGATACTAAAATGTCATTAAATCAAGGGTATACCCCCCCCGGAGCATTATATCTTAAAAGCAGAAACAGGTGCTTTAGAGCAGTGATAAGATTGTTTACAGACATGGAAATAACTTCAGTATGAAGAGAGATTTAAAAGATTCTGGCTGCTTATATTAAAGAGGAGAAATGGTAAGTTAGACAGTGGTATACTGCAGGCGGAGCAGGCAATTGTTCGTCCTTTCTTATACTGAAAGTACGTGGGGGCATGCAATGAAAAGGCAGCAGTTTTTAATAAGGCATGTAGGGCATCAATAGTCTGCAGTGTTTGTTATCAGAAGTTATTGAGAACACCGTTTAGAAGCTTATGAAAAGGATTTCAATGCCAATGTATCTTTTTTACTTTAAGTATAAAAAAGTTTCCATGCAAAGGTTAGAACTCCCTATTAGTTGACGAGGAGAAAATGCATCAAGTAGCTTAGCGCTTTTCAGTCGGTGTGCCACAGCACACCAGCGTGCCATGAAGAGCTCCCTGGTGTGCTGCAAGAATTTTGGAGTAATGAGAAGAAAGCTCTCCAGCTGCCTAGCACTAATGAATCAGCTACATCAGTGAGATATTTACAGAAGACTTGCATATGTGTTGGCTGTGGGGGAGAGAGAGAGAACCAGCTGAGCAGAAGGAAATTCATCTACTTTGCATGTGTTGGCTATGGGGGATGCATAGTTCGAGAGCCTCTGAACAGGTATGCCATGGGATTTTGCTGCGGCAATGAGCTACTCATAAGTATGGGCATGGGGAATACTTTAACAGGTGTGCCACAGAAATTTTTTATTAATGTAAGTGTGTCTTGGGCTGGACAGGATTGAGAAACATTAAAGTAGCTGGCTCCATCTAGGAAGCAGCAGCTAATAATGAAATCCTAATATCTCCATTCATTTTTAAATCTCAACAGTAGCAGTACTTCTGCCTCCATCCACTACTTTACTTTGCTTTATTCTAAGATACACTTATGTCCATTTGAAAATCAAAACCTTATGTATAACAAATTGAAAGTAGTCACAGAGTAGTTATCTTTCAGTGAACTCTATTTTAAAATTGTGTATATATGGTAATTTATAGGGAGGCATGCAAGTTACTCCCTTTTTTTAATTTTCATTTTTATTGAGCATGTGAGACTGTCCTGTTATGAAAAATATTTTAAACCACCTAAACCTTCAGTTATGTTCCCCCCCAACACACTGAGAAATTTAAAAAAACCCATACTTAAAAGCTGTAGTTTGAAGAAGTAATAAAGTAAAACTAGAGTAAGATATTTAAACTGATTTATTGTTGGTTAAACTATAATGTAAATGTGATAACACTTGAATCAAATTACTGGTTCTGAAATGCATATAGCTCCTTTGGTACTAACACAAATATGCTACTGCAAGCCCCACATGTCTTCCCAAATAGTGTATTAATTTTTAAAGGAAATTCATTTTAAATGTTAAGGTCCTGCTTCAGACACAGCTCTTCCCTTCTGATTTGTGTAGGTCACTCTGAATCCTAGCCCTACCCTCCAGCATATCAACTACTGCCCCCACCTTGGTGTCATCTGCAGACTTGCTGAGGGTGCACGCTATGCCATCTTCCAGGCCACTGATGAAGACATTGAACAAAAACAGCCCCAGGACCCACCCCTGGGGCACTTCACTTGATACCCGCTGCCAACTAGACATCAAGCCATTGATTTCTATTCTCCAAACTGTGCTGCCTGCTGCAGTAGTCTGGGAGCTGACCTTGCCCGTGAAGGCCGAGGCAAAAGGCATCGAGCACTTCAGCCTTTTCTGCATCCTGTCACAAGGTCACATCCCCCATTCAATAAGAGACCCACGCTTTCCCTGATCCTCCTCTTGCTACTGACATACCCTTCACATCCGGTGCTAGCTGCAACTCCAGTTGTGCTTTGGCCTTCCTGACTTCACCCCTTGCATGCCTGAGCAATGCTCTTATATTCTTCCCTAGTTATTTGTCCAATTTTCTACTTCTTATAAGCTTCCTTTTTGTGACTTAGTTTACTGAAGAGTTCTGTAAGCCAAGCTTACTAGTCTTTCTGCATATTGGGATGGTTTGTTTGTTCCTGCACTCAGTAAGGCTTCTTTAAAATACAGCCAGCTCTTATGGACTCCTCTTCCTCTCAGACTGGCTTTCCAGGGGATCCTGCCCATGAGTTCCTGAGAGAGTCAAAGTCTGCTTTTCTGAAGATCTAGGGTCCTTACTCTGCTGCTCTCCATCCTTCCTTTCCTCAGCATCCTGAACTCAATCATCTTGTGGTCACTGCTGTCCAAGTTGCCATCCACTACTACATTCCCCACCAATTCACTCCTGTAACATCTCTGATAGAAGTCAGTTTACTCGATACAGAAATGAAAAAGTCTGTCAAACAAATGTTACTATTTAGAAAAATTGGTATTAAAATTCTTTAAAACCTCGGCATAGTGAAAAATGTGCATCTTTCTTGTATTTTAGCATTACTTGCTGAAGCTACAATAGGTGAAAAAAGTAAAATAAGAGGATAGACATTCAAGACAAGGTAAAGGATTTGAAATTTTATTGATGATCAAATCTTTCAATGGCAGTCAAGCTTTATGTGTATGATTTACTTGGATTTCACAGTACTAGAAATCTGTATTCATTCCATCCAGGAAGAGCACACACCAACTGCAGATGCTTCCTTAGCCTGACAAAGGGTTTGTAAACCCAAAAAGCTTGCAACTACTTAAGTTGGTCTAATAAAAAATATCAGATTCACCCAAAGAACCTTGTCTGCTTATGTCCTTAGAACAGCACAGCTACAACCTATACCCAAGTGCAAAGTCCTGCACTTAGGATGGAACAATGCCATGCATCAGTACAGGCTGGGCAACAGCTCTGCCAAAAATGACCTGGGGGTTGCAGTGGACAATAACATGAATATGAGCCAACAGTGTGCCCTTGTTGCCAAGAAGGCTAATGGCATATGGGGCTGCATTGGTAGGTATGTTGCCAGCAGGTCAAAGAAAGTGATTATTCCCCTCTCTATTCAGGACTGGTGAGGTCACATCTGGAGTACTGTGCTCAGTTTTGGGCCCCCCACTAGAGAAAGGATGTAGACAAATTGGAGGGAGTCCAGTGGAGGGCAGCAAAAATAGTGAAGGGTCTAGGGGACATGACTTGTGAGGAAAGACTGAGGAAATTGGGCTTATTAAGTCTAGAGAAGTGGAGACTGGGAGGGGACTTAATTAGCAGCCTTCAGCTACCTGAAGGTGCGTTTGTAAGAGGCTGGAGCTAGACTGTTCTTAGAGGTGGCAAATGACAAACAAGGAGCACAATCTTAAGTTGCAGCAAGGAAAGTTTAGGATAGATATTGGGAAGAATTTTCTCACTAGGAGGGTTCAATGGAACAGGTTACCCAGAGGTGGTGGTGGAATCTCCATCCTTGGAGGTTTTTAAGACCAGGCTAAACAAAGCTGTGGTGGGGATGATCCTTCTTTGAGCAAGGGGTTGGAGTAGATGACTTCCTGAGGTCCCTTCCAACCCTAACTTTCTATGATTCTGTGTGAATCTTCTTCCTAGTTTGAGCAGCATAGCTGCTTTCTAGGTCTTCCTAGTTTGAGCAGGTTGCTAGTAATTTGAGAAGCTGAGGATAATTGACTTTTGAGATACTTTGATGACAAAAATGAAATGGAGCCAACTACAACACTATGTGTGTTTTGTTCAAGTATGGAGTATGGCCATAAACTGAAGGAGAGCAGATTTAGATTGGACATCAGGAAGAAATTCTTTATAGTGAGGGTTGCCAGTATATGGGATGGGCTTCCAAGGGAGGTGGTGCTTTCCCCTACGTTGGAGGTGTTCAAAAAGAGATTAGACAAGCACCTGGCTGGGGTTACTTGACCCCACCACTCTCTTGGCCAGAATAGGGGGTTGGACTCGATGATCTAATACAGGGGCGGGCAATTATTTTGGGCAGAGGGCTGCTTACTGAGTTTTGGCAGCCATCAAGGGCTGCATGACAGACAGCCCAGGGCAGATTAAGATTTTCTAAAAATTTTAGGGACCCCGCAGGCCGGATAGAATGGCTTGGCAGGCTGCATCTGGCCTGTGGGCTGCATTTTGCCCACCCCTGATCTAATAGGTCCCTTCCAACCCTAGAAATCTATGAACCTGATTTCCAAGTGTCCTAACTCAACTGTCCATCTTTTGTGTAATATAAGCTGTGATATATTTTCCAATTACCCACTTTCTTTGGCCTCAAAATGTTCCCCTTATGCCTGTGCAAAAAGTAATTAACTTGTCTAAGATTATAAAAAGCTCACTGAAAGTTTAGTTTGTTACCATCCAACCTCTTAGAAATAAAATAATAAATGTTATAAGCAACCCTTTAAGGCAGGTACCATAGCTAAGACAAGGTAAGAATACCTGCATATGGTAGGCTGAAAGAAATAGTGTCTGAGCTCAGCAGCTGTGCAGTTGTTTGGTATATTGTTATCCAGAACAGCTCATTTATATTAGACGATTGGACAATAGAATCCCTTCCATTTTTGGAACCCACCTGAAAATATTTCTATTTCATAGGTGTTTTATGATATGGAGACCAAGTCAATTTTACAGATATTCCTAGTTCTTTATAATAGGCTGCAGAACCTTATGATGGAGTCAGTCTTCTTAGTGGAGTGTACAATGGACTGGAAATCATGTTAGCTGAGACCTGGCTCCGATCCTGTCCCTGCTTTGCTGTGGGAACTTGTGGGGGAACCTCCTCTCAACCCCCTACCCAAACCATTTTGAGATCTGTGGGTGAAAAGTGCTATAGAGCAGGGTTTTTCAACCTTTTTTAAAAAGTGTATCCTTTCTCTCTCAAAGTTTCAGCTCATGTACCCCTTTATATTTCATTATTTTTCTTAAAGGAGGGAGCAGATCAAGGGGCAGTGAGGGAAGGGGCTGGGTTTGGGGCTGGGCCCAGGGCTGCACAGGTGGGGCAAAGCACAGAATGAACCCACAAACAGCTCGTCCGGGGGGGGGGGCGCTCCCGCCGCTGTATATACCCCAGGAGGGCATGGGGGACATGCTCTAGATCTGCATGTGGAGTGGGGTTGGCTGGCCTAGCACTGGGGGAGGGAGTGGGGCTGGGGCAGGGGCTGCCCAGCTAGTGTGGCTCCTGCTGCTACGCGCACCCCTAGAAGGATATAGGGGAGGGCTGTGCCCCCACATCTGTGTGTAGGGTGGGGCAGACTGCTGCTGTGGGCTGGGGTCAGTGCTGGACTCTTCCTGGTGGGGGACTTAGCCAGGGCTGTGCTTGGGGTGGGTGGTGGCGGCACTGAGAGAGGGGGTTGGGGGGGCTACAGTGAGTTCTCGAGTGGTTGTAGTCCCCCCACCATAGCCCACATCCTAGCACTGCCACTGCCTGCCCTGAGTGCAGCCCAGACCAGTCCAGTCCTGTCCCCTGCTAGGAAGAGCCCAGCACTGCCCTGGCCCCAGCCTGCAGCAGCAGCCTGCACTTGCCATGCACACAGATCTGGGGTACACACTCCGCATGCTTCCCAGGGCCCACGTAATGGCAGGAGCTGTCATTTCCTCTCACAGCTCTGTCCCAGCTGTGCAGCATGTGACTTTGCCCGAGCCCCACTCCCTCCCTCCCCCACTGTGGGGGCCTCACTTGTGGCTGTGAGTGGCTTGTCCAGGGGGCATGGGGAGGAGGCGGTGGCTTCCACTGATGCACACACCCTGGGAGGGCACAGGGCATGTGCTGTCGGATCTGCGTGCAGGGTGAAGGCAGGCTGCCACTGCAGGCTGCGTCCAGGATTGCGCCAGGCTGGGGTTGCACTCGAGGTGGGCTATGGTGATGCTGGGAGAGGGTGTTGGGGGGGGCTACAGCAAAATTTGGGGTGGCTGTGGTCACCCCCGTAGCCCCCCTCCCAGTACTGCTGCCGCCTGCGCCAAGCGCAGCCTGGCTCAACCGCCTGCCAGGAAGAGCTCGGCACCACTGCAGCCACAGCCCCTTCTGCTTCGCACGCAGATGCGTGCAGCGGTGGGAACCATCCCCCACGCAGCTCAGTCTGGTGTTTCACCCTGGCTGGGCAGCCCCAGCCCCAGCTCCATTCCCTCCATTCCCTCCCCCACCACTGGGGCCTCGATCTGCACCGGCCCCTTCCTTCACAAAACACTTACCAATCAGACCCAGCTGCTGTGCTGGCCACTTGCGTGCTGTGCTGCGGTTGCATGCATGCACGTGGCATTTGGTGGCCACATTAATTCTGTGTACCCTCTAGGACTTTTCTAAGTACCTTATGGGTATACATACCTCGGGTTGACAACCACTGCTACAGAGAATTAGGCATTTGGGGAGATAAAGACAGATTGGGGTAGAGGCAGGAGTTTTAATAGTCTATAAGTATATTTTACAGAAGTTGCTTATGTTTAAAGTCTGTGCAGTCATGTGGGAATGTATTCTGCTAATAAACAGTATCTCTATTTGTATTGGATTGATTTGAATAAGGGTAGATTCTGCCACCTTTATTTACTCACATAGGGTAACAGGCTCTTAACAGGAACTACTGATAGAATGAAATGTTCCATTTGTGTAAATGTGACAAAATCTTGATTTACTGGGTGTCGGGTTGTGGGTAATCTATGGGCCTGATTCAAAACCTGCTAAAATGAGTGGAGACCATCTCTTTGTTAGCACACCTTGGGCATGTCCTAGCTGCAGCAAGGAAGTTGGGAGATGAGTCAGAGACTGTGGGACTGTTCCCACAGTCACTCAAATGTTACAAGCAGGTGATAATAGCCGAGCAAAAGAAGCTTCACATTAAAACCATTTGAAGCTTGGAGGTTTAGCTATTGTAGTAATTTCTGGAAGAGTAGCAATGCTACCTCAGAACTGCAGTTTCAAAGCCCTGATATAACAATCCATTTCTACTATCAAAACACAGGAAAATATATTTGCCCTTAATCTTTGCTTAATTCCTATTGATTTTTGTGTCAGTTAAGTATGTGCTTAAGTGACCAATGGAACAAGAATGGACTGAACCATGTATTTAAATGCTTTGGTGAGCTGGAGTGTAAATGAGGCGTTACGCTAAACTGGGGAAATGAAATACTTAAACTTCATTCTTTTTTTCTAATTGTGGGAAATGTGAATACTTTATTCAATAATAAAACTTAATATTGTATAAGTTAGAAGGCTTCTGACTATATTTTTAAGACACATCATCAATGATAAATGTAAAATACTTCAATAAAGTGCAACAATTTGTTTTTTATCAGAACATGCAAGAAAATCCACTGTTGTAGTTACAGACTTCTATCATCATTTGGTTTTTGATCGCTGCTAATAATTTTATTAGTGACTGCATACACATGTTTTACTAAACAATAGGGCACGTGCTATAAAAACATTTTTGTTTGGCTTGTTTTATAAACTGGATGGGTAAAACTGTTCAGTGGGCAGGAGCATATAAGGAGGGTATTGCAGCTCTGCCTCATGCCTGAGCCCCATTATTACAACCCCACAATCCTGATCCCAATCCTGGCTCCAACCACCCATCCCACTCCCAGATGCTGCTCCCTGTCCACCCGCAGCCCCATCCCATCTTCCCAGTGGTGGGCCCCCTACCCACATGGGTCCTGGGCCAGTCTCCATGGAGACCCCAGGATCTCTGGGTGGCCACAGTGTGGGACTGGGGCCTGGGGCAAAGCCATGATCCACTCGCTGAATGCTCCTGCCTGCAGAACCAACACCCATTGCGGGGATGTGAAGGGAATGGATCATGGCTCTGCCCTGGGCCCTGGACCTGCACTGTCATGGCCCCACAATCCTGATCCCAGCGCAGTGCTGACATGTAGGGGGTGCACGTGCACCCCCTGAAAGTGCTGGTGCACCCCGTGAGAGCCAGCATTCCCTGCTTAGGCGACAGGTGGGGAGGCAGGCAGGAGCTCTGGTGTCCCTCCGAGAGTGCCAGCTGGGGAGTGGGACTGGGCACACCCCTGGCACTTCCAGGTCAGCACAATTCGCCACAGGGGGACTACCTTTGCTAACCTATAGGAAATGCTAAGGAAAGGGGCTAGGTTGGTTCCCCAGCCTCTAAGGGACTTTAAGCCAAAATGTACTTATGGTATAGGAATACAAAACAGGTGCCACAAAATAAAGACAGGGATTTAATTTGTATCAGCTGCTTTGCTGTAACAGCCTGAATGCACCCTTACCCAAGGGTGGATAGCGCAGTAGCTTATCCCACAGGGTAAGAGTGTATACACAGGCTGTTACTGCAGAGCATCTGACATGGTAAACCCTGCTGCCTTTGACCAGGAACATAGGTGGATTCAGTAGTAATTTTGAATTCAGAGCAACATCTGAATAGCATGCAATAAACAAGATGTGGACCCTACTTTGAACAATGATGATAAAATCTTGAATGCTATTAAAATAAAACAAAATATTAAATAATACATGATCGCATCACTAAAGACTTTGTCATAATGTGTATGTGTAGAGGGCCCAAATAAAGGGTGTAATACCAACATGAAATGTGACCCTCCCTAACTTTCAAATGTTTCACTTTGCAAATTCAGCATGATTCCTTTAATGTAGTTTGTACATCTGCTAATCAGAGATAGCAAAGTCAGGAACACTGAAGTAGTCTGGTAAAGACTGTATTATTCCAGTTCTACTCTTAAATATCCTAATGACATTTTTTAAAACATTTTTGTATTGAGCTTAAGACATTTTCTGCTTTAAAAATAAATAAAACTTGAAAGTTACTGTGGAATATCCATGAAAGTAGAGTCTGCAGATAGTAACTTAATCATTCTTACTCTAAAAACTGACTTTCTGAGTTAAGTTTTGGTTAAATTTTAAAAGCCTTTAGCTATGCAATTAGTGCTGTCTCAAAAGGAAAAAGATACAGCATGTGCACAATATTTAGCATTTACTTCTGGTTAGCTGGAATGGAGTTTGTGTTATTGTTTAATATAATTCTGTAATGAGAAAAGTCTTTAAACAATAAATACCTTTTTATTTTTTCAATGCATCAGTGACAAAGAACAGGAGAACGAAGAGACAGAAGTTAAGTTTATGAAGAATGTATGGAATTTTCCATTTGCAAATTAAACTAGGTTGCCTACTTAGCTATTTACTGTAAACAGTTAATGAAATACCTTGAAAAGTTAAATCTGCCGCCCAAGGCAAATAATATGATTAGAAGAAACATGGAGACTATATTAGAGATATTTTGATAAAAGCCTGCAGGTGGCAGTAAATTCATGCAGGAGTTATTTAGCAATAGTTTTAGAATTTTCTATTTTAGTATCGTATTAGTTATATTATTCAATGTCTTGTAGTTGCAACAATACTACAATTGGATTTAATCCTAGTGCATACTAATTAAGGGATATTCAAAAAGAACAGATAGTGTCCAGAGTTCTAAAGAAGGATTATTTTTTACTACTGTATGCTGAAAGAAAATCACTGCATAAAGACTCAGGAACAGAAACTGATTATATGCTTGCTCGTTGCTATAGAAACAAAGTATGTAATTAAACAAAAGGAAACATATTACAACTGTTACACTGATGAAAGTACTTAGAAAAGATTGGACAATGAATTGGGTTTTTTTTTATTGGAACATTAAACCAGTAACTAGGCCAAGGTTTTTTTAGTAAAAATTCACCCACTGAATTTTTGGCTCTGAAGTTGACTAAACAATTGTTTTTCCTCAGATGGATATTTTATTTATCAAATAATAACAATAATTTAAAAACCCAGAAGTGGTAAGTACCACTGTGATAACTCACTTCACTACTCTTACAAATTAATAATATATTAAATATAATACATTTATCTTGGGATGGAAATAAATTTTAAGTGAACTTAAACATCTGGAGAAAAGTTGAAGAAATATATTCCTTTATAAATATAAAGTGTTTATATTAGTTTCAAAGCACCAATTTTAGTCTAAGACAATTACTTCAATCTTTCTTACTTATTTTAGACAAGTGCAGTATTATTTGCAGTTTCAAATGCTTGCTGTGATTTTTTCACTTGGTGGTTATAGAGTCAGTTTGCTGTAGGATTAATTAAAAAGAGATTTGTTTATAACATCCATGGCCCTACATAGCAATTTCCCACTGATGCAAATCAACATTTTAAATATATATATATTAATATTAAAGTCATATTAGTTAAACCTTAGGCCAAGCTGTTTTGAGATAATGTGAGGACAGAAATATAATGTCAGCAAATATGCATCAAAATCATGTTAGAGAAATACTGTGGTTTTAACAAGTGTTTCAAATTAACTAAGTGTTAGAAGTAGTTGCCAAAAGAGGGCGCTTTGAGTTTTCTTATTAAATGCTATTCCCGTTCAAATTTCAATTCAGTTCCCAGAACTTTCATTTTCCTTAAAACAAGAGTCAATTAAAAATCTGTTTTGATCAAAAAAGCATCTACTATAGATATTTTTTAGAAATGCTTTCACAGATACTCTTGGTAATTTGAGAGATCTTTGTTAGAAAGGGAATGATGATTGTATTATTGTAGTTCTGTTCATATTGTCTCAAAACCTCTTCATCATTGGATGCTGGCATTGACTACATTTGTGACTTACAATAAATCCAGGACAGAGACTTCTAGTAAAGACTCTTTTGCTTTCCACTTGCTTCACAGCATCTATTCCTCCTGGGGGCCTGGTGTTTCCTCCTTCTGCCCCCTCGTCTCCCTGTCCCACACTGGGATAGGGACCTGGGTCCAGTGTCTTCCCCTCCTAGTCCCCCATGTGCCAGGATTAGGCTCTGGTACCTGGCAATGCCCCTACCTGGGGCTCCCTATGAATTCAGAAATTTAGTGATGAGGGAGCAAGTGCCACAGTGCTCCTGCTGCCAAATTTCCAGACCTGCAGGGAGCCATGCAGGTCAGATGACATTGCAGTGCAGTGCAGGCCAGATCTGGGTTGATCACCCCTGACCTAGCTCATCCACTTCCTTTCCTGGATGGTATGATTTCTGATGGGGGAGTGGAGTAGTTAAATCTCTGTCTTGGATCATTCCCCACAATTTAGCATAGATCCAGGTAAAAAGAAGCAGCCAAACAGCAGGTAGTTTTAAGACCTGCCAGAGATGGCAAGTCCTGTTAAAGCAGGTAAGTGTCTAGGGCTTAGCTTTGCCCATTGAAGGTAAAAAGCCAATTTAGGGGAAAAAGTGAGATGAAGCAAACCTTGACTCAGAGTTCTGTGAGAATTGAAGCCATTGAAGCCATTTCAGACCTTTTTGTTGACCAACTTCTCAACCAGTCATTTGATCTTTTGGGTTAAGCTTCAATTATTTTTGCACTGATTCATAAACGGCCTTTGTACATTAGACCAGGTATCCAACTACATCAGTACAAACATATCTGAAGAAACATTAAACAGAAAGAGTGACTGCTCCCCACTCTTTTCTCTTAAAGTCATTTAAGTCCTCCACATCTTTAGCTTTTTTCCACTGTTTCTTAAATCTTTTAAGAAATCAAAGCCTTTGCTTACAGTTCTCAGATATGAATTGTTCTTGTCTTGTTGTATTATTCTCACTACACAACAAAGGGTGATGTGTGACTGATAAACCCGACCAGATAAAAAACAATCGTTTTCTTGGGAAAATTTTTGTTTTATCATCAAAAAATACAAAGTTCGGTTTTAAAAATATTGTCAAAGTTTTCTGTTTTCAGTAAAATATTTCAGATTTTGAAAACAGAACTACTTTACCAGAAACTTAACTGAAAACAAGAAACTTGACTGAAAACTAAAAATGTTTGCCCCCAAAAAAGCAGGTTTGTTGTTTTATGTACATGGCCTTTTCATTAAGAAACATGCTTTGATAAAAAAAAAAAATCGGTTGGTTTTGTTCATTTAGAAATAAGGCTCTTGCCTTAAGAGATTAAATATGGTCCTTTGTTACCACTTGGATGTTGAAGTAAAAACTTGTCGGTCTAGTCTATCTAGGGCTGGTGAAACCCCCCCTCATATATAGATAGATATATTTGTAGGTATATGATTTTTCAACAAAAAATGAGGTTTTCAATTAAACTCTTTTTTGGGAGGTGGAGAGAGTGAAAACTGTCTCTTCCTATGGGAAAAAATGTCCTTTAACTGAAAACAGCTGAATTCGTACAAAGAAACATACAAAAATATTCAAAAAGAAGATGGTAGTATGATGTCATATGGTTTCTTCACCAGATCCTCAGTGTTATACTATGGTGAAAGATTCTAGTAATCTTGCATGGTGGCTCAACAAAAGTGATGACATCACAGGAAATGTAGTCTGGCCATTGAATCCAGAACAGAAATTAGAATGGGGGTTTCAGACACCTGCTTTACAATTCCCATAAATTCTTGTTAAATAAAAAAAAGTTTCAAGAAAAAATTGACATTTTGCATGCAAAGATTTAACAAATACAATTTTCTTCTCTTCATTTTTCTTGAGGAAAAGACATTATTTTAATAAGTTTTAATTAGCTATATTGTGTAGCTAAAATATGTTTTTTTTTAAAGGTGGGTGACTGGTACTAGTTATTTTTAAAATATAGTAGATAATTAAAACATGCATAAGAACTTAAATCTTACAGATCAGCCACTTGTATGTAGTGGAAGTAAAATGATTCTCCTGCCCACAAATTGTAAATAAAAGCCTGCCACTTAACATTTTGAGCTCTGTTTTGTTCTTCATCTTGTGCACAGCTGTGTTTAAAAGCAAACACAAAAACTGTAAAACACAGATGTGGAAAGTTCTCACATGACCCTAGAACTTAGATTCTTCTACTCTCTCTGAAACATGTTAAAATTATCACAAATAGGTTTTAACTTTAAATACTATTATATAAGGACTTAGGAAAGTAATTTAAGTGGATGGTAGCTAATTGTAAATAGCCAATAATTGGACATAACATTCCCTCCCCCCTGAGGCCCACCTGTGTGTGAGCCTGGGCATCTTCCAGAAGCATAAGCCAATTCTATTTGGGTAAGCATTAGTAGATGGGGTTAAGTTCATGGGTGTTGCCGGTGGTATTATTTGGGGAGTTATTTATTACTTATTATTTTATTTTAATATTTTACTGTTTTTACAGATTATCTTCTTTTTATTGTAAGCTACCCTGAGCCTTTTTTGGCAAGGATGGAACATAAATTAAATATGTTAGTAGTAAAGATGTTCCTACCTGGAAGATTTAGATGATTAAGGATTTGTCAGATGTATTTAACATATGGAGTTGGGTATCTTGGCTTGCACACTCTCAGAAGCAAGTACAGCTACTGGAAGGGGAGGTGGGATTTGATTAGTAGAGAAGCTGTTATATGATGGGCAAATTCAACCTGAAAAGAGGTGGTGTTGTTGCCTCTTCAGCAGAGATAGAAGAACATGGGAGCAAATAAAGGAGGGAGTTCTATAGGAACATATAAGAAAGATAAGAATTTTATTCATACTGCAGTACAAGAAAACTGAAAATAAATTAGATAGTCTTCCATGGACTCCTGAACTCTCTGCTAGTATGTTTTACTGTCATGGAGTCCCAAGGGGCCTAGCCAGACGAATCGCTTATTCCATCTAATCATTTGCATATTTGTGCAGCTTTGCATTAGTGCCACGTAACCAGTGTCCCGGGACGCAAGGGATGCAAGAATACTCACCGGCAGCTCAGGAAACAGCACTTGGAGGATGGGAGACAAAATCCACGCGGCTCATCAGCCACCTGTTTGTACAGCTGCAGCCAGCCGGTGATGTCAGCGCTGAATGCCGGCTGGCATGAATAAAAATGGCGGTGCATGCTGCGGGGCCGGTGGAGAGGGAGAGGATACAGCAACCGATGTCCCCGCAGCAGAGGCAAGCTGGTACACTGGGTCAGAAGAGCAGGAATGCCCGGGACTGGAGTAAGAAGGAAGAAGAGGGTTATCTGGACGATGCTGCGGCTGCGGCTGCGGCTGCAGCGGGACGTCAGGATCGCCTCGTGAGGACAACGGGGTATCCCTGAAGAGATCAGCCCCGGGAGAGAGGGACAGCGAGGGATCCAGGAAAGAGGTGCAGCAAAAGAGAGCATCGCTGCTGGACCAAGAGGTGCCTTGGAGTAGGCAGGGAACTGAGTGCCTAGGTATAAGGCAGCCAGTGTCCCATTGAAGTGTGGAGGAGTAGTTAAAGGGGCAGTGCGCCCGGTTTTGTGTTGGAGCTTCTTTTTTCTGTTTCTTGTGGTTTTGTTCTTCCCTGAGCTCTAGGGGTATCTGAGGGTAGCAGACCCGCACTGTAGGCTAGACAGTGTTGGGTGGGGGGCCCGAGTAGGACCCAGTCCAGGGTCCCAAGACTGAGACGCTGACCAGCTTGATACCACTACACAGGAGGTGTGAGGCAGGGGGGTAGGGTTGGCAGAGCCCCAAGAGTAACCGCCGGGAGGAACCTTGGGGCCAACGAGCACGCCCGATGAATGACCCCGGACACTGAGGTCATCAAGTCATGGCAGGCGAGCATGGGGTCAAGGAGTCGGGCACAAGTCACCAGCTCAGGCAGAGGCGCGAGCCCAAGAGGTGCGTAACATCAATCATGCACGCGCGAGTGGCACGAGAGCAACTAGTTGAGTCCCTGTGGCAACAACCAGAAAAAGAGATTTGTAAGAATGTGTTAACAGCTAATCTTTTTCAGAATTGCCAATTTGAGTGATAAATTCATATGTGTCTTTGATTATGGTATCCTCCAATACAAGATTGTTTGCTCCCCAGAGTGACATTTTGCCCTGGTAACACAAAAAGGGAAGCATTTCTTTTCATGACAAGTAATAAGTTCACTGTTATTAGGAGAACTTATCGGTATTATCTCAAGATAATGGAGAAGTGCCATTAATTGTCTGCCCTTTTCATTTATTAATTGCATTTTTGCGTTATGCCCTTACAGAATGAGGCTTATGAAACAGTGAATCTCAAGTATAGTAGCAAATCCTAGGAAGGAAGTTAGTAGTATCCTACCTGAGGACTAGGTGTTTGGATGCAGAAGGGACCTTGTATTAAACGGAAACAGTACAGATCAAGAATTCCAGTGGCTACAACCCCTACATATTCTGAGACAGGAAGAGACGAACAGGGAAATGGGCACCAAGGGTGTGTCCACACGTGCAGGCACGTGCGCTTGCAGCAGCTCAAATAACAGTGGCACAAATTTGTGTTGAGTTTTGCCTCAGTGCACGTGCCTGAACTGGCTGCCCTGGAGGAGTGTGTGGTGGGGAAAAGTGCACTGGAGGAGCCTGCTGGCATCACTGAGTGAGCTGAGAGCTGGCCAGGTAAGCAGAAGAGATGCTGTGTCATTATGGTTGGTGACTCACTGCTGAGAGGAACAGGGACCCATCTGTCATCTGGATCCCATGACACATGAGGTTTGCTGCCCGCCTGGAGCTCGGATTCGGGACATCATGGTGATGATCCCAGGCCTCATTTGGCCCCCTGATCATCACCCCTTAGTCCTCATCCATGTGGGCACTAATGACATGGCCAGGAGTAGTCTGGACCATGTCAAGGGAGACTACAAAGCTCTGGGAGCCAAGTTAGGGAGATGGGAGCACAGGGGATTTTCTTATCTGTTCTTTCTATGAGCAGACACAGACAGTGCCATGAAGCCTCCATTGGAGATGTCAACCAGTGGCTTCAGAGCTGGTGTTACTGGGCGGGCTTTGGATTTTTTGACCGTGATTCACACTTCTGTGCAGAAGACATGCTAGGGTGGGACAGACTACATCTCTCCCCGAAAGGTAAGTGTGTTTTCTCTTCCAGGTTGGCTGATCTTGTACAGTGAGCTTTAAACTAGGTTTGTCGGGGGATGGGGATGCAGAGGTGCAGGAGGACACTTTGACATCAAGCCAGGTGACGTGAGCAAGAACAACCCAGGTAAGTAACAAGGGCCTGGGCATGCTTGGGAAAAGAGGGCAGCATGAACACTCATAGGTCTCAATTGCCTCTACACAAATGCTAGAAGTATGGGGAATAAACAGGAGGAACACAGTCTCCTGCTAGCTAGCAAAAACCCAGACCTGGTTGGGCTTACAGAAACCTGGTGGGATTCTACCCACGACTGAGTAGTAGACATTGAGGGTGCGCTGGAGGGGAAGGACAGAATCCAACTAGATCTAGACAGGTTACAGAGGTGGGCAGATGAGAATAGAATGAAATTCATCACAGACAAGTGTGAGGAGCTGTATCTAGGGAGAAGCAACCTGCAACACACCTATAGGCTGGGGAACACCCTTCTCAACAACACAGTGGCTGAAACGGATCTTGGAGTCATTATTGACTCCAAGATGGACATGAGTCTCCAATGCAAGGAAGTGGTCAGTAAGGCTAACTGCACCTTGTTGTGCATCTACAGATGCATCACAAGCAGGTCCAGGAAGGTGATCGTTCTCCTCTGTATGGCGCCAGTCAGGCTGCAGTTGGAGTAATGTGTCCAGTTCTGGGTGCTACACTTCAAGAGGGATGTGGCTACCTTGAGAGAGTCCCAGAGGAGGGCCTCACATAGTCAGGAGGCAGTAGGCCAGGCCCTATGAAGATAGACTAAAGGGCCTGGATTTATTCAGCCTCCACAAGAGAAGACTGAGAGAGGATCTGGTGGCCGTCTATAAACTCATCAGGAGGACCAACGGAAAATAGGTGAGGCTCTGTTTCCCTGGCCATCACCTGGGATAACAAGGAATAATGGCCACAAATTGATTGAAAGTAGGTTCAGGCTTGATATCAGGAGGCATTACTTTACAGTTAAAGCTGCCAGGCTCTGGAATGGGCTCCCAAGGGAGGTGGTGCTCTTCTATACCTTGGGGGTCTTCAAGAGGAGGTTGGATAGATATCTGGCTGGGGTATTATGATACCAGCACTCATTCCTGCCCAGGGCAGGGGGTCAGACGTAATCTGTTCAGGTCCCTTGCAACACTAGAAACTATGAACATGCACTTTGGTGTGGGGCAAGTTATGCCACTTGGGGCAAAAACCTTGCCCAGCTTCTCCCAGATGTGCAGCCAGGGGGAGCTGGAGGCTTGGGCTGGCACCTGTGCTGACTCCAGCAGTATAAAATGCCCTGGCAAGCAGCTCAGGGTTATTTGCTCTCAGGAGCTTCTGGGGGGAAGTTGGCCATGCCCTTTCCTGCCTCAGGTGGATGCTGCTGCTGTTGCCAGCCCCCCTTCACCTTCATTTTTACCGTTACCCTCTCCCCTCTGTGAAGCAGTGGCAGAGCAGGAGCCTCTGGGGGGGACAGATGCCCCCACAGAACTTCCTGAAGTCCCTGCTGTGAGGGCAGATTCCAGCCAGGCGCCTGATGGGGTGCATGTCCCTACAATGCCCACCCTGTGGGCAGAGTCCAGTCGACTCCCTCCAGGGGTAGACAAGCCTGTAACCCCCACTGAAGGGGCAGGCAGGACTCTAATGGGGAGCCAGTGGGTCTTCCCCAGCTAGGCCCCTCCCAGAGGGGCTCCTAAGCCCCCTTCCCCCGTCATCAGGGAGTGAGGGAAGGGCTCCTTTTCAGCCTCCTCCGCAACTCGGGGTGGGAAGGGCAAGGGCCCCACCCCCAAGCCTAGACTACTAGTGCCTGAGGGGACCAGGTGCACTACACCGGCAAGCACACCCAGTCAGCCTGTCTCTGACCATAGCCCTGGCCCCACCTAGGCAGCCCCCCAGTGAGGGAACTGCAGCTATGTACAGGCAGCTGCAGGGAGACTGCAACTATGGGGCCTGGACCCTTCACCACTGGACCTTCCAGCTTGGGTGGCAGGGCCCCCTTTCTGGCAGTCACCCACAGGCACAGGGTGAAGTGCCAACTACCCATGCAGGAGAACCTGCAGTTTGAGACCTGGGTGCAGGCCCTGGCTTGGGTGGTGGGGACCCACAAGATTGTGGCGGCCTCCCGCTTTCATGGCAAGGGGTTTTTTTTCCTTGCCTTGTGCAGAAGCTGGAGGAGAGGGGGCTTATGGTGGAGGGTGAGTACATCCCCCTCGAGCCCCTAGATGAGTTGAGGACCCAGGTGGTCCTCAGCTCTGTCCCACCCTTTATCATTAATTGGGCCCTGCTCCCCCAGCTTCAAGCCCTAGGTAGGGTTATCTCCCTGGTGGTGGCCCTCTCACTGGGGTCCTGAGACCCCAGCCTCCGCCACATGCTCTCATTCCACCACCAGGTCATGATCCAGCTGGCAGTCATGAGTGCCCCATGGGCCAGGCGGGGAGGACATCTGCGGGTCCCACTGGTGAGACGGGTACCCCCCCACTGGTGCCCTCCCCCCCTCAGGCCTCACTGGCACCCAAGACAACACCCAGCCCCCCTGTGCGCTCAGGGGACTCCACCCCCCCAACCAAGTTTGACGGAGTCCCAGGGAAGGAGGTAGCAGCCAAGGGGAGAGGGAGAGCAGGGTCCCCATGCCCCAGCCATATCCCCACTGTAACTGTCCCACCCCCCCAACTCCCACCTTCTACCAGAGCTTGTCCACTTGAGGACCACCCCATGGCCAAGTGGGTGCAGGTCCCCACTGGGTGCAAAGCCAAGCAGCAGGCCTAGGTGCAGGTGGAGCCCTCTGAGGTAGAGGAACCCCTCCCACTCCCAGGACCACCATGCAGAGGGAGGGAGTGGCCCAGCTTCTGCAGGCCTCCCCAGCTGTGCCCAACACCCCACCCCTGGGAAAGATAGAACATAGCCTCAGTGGAGAAGGCTTTGGGACTACTGGACAGTCCCAAGCAGCAGCCCATGGAGGAAACAGTTTGTTCTGCTGGCCAGGGCCTATTCCCCCAAAACCACAGGCTGAGGCCTCGGCTGACCCAACGGTAGGTCCAGCAGTGAAGCCATCCCCCTCCAACAATTTGGGGGAGACAGGGGCCCTGGGACTCATGCTGGCGAGTCCTGAGGGGGAAAGTCCTCTCTCCCAGGACCCCAAGGCAGGCACTGACTTCCCCAGTGCCTGATGGGTCTCCTCCCCCCCTCCCAGAAAAACTTTGCTACCAGCCCAGCCTATGGTCCCACACCAGAGGGGATTGAGGTGGGGTCCCTGATCGACAGGCTGATCTTGTCAGGGACTCCGCACAGACCGCCCCCCCAGGGTTCCAGTTCTGTCCTACCATCTTGTAAGGGAGTCTCACCCACACCGTTACCCCCACCACCGTCTCAAGGGTTGCAGAGCTGTCCCAATCCCAACCAGAATCCAGGGTCTTAGCGGATCAAGGGGTTCAGACGGTGCCTAAGGAGCCCACTGAGCCCCAGGACCAGGAGAAGAACACCCAAGAACTGGTGGGCTCCATGGAGCCTACATACCTCTTGGCCTGGGCGGTCCCCAGTGGTAAGCTACTTGCATTTCTTGACTGCAAGTAAACCCAGTGGTCCTTCAGTAAGCTGCAGCTTGCCTTGCACCACAAGCATTGCAACCTCCAGAACTATAGGGGGACCCACAGTTTCGTAGATGCTTTCTATGCTTATGGGAGGGCGCTGCACAAGCTGGTGAACCCCACACCAAGCATTGAGGTGTCCAAGGTCCCTGCCAAACCATCTATTCCACCCCCATCCAGCCATGAGTTTGTTTAATATTGTGACCCTCGATGTCCACAGCTGCAAGAAGAGTCTCCAGAAATGCTGTATGCTCTCCTTCCTACAGGAGGGGGTTACCCCATAGTATCCTTGCAGAAGACCCTGACGACTCCGGCTGACAAGCCTAACTGTCTGTTGGAATAGGAAGGCAGGGTCTCGAGCTGGTTTACTCAGCCATGCAACAGACACCAGGGCACTTATTGTATTAAGCAATTTGTTCTCCTGCTTAACGCAAATAATTATGATGTCATAGGGATAACGGAGACCTGGTGGGACTCCAGCCATGACTGGACCATGGGTATTGATGGCTATATCCTGTACAGGAGGGATCAAGTAGATAAAAGGGGCAGGGGTGTAGCTCTCTATGTGAAGGAAAGCTAAGCGTCCCTGCAAGCTGATGTTGGTGACCAGGGTTGATGACTGGAGACCCTCTGGGTTAAAATCCATGGGGAACACAGCACAGGGGACACAACAGTGGGAGTCTACTACAGACCTCCCACCCGAAGTCAAGAGCTTGACCAGGAGTTCACCCGGGAACTGGCTGAGGCCGCATGCCATGGTTATCATGGGTGACTTCAATTACCCAGACATCTCATGGGAAGATCACTCAGCATAATCCGAGCGGTCTCAAGGCTTCCTATCATGAGTGGATGACCTCTACCTGACTCAAGAAGTCTATGGGCCAATGAGAAGTAAAGCGTTGCTCCACCTGGTACTGGCTACTGGGGATGACCTAAATTGGCGACCTAGTGATCGATGGGCAGCTGGGTGACAGCGACCATGAAGTGATCACCTTAACCATCCGCCGTAAAGCTGGCAAGTCAGTCAGCAACACTGAAGTCCTTGACTTCAGGAAAGCCAACTTTGACAGGCTCAGGAGGCTTGTCAGTGAGGCCCTAAGGGACCATGACCCCAGGGGGAAGGGAGTTCAGGGAGAGTAGTTGCTGCTCAAGGGAGCGATCCTCAATGCACAAGCTAATTCTATTCCATCTCGTAGGAAAGGCAGCAAGAAGGCACAGCAGCCCGCCTGGCAGACCTCCTGAGGCTAAAAGGAAAGGCCTACAAAGGATGGAGGATGGGATTCACTTCCCAGGAGGAATATTCTGCACTGGTCCGGTCCTGCAGGGAGCAAACCAGGAAAGCCAAGGCTGCAACTGAACTCCAACTAGCTTCAAGCATCAA